>NW_006238921.1:2445638-2610686 GCF_000375325.1 Capsella rubella | reverse complement strand
TCCCCCCCCCCCCACATTCTTACTTCAGAGTTCAGTAGATTCAATATTTTAGTTGTCTTTCTATTGGTGAATTTGTAAGGCTAGTAGTAATTGGTGCTATATTTTGTTTTAGTGTATAAAGAATATTTGAGACAACTTAAAAGTTTTGATACCATAAAACCAACATTAGTAGTTTACTTGCATTCAGATCATGTACAAATGTAAAGTTGTTGTTTTCTCGTAACAAAAAGCAAAGCTAGTGGGAGTGGTCTTCTTTGATGGTAAAACTATCTTGGGAAATGTACTAGCAAGCGTGGTGGGCAAATGGCTGATGTCAAAAAAATATACATGGTTGCGATAACTTTTGCGATTTTCCAACATTCAAGCAACTACTAAACTAACAGAGCCAAAAACAATGATGTGGTGTTATTGTTCTGACTAAGTTTTAAAACACACAAAATATTTTAATAACTAAGTCGGTAACTGAAGCCGTAACAGAGTTGTTTATTATTCTCAAGACTTCAACATATAGCCATATAGAAGAAGTACAACATAGTGTGAACTTTCACCTTAAGTTAAAATTGTATCATCGAAATCAGATTATTTTATAGAAATTGTTTATTCTTGAGAAGATCGTATAAGGAATTATACAAGATATCATCAGATTGTAGTAGAGTTTTTTTTAGTTGATCTTCATAAACGGGAATTGCGGCAGATGCGACTCTGTAATCATGGAGGTGGTATAGAGAGAGAAGAAGGTGTAGACAAATTCTGGCTTTGGCTGGTTCCAATAATAATTGGCATTTTTAAAATGAAATAATATCTCAGTCTATACAAAGCAAAGCATGTGCAAATACGATGACTAGAGAGGTTTGTTATATACTATAAGTCAGCGAACGCCATGTGACTCTCTATCAGCTGAATAAATTTACTCTAAACACATCACTAAAAGTTACGTGTGTGTTGTGTTGTGTGGGTCCTTTTTGCGTTTTCTATCTATCTCTCTCTCTACTCGATGTCGATGATATGTCGTTTGACGCCCATGCGGCCGCGATTGCTCCATGTCGCCATTTTTATTAATTTCGCGAATGGTTTTAATGTCTTTCTTCCCTCACTATTTACACTGACTCATCAACCCCAAGTCCCCAACCATATATATATATTTATTTTCTATTGGGGACTTTAGGACCAAATTCTTTATCAAAATTGTGGGCCTTTTAAATACATTAAAACTAGGCTATGTGAGTTATGTAGTTTAAAAGAAAATAAAATAAATTTGCTTCCAGTAGTGTAAAAAATCTTAATTAGTAGAGTATCACATAATAATAATAATTAAAAAAAAAAAGAATCACACAATCAATGTTTTGTTTTTTTTAACACTAACAATCAAAGTTTTGTTAAGAGTAAAATAAACACATCGATTTGGTAAAAGCAGCATTTTTACTTTTAGCTTTTCGTTCACCTTAAAAAATTGTTAGAATGGATCACAGTTTTAAGCCCAAAATTTACCTCTCATAGAAAGCTGACCCAAAAAAAAAGAAAACAAAGTTGGCCCAAAACCAATTTGGAGTCCAAATATTTTTTTCTTTTGTTTCCTTTTTAATGGTGGCTCTGACTTGTGAGGTGTCAGACTTAGAATACTGTGAGCTGAGAAAGGTAAGAAATCTTAACATTTTGGTTAAAGTCTTTAAGAAGTTTTAACAAAATGTATACCGAGAATTCAGATGAAAAAGTCGGAACTTGAGTTATTTTAAACTAGATAACAAAGTGAGGGTTGTTAGTGAAGTTATCAGTTGGGGAAATCATTGTTCAAGCTGATCTTGTACTCAGGAGTTAGATACAGAGAGGATTCAAACCGTATCCGAACAAACCGTATACAGAGAGGCCTATCATAAGATCTAGATATTGACTCCAGGCTGTAATAGTCTGTGGTGGACCATAATAATGTGGATTGTGTACAAACCAGCGTGACTGCGTGAGTGTTGTAGCCATTGAGGAATGTTATATTTTTGATGTTATTTTTTGTTTGTTTGTCATTTTGTGTTAAAAGTTGTTGTTACAATGTCACCACCCATCCGCTTCTTTTGTAAGTAAAATAGATTTTACCAAGTCAAAGTGTTTTGTTATTGCTCTACTAAGTTATCTCTTCTATACTGTAATTGAAAATTCCCAAAAGCGGTGTGTAGTACTAGTTAGTTGAAAGAAGAGAGTTAGGACCTGACGTGGAAGAATTAGATTGGAGGATGGAGCAAGAGCACTCTCGGTTTCTTTGGCAGCATCTTAAAAACACCGTTGATTAAGGTTGAGAGACTTGAGTGATGAGAGAAAAAAAAAAGCATCTTTTCTTATCTCTCTCTGCGTCTAAATTTCACAGAGCGCTCTCAAAAGAGACGACCCTTTCTCTTAACTCTTCTACACACACACACACCTAAACTACTCTGATTTATTTATTCATTTAGGATTATTTACTAATTTTATTACATTATCGATCCTTAAATATTCTCTTTATAAAATAAAATAAATTATAATTATAATTATATTAGACAAAAATAAAAGAGAGAAGCGATCTCTAAAACCAAAATCTCGATTTTTTTTCTTTTGTTTTTTTTTTTTAAATTTCCGTTAAGGAGGCGAGAGGAATAATTTTGTGTAGTGGTGGGATTATATGGTATGGCCTTTCACGTAGCTTGCCCAATTACATGGTACCTCTATCTCTCTTCTCTTCTCCTTTAAACGCTTCTTCACTATCTCTTCGCTCTGTTAACCCCGTTCTTTTGCCGCAGTCGTCGGATCTGCTATTGCTCCCTAGGGTTTTCTCGGGATCTCCGTGGAGCTAATGCCAAATACGAGTTTTTGAATGATGTTAATCGTCTGGAGGAGTTTCTCAAGGATCCTGGTGTTTCTTCTATTGCTCTTGATGGACGCACGGTTCAGGTTAGGGTTCCTAAGGTTGTTCCTTCTCCTGCTGTTTCGATTTTGGGGGTTGGGGATGGTGCTGGCGGCGTTGATGAAATGGCGGAGGAAGCTTCTGCTCAGAAGAAACGTGTTGCTCTTCAGAGACAAGCTGCTGTTACTGTCGAGGCTGCTGAGGATTATGCTCGGAGGTTTGAATCTGGGGTCAATGAGGTCTGCCTTTTTTTTCTTAAAATCTTTTTTGGTTGTTTGTTCTTAATTGCTTTGATATTCAGTTTGTGTATACATAATTGGTTAAATTGTCGCATTTTCCGTTGACATTTGTTGCCTCAAAAGTGTCATCGTTTTTTTTTTTTTCTGTATTGACTTATATCTTTGATTGATCGTTCTATTTGTTTGTTTGTTTGTTTGTTTGTTGTACAGCTTTCATCAAAAGATCTTGCTGGTGAAGAAGTAGCTCCCTCCGGCATGAATATTATGTGCAGAATGTGCTTCCTGGGAGAAGGTGAGGGAAGTGAGAGAGCAAAGAGGATGCTTTCCTGTAAAGACTGTGGAAAGAAGTACCACAAGAATTGTTTAAAGTCTTGGGCCCAACATAGAGGTACTTACATACATTCAATGTTGCTGTCCTTTTCCTGGCTTGCTAAGTCTTTGTTTTCTTTTTTTTCTCTTTTCTAGTCTAATTGATGTAAGTTGCAGATTTATTTCATTGGAGTTCATGGAGTTGTCCCTCCTGCCGGGTTTGTGAGGTAGTTTGTTTCTCATTTTCTTGTTCGTGACATCTGTTGCATCTGAGCAGTACCACTTGCTCGCGAAGTGATTGATTAAACATATGTTTCTTTTTCATTTAATGAGTTCAGTTGTCTTAAGTAACAAACATATTAAAAGTGTTAGCCTAACTGCTATATAGAGAGTGTCCTTAGATCTTTGAACCTGCCTCACTGACTCGTTTCCCTCCTTAGGTCTGCCGGAGAACAGGAGATCCTAACAAGTTCATGTTCTGCAAAAGGTGTGATGCTGCGTACCATTGTTATTGCCAACATCCTCCACACAAGGTGCCTGATAGATAGCTTCTTTATGTGACTATCTTTTTCAACTAAAGTAAATTGGCTTAATTATTTTATCATGACCTCACAGAATGTAAGTTCTGGGCCATATCTCTGCCCAAAGCATACAAGATGTCACAGCTGTGATTCTACTGTCCCTGGAAATGGCCTAAGTGTCAGGTATACATCCTTAGTCTTTGCGGGGTAAATTAGTCTTACAAGTGAGAAGAACATCTTACTTTGTTTTGTCAGTTAATGATTTGCAGATGGATTTCCCTGTTAAAACTATGTTGATCAGTTTTGTTCTCTTGTGTTTTCTAATGTAACAGGTGGTTTTTAGCATATACTTGCTGTGATGCTTGTGGCAGATTGTTTTTGAAGGGTAATTATTGCCCTGTATGCTTGAAGGTATTTATTTCATTCTTTTTAATGCGCAATTCCTATAGCAGAACATAATGCCTCTTCAGTGTTGCATTAATCAGGTTTCTTATCATGTATAGGTATATAGGGATTCCGAATCAACCCCAATGGTATGCTGCGATATTTGTCAACGCTGGGTGCATTGCCATTGCGATGGAATAAGGTTCTTCCTCATTATATTGTTGCAAACATAGTTATCTCTGTTGCCATATGATATACCACCTGTTAGATTAACTCATATGTTAGATATGCATTGTAAAGTGTGGGCCATACTAAATCTGGAATTGTTTGCCTCTGGAAACTGTTATGCAGTGAAGAGAAATATCTGCAGTTTCAAGTTGATGGAAAACTACAATATAAATGTGCCACTTGCCGTGGGGAGTGTTATCAGGTATGACTGTTCTTGTTATTAGTACCCTTGCTTCTTAGTCACTCCGATCATTCTTCTTGGTTCTTGTTATCATATATGTATTTCTCGTAGAGCTGGGAGACTTCCTTTGGAATGGGAAGAGGATTCAGTAGTGCAATTTGTTAGTGTGTTGATCATATAAGTTTTCTTGGTTTTCAAATTCGATATTTGGCTTCTCAGGTGAAGGATATTCCGGATGCAATTCAAGAACTTTGGAAGAAAAAAGATGTGGTGGACAAAGAGTTGATTGCTAGTTTAAGGGCTGCTACTGGTTTGCCAACGGAGGAGGAAATATTTTCGATATTTCCATTTTCAGATGATGAAGAAAATGGACCCGTATCTGGGCGCTCACTGAAGTTTTCTATCAAAGGTCTGGGGGAAAAGTCTCCAAAGAAAAGCAAGGAGTACGGGAAGAACACTTCAAGTAAAAAGCATGCTAGTAAAAAAGGTAGTCTCACTAAGTTAGAGTCTGAATTTCCTCAGGAGATTGGATCTGAGAGACGCCGATTAGGTGGTGTTAGAATAGATAATGTGGGGTTTCGGATAAACGAACAATCGGACGTGAATTCTTCTGTAGCTGGAATTTGCTCAACACATGAACCTAAGATTGTAAAACACAAGAGGGTTGATGATGTTATGGTGACGGATGAAGAAAAGCCGTCAAGGATAGTTAGAATAAAGTGTAGCAAGCCTCATGATTCTGATAGCGAGGATACAATTCAAATTGCAAGGGAGGAGAGATCTGTAAAGGCAAAGAAGTTAGTTATTAATCTGGGAGCTAGAAAAATAAATGTCAGTGGTTCTTCGAAGGCCAATGTTGTTTCCCATTTATCAAGGGACAAAGATCAGTCCACTTTGGGAGGTATGTTGCGATCTTTTTAATTAAACACAACCACACATATACTTAAGACTTTTCTACATATGCATTAACTGGACAACTTTTTTTTTTTGGAACACAACTGGACAACTAATACTTGAACATTTACAAGTCTATAATTTCTCTAACTTTCTGCTAATGATGTATATCTGCAGGGGATAAAGTTGATCAGACTGGCGAAGTAAGAACCCTGAAGATCTCTGGAAGGTTTGGGAAAACTCAATCTGAAGGAAGTAAAGCTACATTTGGGTCGATCACACAGTTCCCTGCATCAACAAGTGAAGGGAATCATGTGGATGATAAAACATCCATCTCACCATCGTTACAGAAAGAAGCTAGACCTCTGCTGAAATTTAAACTCAGGAAACCTAATTCAGGAGATCAGGCATCTTCGGTTACAACCCAGTCTGAAGATGAAAAATTGAGTCCTGCAAAAGGCCAAAGATCAAAGAGAAAGAGACCTTCAAGCTTAGTGGACATGGCTTCAATGAAAGAAGATAATGAAGTTACAACACATTCTCATCAGGATCATTCAAGGAACGACGAGATGATGGATGCTAATTGGATTTTAAAGAAATTGGGTAAAGATTCAATAGGAAAGAGAGTCGAAGTCCATGGATCTCAGAACTCATGGTAAGTTTGATCGTCTTGATTAGTTAAGCTGTTGTGATTGACCTGCTTATTGTATCCAAATCTAGATGTCTAATATGAATAATACATTTACTGTTATAGGCATAAGGGAACAGTGACGGACGTTTCTGGAGACGCATCCACATTGTCGGTTTCTCTAGATGATGGAAGCATCAAGACATTTGAACTTGGAAAGCACAGCGTCCGCTTCATACCGCAAAAACAAAAGAGGTCTAGGAGCTGATTGGACCACCAAGCAGCGTTTTAGTCACTAACTTTCTGAGTGGTAGCCATGAAGACGATTTGATTGTTGGAGGATTTCCTGCGCTTTAGCTCTGAATGGTGGTAATTATCAGTAAAACTAAAAGTGCCAAACTGTGTAGATATTACTTGTGATATTGAAGGTAGCTATGGGTCTTGTTAAGGTTTGATTGGTAGTTCCCTGTAACTCACTCACTTGCTAGGTCTATAGTTTTTGCAGACTCGTGTAACAATTTGTCCAAATTGAAGTATGTGAGAAATCTCTGTTACTAAATGGCAAAATATGGTATTAACATTTATCAAAAGGGAAATTAAACAGGGGGTGGTGGCAAATCAATAAGAAGCCAAAAGCCAACACAGTCATCAGAATCTAAGTCATCTTGAATTGCAAGAAAATGCAAACCACCACTCGCTTTCTTTGCAGATTCCCAAGCTTCAGCTTCATCAGTAGTAACAGGTGTCTTCTTGTAGGTCGCATAGACATACCTTGTTGAGATCCCAACAGATAGAATCAAACATCCTTTTGAACTGTCTGCTTCAATCGAACATACTTCAAGCCCGTTCATCCAAGCTATAACGATCAAGCATAGAACTCAGAATTAAAAACCGCATTCCAACGACAAACAAACTTGTTCCAAAGATGGCAACCACACACTTACCTGCAAGAGGTTTGGCTCGTGAAGTAGCAACAGAGAGACCTGGAATCAGTGTATTTTCATCCACTTCGATGCCAAGCAAATCCAAGTCTAGGGTAGCACCAAACACAAACTTCTCCTCAAAGTCGGCGATCTCCTCTCTAACAGCTGAGTAAGGTAATTGAACAAAGGCCCATCTCTCCCCAAACAAGTTCTCAGGAAGATTCATTGGAAATGGATTGTCTAGAGACAGAAGAGGCAATGATCCCTTCTGGAAACCGGGGTGACGCGTGTACACAGTGTCATAACGTTCTTGCAACCACAGAAACAGAGACAGACACTGTAATGCAGAAATTTAGTTTTGTTTATCAACTTGTTCTAAGTTGTAACATAGAAAATCACGTCTACACAAAAACTGTTTACTCACCCGTTTACTAGGCACTGCTTTAATGGCAAGCTCTTTGCAAGCTTTTGTGATAATGGTTTGCATCTGTGACCTGCAAAACCAACTTCAACCATTAGATTACGTTTTAAATAGAAAAAACATTTTTGAAGTTGTGTGTTTGCACCTGAAGAAGCGAATCCTCTCAGGAAGAGGAACACCCAAGTCTTGAGTGATGGTAACAATGGCGTCTTTGAGGGTAATACTATTAATGACATTATTGGGAAAATATTTAGTGACTTGAAGGGAGAGGGAAGCATCACAAACCACAAGTTCCCAAATCTTTTTTCCTCTGGAATCAAGAATTGGCCTCGAGCAAAAATCCAATTCCCACTCTTTGATGCTCTCCGCATCGGACTCCGGATCCAGATAACTCAGCTCGGACGTTGGATCATCTTCCAGTACTTCATTTGCTACCTCTTGTTCTTTTGTAATCGACAGTGAGCTCTCAGGTAACGATCTAGAGACGAAACGGCAGCGTTTCAACAGGGTTTCGGAGGAGAAGAGATGATGGGTTTTGATGGGTTTAGTAAAACAAGACGATTTAGGGATTCTGGGAAGTGACGGTGTCTGGATACGAGTGGTGTTAAAGCCTAACGTCGCCATTGAAAAGGAGGAAGCTTTAGGAAGAATCGAAGAAGAAGAAGAAATGATTTATCCTTTTCGGTTACTCCTTCCTCATCCACAGAGATATTTTCAATAAAAATATATTTCAATTTTGTTTAGTTTTTATTCAGAAAAATAAATATTTTTATTTTATTTTTTTTGTTTGGCTCCTTTTTTTGTATAAATTAAAAACACTTACAAATCAAAGCTTCGTTTGAAAGATGAAAGTTTTAAAAATTGATCATGATGAGGAATGGTATTGAGCTACTGGTGAGACGAGTTTCAGCGATACATCAACACTCAATTTCTTCTAGCTTCCAAGTTCTTCCTCAATTTTGCACATCTTCTTCTTCTTCTTCTGCATCGCCAAGTTCCAAGCTTTTCATCGGAGGTTCGGTTGAGTTAGTTAGTATTATAACAAAGTAGCCACATTTACATATTTATTTATAATGATAATATGATGATCTTGATACCCGTATCGTATGTATGCAGGATTGTCCTGGTCTGTAGATGAGCAATCTCTCAAAGACGCTTTCTCTTCCTTTGGTGAGGTCGCAGAAGGTAATTCTCATCTATAAACTCTTCCAGGTGTTCGATGAAATGTCTGAATGAGTCTTTGGTTATGAATTTTGGGTATTTATGGATGTACCTGGTTGTTTGTAATATGTGTTGGTTTAGCAATGAGTTTATAGGATTTAGCTTGGAGAGCTCTTTACACTCTTACCCGAGTTCCAGTTATGTGACTGTGAAGAGCTTGAATTGTAAACCTATATGGAATCTTTAATGTGTCAAATGTAATTGTGTTCTCAGTTAGGATTGCGTATGACAAAGGAAGTGGGAGGTCAAGAGGATTCGGTTTTGTTGATTTTGCAGAGGAAGACGATGCTCTATCTGCTAAAGACGCCATGGATGGAAAGGTAAAAAAGCAAACAAACAAAAGGTTTATGTCGCTATTACTACTGCAGATGGTGCTTTAAGTGATTCTCTCTGTTACAGGGATTATTGGGTCGGCCATTGAGGATAAGTTTTGCACTTGAAAGAGTGCGTGGTGGCCCTGTGGTTGTTTCACGTATTGGGAAATCAAAGAGAGACAGAGAAAGAGTCTTTAAGTGATGGAAGCATCTTGTGGAGATCTTTCAAAGACTCCTAACCGAATGATAAAAGTCAGCATTGTTGTATAAGCTTGTGCTTGAGTCTTTTCTTTAGTTGTGAAATCAAAGTCTATAAACTATCATATAGTATTATTATGATTTATAGTGTGAAAAACTTTGATTGCATCTTGCAATACTGGAGAAAAGATAGAAAAACTGTTTGAGACAAGATTTTACAAAAAAAAAAAGAAGAAGAATAGCTTATTACTTGTACTTAACAGCTAATCAGTCGTGTGTTGAATTTTGATTCACCAAGGATTGTCGAAGACAGTGGATGAAGAAACACTTGGTTTATTGATGATGAAGAAGAAAGAATAGTAATTTGGGGAAGAGGTCCCGTAAGGTTTGATCTCAGCTCATAGGCATTGGTTTGTTCTCTAGAAAGGATTTGAAAAGAATAAAGGCTTGACGGGGACGGTGTAGAGGCACTTCATGACCAGCTCCTGCTACTGTTACTAATGTAAGCCCTTTGTACACTTGACTCCACCCACCTACCTACAAAAGTACAATCCAAGGCCCCTCATATCAGTTTCTGAATCTTATGCAGTGATATTAACATGAGAATGCTCCAATTTTTCACCTTGCCATGATCGTACCAAGGGTACCAGTTTGTGATGGTTGCTAGCTTCAGTGCATCTACAGAGTATCGGGTAGCGGTAACAGGAACAACAGCATCTGTATCCCCACTGCATATTGTGTAGGGAGAGGGAGATTGATCAAGCAATCTTTATTTGTAATCAAGACTTTACTACATCTACACTTCTCTTAAATGTAATCAGTCATTTCGTACAAGGGAACATCACAAAGTTTAATACAACAGTGATACCTGAAAACCCATATTTTGAGACCTGCAGTAATCAATTCTCTGTATATAGGAAGCATAGACATAGGAGAATCTGTCCAATAACTTCCCACAATGTCACTGCAGGAGAGACAAAAACTCAATATTTCAGTCAAGTTTATGTCTTTAAATACAAGAACTAAAACTCTGTTTTCAACAGACCTGCATGCTTTCCAAGGGTAACGCAAGCGAGTGACATTTGCGTGGAGGGCCTTCTGAACTTCAACGCGATTAAAGTACACATTCGAATATCTCTCTGTACAAGGATCATAAGCTCTTGACATCCATGGCTGAGTTATATACAAAGTTGTAGCATATTAGCCAATATAAACAAACATAACTAATCCAAAAATGGTTTATGATGTGTAAAACTTACGTAGCGACCCTTTAAGAAGGTCTTAAGTGCTACAGTATTGTTGCAAGGTTTGGTGAAAATGCTATATGGATCGATATTTCCTTGCTCCAGTTCAGCATTTCTCAGAGCTTCCATACACTGCAGTGAAGGATGCTGAGATGATACTGAGTAGCAAGCAGTCTTTAGCTGGTGATACGTGGAATCGGATATGAGACCGTGATTCCACCAATATTCAAATGTTCCTATATAATCATGATAGTCATCTGTAACAGCATTTCCCACCTGAATAAGCAGACCTTTAAATATCCCAAAGTTTACAATCTTGTAAAAAGTCTTGAGTTTTGTATAATCTTTACCATAAAACCTTTAAGGTTTATAGCCGGGTTCTTGAAACCCTTGTTTCTTTCATGGACAAGCTTAGACAATTGAGGAACAAAATGACCTGTCCAAGAGAGAGAGAGAGAGAGTCAAGACTTAGCATCAGCCTATTATCTGTAAGTGATGAGAGAGCTTGAAGGAGAATTGTGAAACCTGCATAGCTTTCTCCAACTATATAAAAGTCTCTATGTTTGTATTGAGGAAACCTCTCAAACCAGTTGACAAGAAATCTATACGAGTCTTCGGCTACAGATTCATCAAGACGAGAAATCAATGAAAGTTCAAGAAACCCTGGAGGTTCAGTTAATAAAATTCAGAGAAAGCACAAATAGATGCAAAGAGCAGAACCAGTTCTCTGATCACCGGTTGTGTAAAGATCTGAGGTTGTGTTTGAATATGAGAAACCAACTCCAGCTGGGGACTCCAAGAATAGCAGGTTTGCCACTGAGAGATAGAGAGAACAAATCTGAATCAGGAATGGTGAAGAGAAGAACAACTAATGGTGAGAGATTCAGAAAAGGATCTTACATTTATTCCAAGCATAAAGTTTTGGATGAAGGGTTTTGCCATCAGACCCAACACGAAAAGGACCAATTTCTTCAGCAGCACCATAAGCAACAGAAGAACAACCTGGGCCACCATTGAGCCACAGAACCAAAGGTCTAGACTTTGGGCTACGGGTCAACGGAGACTCGACCAACCAATAGAACAAAGCCCTTCCACGTTTCTCGTTCACTGTGACATAGCCTGAGTACTGTCTAAAATCTACATTACTAGGTTGTCCAGGCAACTCACTGATTCTGTCTCTCAGCTGTTCTTCCACATAAGAAGAAGAAGCACAACATGAAGTTGAAGAAGAGATTGTGAGTAAGAGAATGATTAGAAGAAAAGAGCAATCCATGACCATGGATCAGATCTAAGAGAGTTAGATCTGGTGGAACTCTGGATTCCTCACGTTTAGGAGGTTTTGGAGAGAGTCAGTGTAAGAAACATTTAATTGTTTCTCCAAGTCAAACTTACAGTTACTTAACAGAACAGCTAGCGTACTACTTCTGTCTTCAGACAATGGACAGTGAACTCCCTCGTCAAATTAAATTTAAGCTAATAAAGACAGATGATAAAATTCTGTCTGTAATTTACTTTACTCGTACTTTAATCATGTTAATCCTAATTACTTTTTAATCATGTTTGTGAGAGAAAAAATAACTTTTTTTTTTTTTGGTAAAATGAAAAGAGGAACCACCAATCCTATTGACTTATAGTCTTTAATATTTAACCACCAATCCTAAGTTATATGTTCTAACCACTCTTAGGATAGGCTTTTTTTTTCTTATGCACCCGACATTATATATAGGCCTGATTTTTTCTTGAGGCTCGAATTTATTTGTCTTTATTGTGTTTTTCTAAAAAAAAATAGCAATTTTTGGGACAGATTATCCAAAATTTTGACTGTTTTTTTCTTAATTATCACTATCGATGTAAATGGTGTAAATTGCTGAGTGTTGGACTGTTGTCATATGTGTATATTATCACTTTGTTTCCCACTCAAAACTTATGCAGTTATGCTACATATATAGAAAAATCATATCACTACTACTACTTTATAAAGTTTATATTATAAATAGTTAAAAACCACTAAATATCGTTGTTGTTGATGTATCTTAAATAAAATTATAAAATATTGTAACTAAAGATAGATATACCAATCTTTAATCTATGTATCCATATATTTTGTAATTCTATAAATGAAAATATAGCTTTTTTTGTTTTTAAAACACGTTGATAATATTTTTTTTTTTAAAATTTTCACATGTACATGTAACTTATAATTATTTGTGGTGAAGATAAATTTCTATTAAACTACAATTTTCATTGGTCGTAAACATCTGCTTATCCAAAATAAAATCCGATTATCCTAATTCCGCCAATCAAAATTGATTATTCTAATTTCTGTCAATTAAAATAAATAAGTAGATTTAAATCTAAATTGTTGATAAGACCGTACTTAATACTTTTCACATAAGTTTTCTATATAACTAACAAAAATTACTATCAGATAAAAAAAACATCAAAATTATAGTCGAATCCACCAACAAACCTGCAATTATTCGCCTAAGCTATTGAACAATCAACAAGCGCATCTGAGAAAAAATCAACTCAATTCCAAGCATACTTAATACTTTCACATAAGTTTTCTATATAATTAACAAAAATTACTATCAGATAAAAAAAACATCAAAATTACAGTCGAATCCTTTTTATCTGATAAGACTGTACTTAATACTTTCACATAAATTTTCTATATAATTAACAAAAATTACTATCAGATAAAAAAACATCAAAATTACAGTCGAATCCACCAACAAACCTGCAATTATTCGCCTAAGCTATTGAACAATCAACAAGCGCATCTGAAAAAAAATCAACTTAATTCCAAGCATCAAAGCTTTTCCCTTTTCAAAGTGTTTAAGGGAAGAGGTAGAATATGATTTCCTCTTTCATCATCAATACGGGTGTGTTTTATTTTCCTCTAATCAACAACTGTTAAAAGACTATTAAGAGTTTTTTTATTTATAAAGGGGTGAAATCGAAAAGGAAGAAAAAGGTAAGGACGCAAAAATAAAAAAGGATAGTTCTGGCCTGGCGCCTGAGGAATCGACAAAAGTATCTCTCCTGTAATACACAGTTCGTCGATTTACAAAACTTGATTTGTTTAATGTTAATTTTGTATCACAATTTGTCAACTGTATTAGTGCTGGCAAATTTGATCTTCCAAACCCATCACGAATCCTTCGAATTTTTCTCAAAATTAAAAAAAAAAACCCTAAATTCTTAATTTTTTGTTGTTGTTGAACTTTCCCTCGTAAAACAACAACAAAAAATGGATCAAATTTCTTGAGTAGCAATTTTGTTTGGTGCATTCTCAGATGGCGCGACAGATGACGTCATCACAGTTCCACAAATCAAAGACTCTCGACAACAAATATGTGAGCTTTTCTTCTAACACAATTCTGGGTTTAGAAAATAAAATAAAAACTTTTATGGCTCACCTTACTAGTTACTATTTAGCTTATGCTCTAGCAATTTGAAATTGGAATGCTTCAATCTTAGTGGAGTTTGTTTACTTTGATTGTAGTCACTCAAAGGTTTGTTCTTTTTTACTTTTTGATGGCAGATGCTGGGAGATGAAATTGGTAAAGGCGCTTATGGTCGAGTTTATATAGGATTGGACTTGGAGAATGGAGACTTTGTAGCCATTAAACAAGTCTCTTTGGAAAATATTGTTCAAGAGGATCTTAACACCATTATGGTTTGCTACTCTTTTTTCTCTTTCTAATCCATATTGGTTTTACTTGTGGACTAAATGTGATCTCGTATCTGCTTACCACTGACTGAATCCTTGTATTGTTGTTGGGGAAATTTCATCAGCAAGAGATCGATCTCCTAAAGGTAGATTCTTTCTTCCCGACATTATTCCATTTTAGACATTCTTTAGCTTCTTAAACATTGACTGGGACCAATATGCATATGTGAATTCTCCTATTCCATATAGACCTTGACCTTGTTTCTGAATTGTTTACATGATTTTTTTACGAAACTGGGATCCTGATGGTAAACATTCATGAACTTACGTCGTATCTTCTGAACTTTGGTTTCATCTCTCATTAATGGTTATGCTGCTTGAGATGCAGTCGTCCTTTATTCCTTCTAAGATGATGATGTGTCAATGCAGAACTTGAACCATAAAAACATTGTCAAGTATCTTGGATCTTTGAAGACAAAGACCCACCTTCACATTATTCTGGAGTAAGAAATACCTTTGTGTGTTTATTTGGTCCTCGTTGGACTACGGTCTGGAAATTCAAGTCCAATTATGTGATTGCAGATACGTCGAAAATGGCTCTCTCGCAAACATTATTAAACCAAATAAGTTTGGACCTTTCCCAGAGTCGTTGGTGACTGTTTACATTGCACAGGTCCGTATATATGTTTTCTAGTTGAGTTAAGCTTCTTGAAACATTTGTGGACTAACGAGTGAATACAGGTCTTGGAAGGTTTAGTATATCTGCATGAGCAGGGTGTCATACATCGTGATATCAAGGGTGCAAATATTTTGACAACAAAGGAGGTATGTTTTTCGTTTCAAGATCTCTTGTATTCTGGGATGGACAAGATTCTTCTTTGCTGTTCTTCCTTAGATACTTGACTATCTCATATTTCAGGGTCTTGTTAAGCTTGCTGACTTTGGTGTTGCCACTAAACTAAATGAGGCTGATTTTAACACTCACTCAGTGGTCGGAACTCCTTACTGGATGGCTCCTGAGGTACATCTTTGTTAACATATATATCTTCCACCATCATAATCTGTATATGTCAAATATGGTATGTAATCTCTAAAATATTGGACTTTGTTCTTATTCTGACAAAAGGATGTTGTTTTCTCCTCTAAACAAATTTTAACTGATTATGTGTGGACTGACGGATATCCAAATCTTGTTTTAGGTTATTGAATTGTCAGGAGTTTGTGCTGCTTCTGACATTTGGAGTGTTGGATGCACTATTATTGAACTTTTGACATGTGTACCTCCTTACTATGATCTGCAACCCATGCCAGCTCTCTATCGCATTGTTCAGGTTTTTCCATCTTTTGACGAGTTTGCTTTAAGTCAATAAGATTTAGGTCTCTCTTCCTTCCCTCAATTCTTATTCTTCCTTGTTGTCGTAAATCACTTCTCTCCTGCAATAATGCAATATCTGTTAGCAGTAACTTTAAGCTATTGCCTTTTCTGGTTTTGTTTCAGGATGATACCCCTCCTATTCCGGATAGTCTTTCTCCTGACATTACAGACTTCCTACGACTGTGCTTCAAGAAGGTATAGTTTGTTGCAATAGTATTTAATAACTCTAGCTACCTCTGCACCGGAACCTAGGCATTTTGATTTACTTAATATGCAGTATGTACATCTGATTTGTATCTTGCATATTACAGGATTCCAGGCAGAGGCCTGACGCAAAGACACTTCTCTCTCACCCTTGGATACGTAACTCCAGACGAGCGTTGCGGTCATCCCTTCGGCATAGTGGAACCATCAGGCGAGAACCTGTGTCCTTTATGTTAACTTGTGGAAAAATATTTCCAAAATTTTTATTATCTACCGTGTAGTGTTTTGTTGCAAGTGTTCCTTGCTTCCATTAACCTGTATTGATGTCTTTGTGCACTTCATCCTTTGCAGATATATGAAGGAACCCTGTTCAAGCTCAGAGAAGGATGATGAAGGTAGTCAAGAAGCAGCTGAAAGCCTTTCAGCAGAAAAAATGGAGATGACTAAAACTGTGAGATTCATTAGCTCTTTAATTATGAAATAATCTGTTAGAGATGTCCAGAGATTAGCAGTATAATGCATTAAAACCAGAGATAAACTTTGCTAAAGCTACTGATCCAGTTGTTTTTTTTGTCCAGAACTCGAGAAGCAAATTACCGGTGGTAGGTGTGGCTAGTTTTAGGTCTGAGAAGGATCAAACTTCACCTGATCTTGATGAAGAAGGAACGGATTCCGAAGGTGCTCTTTCTCATATTTCTTCAGATGCAAACGGGACATCTCAAGATGTATTAGAGAATCATGAGAAATCCGAACGTGATGAAATACCGGGAAATCTAGAAAGTGAAGTTTCTGAAGGTAGAAGAAATACTTTAGGAACAAAGCAGATTAGAAAAGAATGTCCTATCCAGTTGGAGCAGTTATCGCATAGCCAAAAAGGTGAAGATGGGCGTCGAAAGGTTAGTTGTGTTTTGTTAGTTATTCTTTCCCTAGCACTTATTTAGATTATATACAAGAGAGGATGTTGAGTGAATTGATTAGTTCCCTTTTCTTTTCTAGCAAAAACAAAACACTTTTCTGTGTTTGTAGTTGTACTGTAATTGATAACCTCTTTTTTCTAATCTCAATGCTTCTATAGTGAGATATTGTTGTTTGTTGTTGGAATTTGGTCTTGTACACTTCAAGATCTAATCTCAATACTTACCCTTACTTTGTAGTAAATGCTTTATTTTATGAAAAAATTGTTTTTACCTCTTGGGAAGTAGGTTGCTGATGGCTGCAGTATACTGAGTTGAAGGCGTGCAAACTGACTAGTTCTGTTATGCTTGTTATTTCTATCTTAAAGGCTGTGAAGACATCATCTAGTTTTGGTGGGAATGAACTGATTAGATTTAGTGATCCTCCTGGGGATGCTTCTTTGCATGATTTGTTTCATCCACTGGATAAAGTTCCTGAGGGAAAACCAAATGAAGCCTCAACATCAATGCCTACGACAAATGTGAATCAGGGTGATTCTCCTGTTGCAGATGGTGGAAAGAATGATCTGGCGACAAAATTGAGGGCTAGAATTGCTCAGAAGCAAATGGAGGGTGAAACGGGGCATTCACAAGATGGTGGTGATCTTTTCCGCTTAATGATGGGTGTTTTGAAAGATGATGTTATTGACATTGATGGCTTGGTATGCTCTGTCTGAAGTACGCATTTTGATAATTCAAGTAGTATACTGTTAACATATTTTAATATTATGCTTCTCAGGTATTTGATGAAAAAGTCCCCGCGGAAAATCTTTTTCCTCTGCAGGTATTCTGCAAATTTATATCCTGAGATTTTATAGCAATCTTTTATTGTAATTAAATATTATGATACTGCTAAGTGCTACTTGACCGACCCACACCGTACTATGAGAATGATAATTAGATGTTGATAAAGCGAATTGTGGGTTCTCACTCATTTTTAGTAGTTTCTGTTTTAATGCGAATTTGGATCTTAGTAATTAATATGTTAAGTTTTTGTAGGCAGTCGAGTTCAGCAGATTGGTGAGCTCCTTAAGGCCAAATGAATCAGAAGATGCAATTGTATCTTCCTGTCAGAAACTTGTTGCCATGTTTCGTCAAAGACCTGGGCAGAAAGCAGTATTCGTGACACAGCATGGTTTCCTCCCTCTAATGGATCTACTTGATATTCCAAAATCTCGAGTACGATAATTGTAAATTGTAATTTAGCTGGGTTTTTGGTTGTCCATCATCATCAGTAGTTGGCTTTATGCTTGTGAATCTTTTTTTGGTGTTTTTAGGTAATACATGCCATGCTGCAGTTGATAAATGAAATCATAAAAGATAACACCGACTTCCTGGAAAATGCTTGTCTCGTTGGTCTCGTAAGTCATACTCTCCATTTGGTAGCTGCCATGATGAATCACCGGTAGTTCTTTGGTATAGTTTGGTGGATCGACAAATGCTTTATCAAAGGCTCATGTCTACATGTCTATCTTAAATGTTGAACATCCATCTCAACAGCTAATACCTTTATGGGAAAATTCGTAGATATTTAATCCATGGTGTTCTTATATTAAGTCTTCATGATGTTCTCAATGGGCTAAAAAAAATCTCAAGAAACTTGATTTTCCTTGTGAAATGGCAGATTCCTGTGGTAATGAGTTTTGCTGGTTCTGAGAGGGATCGTTCTCGAGAAATTCGTAAGGAAGCAGCGTACTTCTTGCAGCAGCTTTGTCAGTCAAGGTTGCGAGTCATCAAATTTGCTTCACCCTTTTTTCCTTTTCTGTACATCATAGACTTGATTTGGTAATTTTCTTACAGCTCCTTGACGTTGCAAATGTTCATAGCTTGCCGTGGAATACCTGTTTTGGTGGGATTTCTTGAAGCAGATTATGCCAAACACAGGTGGGTACAGCTTACTATCTTCTGACAGTGTCTGGACTACTTTCAATTTATATAAAGTGCTGAACTTATTATGAATATATCCAGTATTTCATTACAAGCATTTGGAATTTATCCCATGCGGTGATTCCTAGCTTATTACCAGTCACAGTAGCATCTGTGATTTTTTATCTGAACATGTCTTCCTGCTTATATGATATGTGTTTCTTCTTTTGAAAACGACTGATGCATTTCTCAGTAGTTGACCATTTTCTTGGTTTAGCTCTTCTCTCTATAATCAGTTCTGTTTCTTTTCGCTCTTCATGCGCTGCTAAATTTACTGATTTGAGCTTTTCCTTTCCAGGGAGATGGTACACTTGGCTATTGATGGGATGTGGCAGGTATTTAAACTCAAAAGATCCACCCCGAGAAATGATTTCTGTCGTATGGCTGCAAAGAATGGAATTCTTCTTAGGCTAGTCAACACTCTTTATAGCTTGAGTGAGGCAACTCAACTGGCTTCTATGTCAGGGGACTCATTGATTGTGGATGGTCAAACACCACGAGCACGCTCTGGTCAACTCGACCCTAACAATTCTATTTTTAGTCAGCGTGAAACTTCACTCAGTGTGATTGATATTATGGATGAGTTGAAAACTAGGCATGGAGGTGGTGAAGAGCCTTCCCATGCTATAACTTCAAATTCTCGAAGATCAGATGTCCATCAACCAGATGCCTTGCACGCAGATGGTGATAGACCTAGACTAAGCAGTGTTGCCCCAGATGCCATAGAAGATGTTATAAAACAACATAGGATATCTCTCTCTACCAATAGAATATCAACAGATAAGCTTCAGAAACTGGCGGAGGGTGCATCTAATGGTTTTCCTGTTACTCAGCCAGATCAAGTTCGACCTTTGCTTAGCTTGTTGGAGAAAGAACCCCCTTCAAGAAATTTTTCTGGTCAACTGGATTACGCAAAGCATATCACTGGGATAGAGAGACATGAAAGTAGACTTCCTCTTTTGCATGGATCAAACGAAAAGAAAACCAATGGAGACTTAGATTTTTTAATGGCTGAATTCGCAGGTAATTTTAAAGTTTTATAGTTAGGAAGATTGTTCATATTGTAAGCACATTATTTGATTTTTCCGCTTGTGCGGTATCATTACATTGTTTCTTCAGAAGTCTCTGGACGTGGGAAGGAAAACGGAAATCTTGATATGATGCCTAGATATGCCAGTAACGCAATGACTAAGAAGGTTATGGCTATTGAAAGAGTCGCTTCTACGGGTGAGATTGCATCTCAGACAGCATCTGGTGTACTGTCAGGTTCGGGTGTTCTAAATGCTAGACCTGGAAGTACCACATCTTCTGGTTTACTTGCCCATATGGTTTCTACACTGAGTGCAGATGTTGCAAGGGCATACTTGGAGAAAGTGGCTGATCTGCTTCTTGAATTTGCTCGAGCTGATACGACAGTAAAATCATACATGTGCAGCCAAAGCTTACTCAGTCGTCTGTTCCAGATGTTCCACCGTGTAGAACCTCCTATTCTGTTAAAGGTACTTCAAAATATTATGTTGTTTCTATTTTTTTCCCCGACAGCGCTTTCATATAATGTTTCTGTTTTCTCTTTGGCCAAGCTTGTATGTGTGGTTTAGAGGATCTTCAGGTTGCATGCTTATAACGCCTTTTATATGTCCAGATACTGGAGTGCACGAATCACTTATCCACGGATCCAAATTGCTTGGAGAATCTTCAGCGTGCAGATGCAATTAAGCACTTGATCCCCAACCTTAACCTTAAGGATGGGCCTCTTGTTAATCAGATTCATCACGAGGTTACCTTCTTGACTTGTATGGAGATAGCCTCCGTCTGTTGGTTACCAATTGTTGTCCAGTATGCTGTTTGAAAAATTGAAGTGTGGACTCTTGTCCGTTGTTGCTTTTAGTCAATTTAACTCAAACCAACGTTTGTAAAATTGTGATGTTATGTAGGTACTTAGTGCACTATTCAACCTCTGCAAGATAAACAAGAGGAGGCAGGAACAAGCGGCTGAAAATGGAATCATTCCTCACCTGATGTTTTTCATCATGTCGGATTGTCCTCTGAAACAATATGCATTGCCACTACTATGTGATATGGCTCATGCATCTAGGAATTCTAGAGAGCAGCTAAGGGCCCATGGCGGTCTGGATGTATACCTGAGTTTGCTCGATGATGAATATTGGTCAGTGATAGCCTTGGATTCAATTGCTGTATGCTTGGCGCAAGACATTGACCACAAGGTGGAGCAAGCGTTTCTAAAGAAAGATGCAATTCAGAAATTAGTTAACTTCTTCCAGAACTGCCCAGAGAGACATTTTGTGCACATACTGGAGCCATTCTTGAAGATTATCACGTATTCATCTCTTTTATCTTCAAATAGATTATTTATCTTTCCAAAATTAGTTAGAACTATGAATGAATCGCTGCTTGTTTAGTCCTCTGTTATATCTCCTCGTAGTATGGACTAATCCTTGTCTTTGTTGAATACAGGAAATCACCGTCTATCAATAAGACATTAGCATTAAATGGATTGACCCCATTACTTATTTCAAGACTAGACCACCAAGATGCGATTGCTCGACTAAACCTCCTGAAACTCATTAAGGTAACGGGTCGTTTGATTATACAAGTTCTCGCTTGTCTTGTTCCGGGTGTTAAGTGTTGTTTGGTTTTGGCGATCACTTGGAAAGCAGGCTGTTTACGAGAAGCATCCAAAGCCAAAGCAGCTGATCGTAGAGAACGATCTTCCACAGAAACTGCAGAATCTGATAGAAGAACGACGTGATGGACAAAGTTCAGGAGGGCAAGTTCTGGTGAAGCAAATGGCAACATCTCTCCTCAAAGCACTTCACATCAACACCGTCTTGTGAGTGTATTACATTATACTCCCATTTTTGCAGGAAGAAATTTCACCCAGCAAAGTGTATTATCATTTTCCCTAATTTACAACAACAAGAGATTTGTAATTGTTGGGGTTGTGTGTCTCTCTTGTGTTGTTTTTTTTTTTACTTCTCGAGAGATGCCAACACTTAGTGGTTTTTGTAATATATTCCTCAAAATATAACTTTTTTGAGGAATGCTTTTTTTTTCTTGGAGATATTTGATCCCGATATTTGATCCCTTTTTTTTGTGTTGTGGACGGACAGTGGACATGATCTGTTGTGATCTGATTTAATCATACAATGAATAAAAGAAGAAAAAAAGTTAGTTTGGTTGCAATTAACTTTAAAAAATTATTATTGTTGAATAATCTGTATTATAATTTACACACAGCTTAATTTTCTTTTATAATAGGGGATAAAGTCGAATACAAGTCTAGAAGTAGAATCGGCGTTTAAAACGGTTTCAGTTCGCCTCAGTCGAGGTTCCGTTATGCCAATTCAGGAAGCAAAAGTGTTCATTGCCGAAGTCTCTTTATTATCAAGTGAAGACAAGAAGACTTGAGAATCAGATATGAAATTGATAGTTTCTTGGCGATTATATTTTTCAAGTCTTTGGAAAGCAACTGTAAGTGAAGATTGTAAGAAATCTAGATATTCCATAATCGTAGGCTTAAGTTTGTTTCCTTATCCCGAATCATGTTATCGGGCTGATGTATCCCTGGTTCTTGGGGCTAAGTTTGTATGTTGTATGATATCAATAAAATTTCTTATGAGAAGAAAAAAAAAAAAAGTAGAATCGGCGTCAAATGTTTCAGAAAATCAATCACATTTGTTTCACTTCTACAAACCAGGAACGAACAAGCTAGTACCCTAATTATAACACTTACAGTCCCACTTGATCAATTAATCTTCATAAAAACCTACTTAATTCAAACATGGACTATATCGATACTCTATATATAATATATATATATACAAAAACTAAGACCAAACTACGAATACATATAGCAATAGACGGACGTCGATCGATCGGGTGGGATACTATGTTTTGTTAATGGGGATCAAGTGCAAAGAGGAGAAACATTTCCTCGGGTGTTCAACCTCACGTTGGAGCAAGAAGCTTTGGAAACATCTTGCTGAGTTTGGTCGACCAGTTCAACGTCTTGCATTGAGATTCCTCGACATGGGATGCTCTTGCTGCACTGAAACTTCACAGCAACGGGCGTTGAGCTCGTCCCTTGTATGTTTTTGTACAACACGTTGCTCACTTGTACCGCCGATTTCTGTCACGTACGTGTCCCAATCTCAGTTTTACTTTAATAATTGTATTTGTTGTATTATTTATTGTGTTGTGCATCGTATAAAGCTGAATCATAGATACCTGTTCGGGGCATGATTCAACACGATCGCAGTAGTCCTGGTTGATGAGTATAGGGTTTGTAACGTTTTTCATTAAAATGTCTTGGAATATGATGTTCTTTGCCATTCCACGTCCTCCCTGATATATATATACAGTATAATTACATGGCCATATATATATTTTTCTCTTTTCTTTTCTCATAGTAATAATTATTATTTTATATAGTATTTGATAATTTACCTGCCAAGTCTTGATTCTCACACCATTAGTGGTTCCTATAAGGGTTGCTTTGTTGATTACCACATTTGAAACATATGCTTCTGAGTTACCGGCTCCCAAACTCCCAATACTATTTACATGTCCAGAAAATACCAATAGTTAATTATATATATGTAGTCAGCAAATGTTTTTTTTTTCCTTAAAAATCTTTTGTTCTAAAAATGTCGGAAGTCTATTCATACCAAATAAAAATGCTTGTGCTAGAACGCCTAACACCATTTTAAAAACATTGCATTTTAATCGTTTTAGTTAATATATTAATAATCTCTCCATCAACAAATGGTTTTGAGCATGCATGCATCATATATCCTTTTCTCATTAAAAAAAATATACTCTGGTTGATAAAGATTAGTTGATATAGTTTTCCAACAAATGAAAGATAGAGAATGTGTTGTACATAGTATGATGCTTAAAGAAAGAATAAAAACAAAAACTTTAGGTGAAAATAGGGAGAGAGATGGTTAGACCTGATTCCATGACCAGGCCCGCATGTAATGCCTGTCGCTCTCACATTCTCCGACCCACTCACTATCGATATACAATCATCACCTTCATCACCAAATCCAAACCCAACACTCTTTACTATCCACTTATTTTAATTTTTATTCACTAAAATTTATATGAAGATGGGTTCATGAAATACTTACCAGTACCAACGACAGAGTCTTGAATTAAGATATTGCGACTTCCGCTAACGTGAATGCCATCGGTGTTAGGACTATCACCCGGAGATGTGACCCTAAGACGCAAAGCCTTCACGTTTTGGCAGTTTTGAAACGTCAAATGCATTTGCTGTGCGTTTTCCAACCTAATGTTACTTACTCTCAAGTTGTTACACTCCATAAACATAACCGCCTGCCCATTTATTGTTTTTTTAATTACATTATTAATTAGAACTGAAATTAATTAATTAAGATGGGAAACAAGTTAGAGGCGTTTGAGGTTCTCACCGTTGGAGCACCCAGGCAAGGCTGTTTAACAAAATAAACAAATTTTGTTAATTATGTACTTTTTAAGAGGAGGGTTTTATATATAAAGACGACATTGTATTGATCCAAATAGATAGAGAGAAGACGAACTTACAAGTTTAGGGTTGATTTTGCAAGATTTTGACCACCAAATATGTCCATTACCGTCGATGCGGCCACCTCCTTCAACACGAAGGTTAGTGACGTTTTCAAACACAATCCAGCGCCTTCGTACCTTGTAGTCTGATGGATTTTCCCATGCCTCAATCATTCCGTAGATCTAAAATTCACAACATTACAAATTTAGTTATAAGATTTTACACAATAACAATTCAGGCCTATACATACGTACATTGTTTTTTTTTTTTTTTTTGTGTGTAAATCATACCTTAAAAACAATCATGGATGATTTACATGGACCGGAGAACGTAACCGGTTTAATCGTGTATTTTCTATTTTTCGGAACCACGACGTAAACTATTCCAGTTGACGAACAAGCTGATTGCCAAGCTTTCATGAACGCCTACGGCTCAAAATGTATATTTCAGTCACGTTAATTGTTATATAAATCAATATATATAATTATATGGATGAAAAGGATATTTAGTAAATACCTGAGAATCGTCGTTTCCGTTGGCTTTAGCACCAAAAGAGTTGACGTTAAAAGCTTGAGGAGAAGATCTAGGAGCATAACCATGGTGGCTTTTCGTATGACTGTTGCGTGTAATGTGACCATGTAGATGACTGGTTTCGTAATAAACATCGGAAGCCTTGAAAGGATCATCTCTATGATCAAATGGGTAGCTGCTGAGACAACAAGGGAGAAACATTAAGAGAAATGCTGACAAGTTTATGAACTTTTCATACATTTTTTCTTTTTGAGTGACTTCTCTAAAAGTTAGATTAGATTTGGGTTTGACGTATAAAAGAATGTTTGAGGGAAAGAGAAAAGAGTGAATGATGTATATCATGGAGAATGCAAAAGTGTCTATATTTATAGACATGGGAGAGAGACTGGAATATATAAGAGCATTTCCATTTGTTAGATATCCTATCAAATGGTGCACACAAAAAAAAAAAAAAAAAAGATATCCTAATAAATAAATAAAAAGATATCCTATCCAATAACAAAATTATCCTATTGGATTATTGTTATTTAATTATAATATTCTTTAATATGAAATTTCATTATTATTATTATTATTATTATTATTATTATTTTCATTCATTATTTTCTAAATATATCAAATTACATCTAAAATATATTCATTGGATTGATTTGTATTAAACATATCAAATTACAACTAGAACAATATCTTTTCTTTTTTTTTGAAACAAAAACAAATAAAATAATATTAGTTTAATATTTTGTATTTATCTTAAGTAAAAATAATACTAATATATAACTTAAACTTATGGATAATGACGCTTAACATTTAGATAAAAATGAATTGTGTCAAATGTTTAGAGGAGAGAGAGGGTTTCTCATGGATATCTCGAATGAAAAATTCCATAAGATTCTCACAATTTTAAAATAAAATAAGATTAATGTTTTCAAAAAAAAAAATTCTTTAATTTTTATGGGGTATGTTGGTTAAAATTACTTGAAAGGAGATCTCGGATGTTCATATCTTTATTCGGTATAAAATCAGAAGGAAATGTTCGTTATAATTCCTCATTTTCCATTACCTAAATCGCTTCCAAACCACCATTTGCAGTACAATGAAGTTTTTTTTTTATTCGATTGAAGTACATTAATAAACAGCCACGTTAAAGACATTTACTTTGACGAATAATAAATATATAAAATGAAGGGGTTAATATTTTACATATTAAAGTCATTCGTTTTTTTTTTTAATTGAAGCTTCACAAAAAGTTGTACATAGAAGAACGTTTTACGTTTTACAAAAACCAACAATAACAATAGAAATACATATTTAAACAAAACCTTCTATTTTTCCATTTTTTTTTGTCTTAAAGACAAGTTAGTTAGTAAGTATAATAGATGGGAGTTTATGGCATAGTGGTACATAATTCTTCGTGTAGTTCCCACCTTGATTGGTTCGACTTCGAACCCTCTCGTCGTGGGAGGAAAGAAGTGGCTATATGACAATTACCAAACGTCTTATTTTCTTACTTTATTTATTATTACTGCGTCAAATTATAGAGTCAGTGGATTTGATTTCTTTTTCTTTTTTTTGTTAATTTAATTAATTGTTAGTATAACCTAATGGTTTGACATAAACCGGAACAAAGTACACCAGTCTAACCCGTAATAATACACTTCTAGCATATGTTTGGTAAAAAAACCCTTCAAAATTCTTATTGTGATGGGAAAAGACTGGCTAACAATTTGAAAAATTTTGGTCATATCCCAACATTCATGGGTAAGAGGAAAAAAGACATGTAAAGAGCTTTCTATTAAAACAATTAAATCTGAAAATGGAAGAGCTAATCTCGGCCTAGATGAAGAAGTAAGTATTGACTTTGGCTTTGAAATTAATTAGGTTATCTGCAAATAACTGAATAGAAGTCTCAAGTAAAAGCAGTTTTGTTGGTTAAAGGTTTCACTTCAACTTTGTTAGATATATGTCTTCAACCCAACCTTTTAACCATTTTCATACTTATGTAATTATTTTCTTAGATTTTTTATATAACTCGAAACCCCACAGGCCACAACTCGTGGCCAATTAGAAAAAGAGTTCAAACCCATTTACTTTGAACCTGTCTCTCTTCAATAGTGCTGTACGTACTCATGTGGTCAAATTAGTACTAATGTGTTTCGGTAAGAAACCAAATTCTCGTTTATATATTGCGGAGGAAAAATATTGTCCGAGCTAGCACTAAAATATATAGCAAACAAATATGAGGAGAAATAGAAAAAAGAATTATATTGATCGAAACCATCAAATTAAATCTGTATGACACTATCCTGTTTTAACTTTTAATGACCAAAATTGTACATGTTTTAATGTTAGCATGTTTTCGAAAGAAATAAAAAAAAAAAGAAAGAAAGAAATAACATGCATGACGTTAATTTGGTACATAGTAAGAATCAAGATATTAGTGAAAATTAGGCAGAGCTAACAGAAAAGGATGTGTAAGATGGATAATTGGTAAATGATGTCAAAGGTTAAGTTAGAGAGAAGGTATAGATTGGCATGGAATAGGGTCTTGCGTGTTTAACTTTTTTTTTTTTTTTTTTTTTTGAACTCTCATACTCTTTCTTGCGTTAGGTACGTACGTGATAGTATAACTATAACCTTCCACATTTAGGATAAAGGGTTTGGGTCAATTAATGATACAGACCGAAATGGACAAACCCTAAAATGGAAACCTGGCAGTTTATATAACCTAGCTACAAGAGGAGCAATCATAGGCATGCGAGAAGGCATAATGTCAATTAAATCAGGCGGTAAACACTTATAAAGTCTCGTACTTGTAGCCAAAACGCATATGCAGGATCCCTAGACACATGATGTCTCCAACTACCAGTTTCGATGATCCTGTCTCAAATTAGTTTCTAGACGTTCGTGTGACTGTTCCCAATTACTTTTTGGGAGCAGTATCTTTTAGAAGAAACTCATTTAGCTTAGCTTTTCTAGACATCTCTTTCACACACACAAAAAAACGTTCTGCAACGTATTCTAGATTCCTGATTAGCAATATCCCTAATCAATGCAAAGTCTAGGGTTAATTTTTATAATTTGGTAAAATTAGAGTCAGAACATTATTGTATAATCAGCTATAGATTTTAGCCCTCTTATTATACTCTCTGTTTTTAAGGATGCTCTCTCTTGTCTCCTTACTACTGATTTATAAGCCAAGTCTAAAAACAAAAACAAAAATGATAAGTCTATACAATCCAAAAATAAAACTATTCAAATCTTATGTAAACTCAATATTCTAAAAATTATGAGCATTGACTTTGAGCTTGTCATGTAGAGAAGCACCAGAAACCTCACATCATTACTAATACAGTAATACCTAATCAACCTATACAAGTCAACTTATTCCAACGTAATAAAAAAAAATCAGTTTGAAAAAGAGAAAAAGAAACAAAGAAACTACATGCTCTGTTGTATAATGGTTAATCAATTCTAAAGAGTAACAAATATAAAAGTTTGGAAGAAAGGTAATGAATAAGAAAATACAAGTCAACCATCTGTACAATGTACATATACTTCCTTTCACGTTTGAAGAAACGCAATACAAAAGAACAACAACAACAGCAACAAAAATTGAACTTTAGTTAATTACAAAAGAATCAATTATTTTCTCTACTTATAAGAATTGGTTGAATATAGTAACATAATAAATTTACAAATATATCTATAGAGAAGTAAAAGAAAAAATATATTCTAACAAAAAGAAAAACCTCAACTTTGTTGGGCCTTGGCTTGCAAGTTAGATGATTCCTTCTCTCAAGTGTCTTCAACGAAGACCCTGAAGATGAAATCCCTGAAACGTCGAGAGTATTGCTTTGGATCAACCGCAGATATCGACGTAGGATCATACTGCATTGATTTGTAGGCATGTTCAAGCTTCTTGCTTATGTCGTAGTCTTGGAGAATGTCTATAACACCAAAGTAGAGGATCACATCGTAAAATTCACCAGTTGGTTCCCCAACAAGCTGATTCTCACAGTCACTTCTTCTCACTGTCCTTTCAACTCTTGCAGACATGTTTATACCCAATTTTATTGATGCTAGCCTGGCAAAAAAAATCATTTAAGAAGAACCACACTTGTGTTATAAACAAATCACCCTCTTACGGTTTTGGGATATAAACGTTGAGTTTTTTGTTCTTTACTTGCTGGCATCAAGAAGAAACCGGTCCATTTCTGCTCGCGAGATACGAGGGTTTCCACTATCTGGATTTCCTGCATAAAGATGATGAAGCTGCTTTAATCGAGCTTTCAAGATTTGAAAATTGGGTTAAAGATTTGACAAGAGTTTACCTGTCGGGGTTCGAGCACCCGAAGTAGGAGTGGCAGAGTCCCTGAAAGCAGCTTCTCGAAAGTGAAGACCAACCAAGAGACTATAATCCATGATTCTCTCTTGTTCAAGGAATTCACAGTCTCTGTCCACTTGCCTGGTAAACACACAAACACTTGAATTTCGGTTTACTAATAAAAAAAAAAAGTGAAAAGAGGTATAAGTAAGGAATCAATCACCTGCAGAATTCTTGGAACCAGTTCTTTTGCAATCGGAACGCAAAATTTAGATCAAGATCTTTAAGCGTCGTGTTTGGATCGATTTCAGACTCTGGTTTAGTAGTAAGACGGCCATGAGAGGACCCTTTGAGGTCAAACCGCCTATGGATGGAGTGACCAGTACAGAATAAGTTACCCATTATAACAAATCGAACCTGCAGGCGCAAGTATTCTCTCATCAGTACATCCAAACTGAAAATGCTAATAACAACAATGCAGAGACATGAATACAAAAAGGGTATGGACCTTTTTCTGTGCAGTGCCAGTCAATTTCACGCAATGAAGACCGAAGAACTTGGTAACTAAAGTGTTTTCACAAGCCCTGACATGATTGTAGTAAGCCGGGAGCATCCTAATAAGAACCTGTCAAGGGCAAAACAAACAGATGAGTGAATCTTAATAAACAGAACATTGAGGTTAAAATTCAGGCCTTACTTTGGTTTCTGCCTTCTTCATAGTCTTGATCATGTAGCGGTCATCGTTGGTCAAGTAGAAAAAGCTTCCACTTTTCCCTGGAGATGATAGCTCCCTAAGAGCATCATTCCCACAAATCGATAACATATAATCTGCTGCGTCCACACTAAATAGTTTCCGCAGAGTCCTACATGAAACACAACATTTTCATCTGTTTTCATAATACTACAAGAGAAGAAATAAAAAGTAAGAGAGGTTCTAACCTGAAAACCACAGGACAATAATCCTTCCATTTAAACTCACAAGACTGGTGTGGAGGAGTGTATTTTGAACCTTCAGATGGGAATTTCGTCCAAAGTTTTTCCTTGGGATCAAACGCGGAAGCCTTCAAATCAAGAGAAGTAGCTGGTGCTGGTCTTCCAACAGAATGTCTTCCCAAGAAAAACAACACTCAACATCAAACAAAGCAGATACAAAGCGAAAAACATACAAATAGTTTCGGTTACCTAATTCCGAGCTGCAAGTTAAGCATGAGTTCATAATTCTTGTGACCTTTGGAGATAGTTTGTCCTTGTTTCTTAGCAGGCTGTATTCTCAAAGGCCCTAATGATGATCTATTACTCTCTGGATTATCATCTAACTGAAGATAACCAGAACCATTATTCCTCAAATCCATTTCACCATTACTTACTCTTCCATCAACGGATCTCCTCCTCGGCCTCTCACTGTTCTTGGTCCTGTTCCCACTACTACTCTGCTCCGAACCGTACCAAACAGGCATCTTCTGAGACGGCAAAACCGGGATTCGCTGACAAGTAGAAACAACACATTCACTCAAATCAGCATAGAAGACTTGTTGTGGCTGCCAATCAAAATTCCCAGAAGACGTGGAAGGGTAATAAGTGCCGTTCTGTTCTTTAGGATCTTTGCTCCAAACTCCGACGTAGAAACTCCCATCGGACCATCGGAAAGTTCCATTGCCTTTAGGAGCTCCGTCTTCCCAAGACCCATCGTAACGGTTCCCGTTGCTCCAAATCATGGTGCCGTTACCATTCATCAGCCCATTCTTCCATTGTCCAATGTAATGATTCTCGTTCTTCCATTGGTACCTACCATGTCCATCTTGTAGACCTCTCCTCCATTCTCCGTCGAAGCAATCTCCGTTGACGTAACTTTTCGTTCCTTGCCCGTGTCTCAGATTCATAACCCATGATCCTCTATATAAGTCTCCAGACGAATCGATATAAGTACCTTTGGCAACACAAAAAAATAAAAAAATAAAAAAAACTTTGGCAAACGGGATTCAGATGATCAAACGATACAGAGACAATCGTTGTGGTTGTGAGTATAAGTAGAGATACCTTTGCCGTCCATGTAACCGTTTTTGAAATCGCCTTCGTAGGTGGCACCACTAGGCCAACTGAAACGACCTTTGCCCATGGTTTTGCCTCTGGACCAATCTCCGACATACATACAACCATCGGTCCAAAGGTATTTGCCATGGCCGTGAGGGAGATTATCTCGCCATTGGCCAGTGTAGAAATCTCCGCTCGGTAAAGCCTTTTCGGCGTGGTAAGTCTCTCCAGCTGGTCTGCTGTAATCGTCGGCGTCATCTGCGTGTGCTACCGACATGTCTCTGTTCTTCGTCTTCTTCTTCCTTCCAAATTTCACTTTTTTCACAAAGATATCTATTTTGTTTTTTTTGTTTTTTTTTTCAAATATTGGATTCTACGTCTCTCTCATTCGTTCCTCCATAGCTTAGATCGCGAAGCCGCATTTGCTGTGTTGGAATTCGTCGGTCTTTCAGAAACTATCGGATTTCAATGGAGGAAAATGTAGTATAACGCCCAAGGACGACGAGAGCATTGTAAGAGAGAGGGAGATAAAGGAGATGTCTTTCTTTTCTTTTTTTTTTTTTGTGGGAATGGCGTGGAAACGAAAGAGCAACAGAAATGAAGAGAAGAGAAGAGAAGAGACGAGGAAAAAAAGAAGAAAAGGAAGATGGAGAAATGTTGTTGTTGGTGGTGTGTGATGAAATCTCTCGATAGAGGAGAAATTGAAGAGTTTGGTAATGGCCATTGTTATTGGAGCTCCGCGTTTGATTCCTAAAGCGACTACCAAACCAGACATCTGGAGGGACTCGCATAGATGCGACGTGGTTACCTTGTCAATGCTGACGTCATTTCCTTTTTCCCTTTCTTTTTCGCATTAAAATATAAACTAATAATAATGATAATGAACTTCCCACGGAAACTAAAATTAAATTAGTCAATTACACATACAGGTATTATTGTCTTTTTTTTTGTTGTTTTAAAGTTATCCTAGTCAATGGAGTCCCGTCTCTTATGGTCCATCTGACTCATCTCTTGGATTTTTAAAACTTCTTTCTTCATATTTCAATTTTATTGATTTTATTTCTCTAGTAACATTGGAAATTTTTACTTTTCAACCATCCAAATAAACAACACAACTTCTATATGATTTTTGTGACAGCTAGGTTTTATATGTCTATAGTTTAGTTTGAATAGAAAAGGCCTAACTGAGAGTTTAGATGGGATTATTCGTTTTCCTTAAAGAGAGAAAAAGTGTTTATGATTTGGTTTTCATTCTACAAACAAACATTTTTGTCTGTCTTACTTTCTTAAGAGTCATCGATTGGTACTGTTTGACACCAAACAAAGAAAACATCTTTGGTGAAGTTAAACATGTATAAATTTCTATTATCTCGTCCAATGAAATCGTTTCTAACTGGTTTACCCCAAGGAAATTTACTATTTTTTTTTTAGAGCTGTCTTAACAATTTACGGAGAAGCTGACTTTTTTTTCCTTTGGTATAATGATGACCAAACCTCATAAAGTAAGAAAAAGCTGTCCACCTGAAACAAGCAAGAGAAATCCACACACCTTCTTCAAAACGCTTCTTGCCATCTCCACTTATACGCTATCCAAAGCATCACTCTGCAATTCATCTTTGTTTCTTGCAGGAGCCAATCTTTCTGTTCCTAGTCTCTCCTCTAGAGCTCTTGCCCCTCTTTCTCTGCAAATAACATCTTTTTGTTATGACAAGTTTTTGCCTTTTCCAGAACCTGATATACAACTTTCTCACAATTTGGTTCGGTATAAACCATTCATAAGTCTAACTCCTACATTTTGCTAAAACAAAAACTGATGACGAGCCACTACTATTTTTTCTTAGAATCGAGTGAATGTAATCATTTGTTATCTCAGTTTGCATCAACTAGATCCTATAGTATGTCAAGCCAAATAAGGGTGTACATATTTGAAGACGTGATCTGCACTAACCCCCAACGAGCTAAGGATTTAGTAAGATCGTTGCATCTAAAGTCATAAACTGCCATTGAACTAGAACAGGAAATAGGGGAAAAGAAAAGGAAAAAAAAATTACCTTCTCCTGGATGCTTCAACAGAATCAGAACCTGGCAATGGCGCACCGCTGGTAGCATAACCATGGTCTTCACTGGTGACATTTGATCGTCCACAAAGCATTCGGTGAAAGATTAATGCTATGGGGTCAATTACGGGCCTGCGTTTCATTTCGGAAAAATAAAACAAAATTACCAACAACATAGGAGGCAAGAATTGATATGCGGGCAAAGTCGAAAGTATAGTTAAAAGTGTAGAAATAATTTTCACCTGAGAAATTCAGGAAAGAAAGAGGAGAATGCAAAGTCATCACTTGGATCTCCTCTGAGCTTTGTTTCTGGTCTCCTCTGTAGGTACCTGAGGTATAACCACCCCATATATGTACCAAATATCAAAGTGGGAAGATATGCTGCTGAATCTAGTGTGAAGAAGCTTGAGGCTATTGACAAAACTAGCACAATTGAGGGCAACCACTGCACACAAAAACCAGACGTAGAATAGGATGTGAGAACTTCTTCAACCAGCCAAAGTTGAAATAAGAAAATGACATAGTTATATTCATATCTTACAACAAAGTAAGAGATTACCTTTGCTTTTATCTTTATCAGATATACCTCCTGGTCAGGTATTATCTGCTTTATACCGACAAGAAGGCCTGCCAAGACACCATTAAAACCTGCAAAGGGCATATATCTAGCAAGGAGAAAACAGAGAACACATTATGATACTGTGGAAAAAATGAAGTTAACTAAGAATAAAGGATTCATCATATACAGTGGTGAAGATTGAACTTAATCGAGCAGAGAAGCAAACGAGTTACAATGTACACAGCTTGAAGAATTTCAAACTCTATTTTCATAATGGAGTCACCTTCATGTATAAGTAAGAGAACAGAATAAAAAAGCAGACACTAAGTGTGTATGTATAGGAAGGTGGAGTACTTACAGGTAGATTTCCAGCCTCGTTATGTAGTACAAGGCAATGGCTGTAACGAAGACACAGAGATACGTAAGGAAGTTCACCACAAATATGAACTTAAGGAACTCCTTGGAACCCCAGACGGGTTCCAGGAACTTTCCCATAAAGAGGAGAGAAACGGTGCTGAAGACAACCTGCCACATTGCAAACAGTCACTCGTCTATTCAATTATTGTAGATTAGAAATCTAGACTGGCTAGGAACAAGTTGAACATACCCCATATACTGATAGTTCAAAATAGCCGCTTGTAATAAGGTTCCAGGCAAAAGGAATAGTCCTATAATAGAGAAGATTTAACAAATATAACAAGTCAGAACCTACCATGGTAATAATACTTCAATCCCAAACTAGAGAATGACATATGCTGATTATCTGAGAAGCCATTCAGTCATTCTTAATACTGGATTTCACAATGTGCAAGGAGCATCACATTGGAATGATATGGTAATATTACCATGCGAGCATCAAATTCGCATCCTAAGTAATACACTTACTAGCTGATTTAAAATATATGGAACCCTAATCCTATCAAAACAGTGAACCAACAATTAGTTAAAGCATAAACAACAATCACGCAAAATCAAGCAGTAGAACAAAATGCATTCAGTAGCAAAATCGTAACCCTAGAATTGACAAGAGGGAGAGAAGACGAAGCAGTACCTCGCCGGAATGAGAGCAAGGTATGGGACGGTAGCAGGAATGAACTGAACAACGAGGTGTCCCACCACAAGCACCAGAGCAAGTCCTTTGCAGAGCTTAGTGAAATTGGTGAACATACTGGTTCCCTGAATCACAATGTAAGAAGACGAAGAAGAAGATCAGAGAAGACGGTTTATCAAAACAACGAAAACGCAAGAGATCGCAGGCGGATTTGGTAGATCTGATATAATATTCCGTACCGGAGAACTCATGTCGCCGGACTTGAGCGAAGAGTGTAACAATAAATCTGAGATGCCTGACGAGTGACGATAGATCTCGTCGACGCAGCTCTAACCGGAGATTATTTTCTCCTCCTCTACTTCTTCTCCCACAATTGGAAATATATTACTTATATATATATAAAATTAATTTTATTACTTAACCGTGTTACCGGACTAATTAATTATATATTCTTTATCATATTACATCTCCATATCGGTAGCTTGTAACCTCAAACATACATGATTTTTCGAAATATAATTGGGTCTCTCCCTGTAGAAACTAGTATTTGGTTCTCTGAAGAATCATCAAAATCATATTATGGTTTAATTTTTACATAGGTTTTGAGGTGGATCAAGAAGAAAGTAGCATCATCATCTCTTCACTATTGATAAAAAAAAAAAAGTAAAACTTTAATGAAAATGAGGGATCAAGAAGAAAGTAGAAGCATCATTGAGTGAGAGGAAGACATTCAAGCTGGATCTCAAGTACACCTCTCTCGACATTTTGGAGCCTAAGTGATATGTCTTGTTTCACTTTCCCTTCTTCCAGCGAGATTATGCCATCTCTCACCAATGTGTTTTCTTTGCTCGCCACCCAACTCCCCAGCTGCATCGGTTCCTTTATGCTTGATGTCTCGTAAGCTTTTGCTGCGCTCACCAATGGTTGTATGTCTATCTCTGCCTCTCCCATGAAATCATCTGTCGAGAATGTATCTTTGTCGTACACTAGCTGGAAAGTTTACATATCAGTTAAGAGTTTGGTTAAGTCAATGAGCTCAAACTAAAGCTCTCTGTTAAAAAATATTCATGATTTTTCTGTGCTTACCACTTTGAGAGGAGGCATGGGCTCGGGTATGGAAAGCATTAGCGTCTCATTCCATACAGGATTCAAGTTGTTCTTTATCACCCGTGTTTTTACCGACTACAACAAACAAACAATGAGAATAACCGAGTTTGTTCTTCATGCAAGAGGTTAATTTAAAATCATATACAAGCTGTCTAGAGAGATTTGGCAGAGAGCTCACTTGTTGGCCAAGAGCAAGGATAACATAAGGATCACTGGTCATGACGTCTCGAACCGCAAGATTGGTTCCTTTTACCACATTAACCTTAATTAATCCCACAAACTCAATCATACCTGCCTATAAAACACCCACAAGATTAACGTTAGCAACAGTTATTAGCCAATCATGTAATGTATGTATGTATGTTTTAGTGGTTGTTACCATGGAATTGCTCTTCTTTGGTCCTTTGGGATCAGATTCTCTTCTTCCCCAGCTATTCCTAAATGCATGACCAATACGGTTTTTTGTAGAACGGTGGTTTGCGGAACATAAAGACGGTGGTGAAGTATTTACTTTGCTAGGTTGCTGATAAGGGCACAAAGCACCATCCTTTGGATCCATAAACTGGTGCATTTCATATTTTTTTCTGCAGATATCAAAGATATAAGTATATAACGATAAGATGATTAACAAACATACCATTATAACAAACTGTAAGTAAAACGTCACCTGATGAAATCATTGCGTTCCTCATTAGTGGAATCTGGTTTGGGTTTCTTTGACTGGTCGATGTTGCAAGCTTCGAATCTCTGGTTCACTACAGTGTTTCCACCATACCCTACAAGCATGTCAACTTGATCATCTGTCCAGTCGTCTAGCTTTACTGACAGAACCTGTGATGATCGGTCAATCAAATTAATCGATATAATCCTATAAACACACCCAAAAAAAAAAAAAACAGAGCAAAATCAAGATTGTTTATGAAAAGAAAGTACCTTAGATATATGAACTCCAAGACTCCTGTGTACACCAGAACACTTAATGCAGATGAATACACCGAGACTCAACGATCTAAAACGAACGAGATGAATCAGTACAATCCATCAATAGAAATGAGCAAACCACACACAAGTATTAAGGGCAACTTACACCCATTTTGGTTCAGGAGAGCCACAGTCAGCACAATATTTATTCCCAGGTTGCTTAAGCAACTTCTCCAACCGATCTCGGGGATCTGAAAACAAAAAAAAACCAAACAGGAGATGAGATCGTCTCCAACTGACACTAACATATCTTAAGAATGTTAATCTCCGACAAAAATTAATCACCAGAAGAAGATGTTTGCAAATCCTTTAGAGGAGTCCATTTGGGTGTCTCTGAACATAAAAGTTCATATAAGCAAGCGTGCGTCCCTATAATTAAAAAAAAAAAAAAAAAGCCAAAAATTTGAAACCTTTTACAGGTTTGAAAACTTGAGGGTGAATAATTGAAGAAAAGATTGTGTTGGATTTACCTGGAACTTCAACAGGATCGACATTTTCTTGGCCGAGAGACATTTCGAACCAGAGCCGAGACAATGATAAAGAACACACGAATGTTCAGAAAAGCCGTGACCATTCAAACAAGATTCTCCCAAAATCAAGACAACATCCCCCGAAGAGCCATTGCATTTTTTATACAACGAGAATCTGAATCAACACGAACAAAATATAAAGAGATGCAATAACTCGATTGCACCACAGAAAGCAAAAGTTTTTCAGGGATTTACCTTAAACAAAGGGAGAATATGAAATTCCAAATCCATCGAAGCCCTCACTCCAAAAATTCAATTTCTTGGAAGAACCTAAAAACTCTAAAGATCAGTTGAAAGTCTTTTTTTTTTTTTTTGAGAAGAACTAATGTTTTGGATATAACGTCCACGGAGGGTAAAAAACCTATAAACGATGAAAAATAAAACAGAATTACGAAAGGATTTCGGAAGAAAATTGTCTGAAAAATTGCATCATCCTGCAGACAAGAGAGATGGAGAAGCCTATGATTAGTTGTGTTTTTGTTTTTTTATTTGTCGGCCAGAGAGAGAGAGAGAGAGATAAACCAAAAAAAAAAAAAAAAGAAGAGGAATTTCGATTTTTTGTGATTTTCAATTTTGTAGTTGACACGTCATAAAACAATTATCACAACATTTAATTACTTCCTTCTTCAAATTTTTTTCCCTGACAACAAAACAACCTAATGAAAATATCTTAATTTAGGAACACAGGTTATAATAAAGGAAAAAAAAAAGAAAGAAGACACAGATTAAAATTTTGTGATTGCCTGTGCAAACAAGACAATAAAAGGCAATAAGTTGTGTTTGGTTTACCAATAGATAGATACTGAACTAATTGTAATGAGTTGATAGTTTTGGATTTGGCTCATAGCAGTAGTTGCCTCATCATTGTCATTCTTTTGAATTATTATATCGTGACTTGGTGCCCAATCTACCAAAGAGCAAACTTAATTTTGAATATAATAACAACTGAGAAAGTCGCATACCTTTTCACCCTCAACTAACTCATGCCCCCATCTTCGACAATATTAAAACACACAAAAGAACCCACAGATGATACCCAAAACACATTGCAATTTTAAATAAACAAACTAGATGTATATAAAATAATATTTCATTTACAGCTTTTAAACATTGGTGACATTGACAAGAAAAGACAGAACAAAGATAACTAGCAATATTAGCACAATATGTACTTGTACCTTCCCACTCATAGTTTATACCGGATCCTGAGGAATTCCCAGTAATAGTTTAGCATATGGTCACTAGGCTTCACGCGATCCCAGTTCCCGTTACAGAATATCGCATACGCATCCGCTGCATACTTTCCAATGCCATGCAGTTGAGTGACATGAGTCCAGCTCTCATTAAGATACTCGAGAGAAAACCGTTGAATCATTTTGGCTCTCTTCTTTTGTAGTCCGAGAGGTTTTATTAGACTCTCTATCTCCTTTTCTTCAACTTCTGTTGCAGTCTTTGCATCAGGACACAATGTGAACAAGTCTGATATCACTCCCCGCGTCTGCAATCACATTTTAAAAGTATATCCACTGACCAACCACAAAGCCTTTTCTTCTACCGAATTCAACAAAACCAAGCAATTCAATTCATAAATGCAACTACTTCTTCTACAACAGTTAAATATGTAAATTGAAAGCTTTAAGCCCACAGAGGTCTAACTTCTTACTTTCTAACAAATTTTGGAATTCTCTCAAGAAGGACTTACATGTGCTGATTGCTATCAAAGATTGAGAAAGGTATGAAACAATAAATGACAACACTAAACACACCCACTCAAACTTATTTGGTCTTAAATTTGGTCTTAAAATGCTAATTATATTCAAGTTCAGCAAAGATAAGGAGAGAGGAATGAGGCCAAACCTGTGCACCAGATGTTTTGTTGAGAAGCATACATATAACTAGCACCCGCCATGGATCATGCCAATGATCTTCTTGAAGTAAATTACACGGAGAGCGTGGAGGCACCCATGTGTTATCTGGCGTTTTGCGCAGGTATGCCTCATCCGTCTTCTGAGAAGGCGATAGTGAAGGGCTCACAACGGGAGTTTTCCTCACCCTCCTAGATTTCTCCTTTTGTGAATCAGCAACTTGAATTCCATCCGCAGACACATCATGGAAATATCTTGAAACTTTCACAACTTTAAAATACTTGCGCAAATCCCTTGGCGGGTTTGGCTGTTCTGAATCAGCTGACGCCTGGAAATAACGGGAAACTCTTCTGACCTTAGCTTGATGTTTGCTGCTATCTCTCCTATAACTTCCTCCACTTTGAGAAGAAACAATGTCAGAATCACACTGTGAAATAGCAGATGCCTGGAAGTATGGAGAAACTCTAGGGACTTTAGCTTGAACTCTGCTGCATCTTTTCCTACAATTTCTTCCACTTTGAGAGGAAACACTATGAGAATCACACCCTTCTTTGGACTGTTGTGACACAGTAGACCCCTGGAAGTATGGAGAAACTCTTCTTACACCAGCATGAGATTCAGAAACAACATCATCAACATCAATTTGAGGAGAAACAAGATTACTCTTTGTTTCACTTCCAAATGCATCTCTTTTCCTAGTCCTCACACCCTTATAAGAGCACCCAGATAAAAAATCATCCAAATTTCTTCTACTAGATGAAACAAAGCTATCGCTCTTCTCCTTGTCGAGGCAACAAACATCATCATGACATTGAAGAAGCAAATTACTTGAACCATGTCGAGTTTCAGTCTCAGCAATGCAACCCAAAACTCGAATTCGATCATCATAGTCCTCCCCATCCTCAAATAAACTAATCGAGCGATTCTCATCACATACCTCAATAATATCGGAGTCGGGTCTCCGAGGAGTCATCATCACTGAACTATCATCGTCGCTCCCAAGTCTCCGACTTCTCCTTCGCGCATACGTATAAATTACAGGAGGAACCATCTCAATTTACAAGTGGGAGAACCTCCTCAATCTCACTTAAACAGAGCACCCAATCCCTCCTCTTCGCCGATACTTTCGTCTGTAAATTACCATTTTCTGCCATCAGTATATATTACGCCGTAAATACTTAATTACGAAATAATTACATAAATTGGGAATTATTTTTTTAATTATTATATACAGAAAGCTTTTTTGACAAATAAAAAATTAGGGTTGAAAAAAAGAGAACAAAAAGCTCCGCAGCCTCTCCCGAATTATTTTCCTCGGTAAGAGTAGACAATCCCTCATGCGGTTTCGTTACCAAAGGTAAATCCTTTTTGAAGATTCTGACTTCTGAGTTAGTTTTTAGTAAGTATCAGCCTAGACTTTAGTCTTAATTACTCGGAAATAGAAATTACTACTAGTCATGTTTTAGGTACAACACTCCCTGATAAAAGCTCCTCCTTTGGTATATTTGGTTAAACAAGTGATTACTGACTGAATACTATTATTGATCAAGATATATCTCTATCCAGTTTTTGTGTTTGCTATTCTGAAATCTATGTATCTATATCTTTCATATGAAGGCATATTGGGTTTTGTTTTGGCAGTGTGGATCAAGACGATGGACCCGGTGTCTCTCCCTGAACAAAACCTACGTTGTTCCCAGGACGACTAGATATATTGGTAGCGAGCTGATATATCGAGAGACTAGTCTCTTTGTTTCGAAGAGAAATATGTTTTTTTCACGAACTAGCAATTTTCTTTTACACCAATGACATTAATTTAATTCAGTAGATGACTTTATTAAACGAAAATGACTCTCTTTATTTTTAAATGTAAATTTGTAACCATTCACCCAAAGTTTTTAGCAATATTCGTTTATTCGCTCATCTGACTTTACTGATACATACTATAGAGAATGATCTAGTACAATTCACTTCCACATTTTGTTTGATCTTTTTTACAGCACATTGGGAAAAAAAAAAAAAAAAAAAGGTGTTTTGGAATTTTTTAAAATTTGGTTATTTCCATATTAATTTTTAGTTTGGTAAATTTTTAATTTTTAGTTTGGTAAATTTTCAATAAAATGTTAGTTTGGTAAATTTTTAATTTTTTTAACCAATAAATGCCGGCTTCGGTAAGAACGATCCGCTGGAGCCGGTTTGGGTGAAGGTGTATAAAGAAACTAATGACGCCTTCGACAAATTTGGTTCGAATCGGTTAAGCCGGTTTAGGAACAGGTCGGTGTTGCGGCGGGTCTTGTTCTTGTAGGGAAAGGCAAAATCGATCCCACTGTGCAAGCAAAAGAAAATTGAAAGTCAGAAAACCTTATAAAGCGGCGAGGGCAACCGCAATATTATTTTTCCGACAGAGAAGAGAGAAACACAGCTGACCGAATTGTCTAAAAAAAAAAGATGGCGAATAATAATAGCTGTTTGGCTAGAATCACTGCCGGAGTTGCCATTGGCGGCGCAGTTGGTGGCGCTGTAGGTACGCTTCTTTTTTTTTCCTGGGGAAAAAACCCTAAACCCTAAATTACAATCTTAATTGCCTTTAAATGTTATTCGATTTTTGGAATTTGTACAAGAATTTTGGTATGGAGATGATATTCAACTTGTTTTGTGGTTGTGTTCAGGTGCTGTCTATGGAACTTACGAGGCGATTAGATTCAAGGTAAGCCTTGTTAAATTCGGGTTTTTTTATGAAAGTGAAACTCTTTTTCACTCTTGGATATAGCTCCTTCAATTGTAAACACACTGCAACAGCTCCGTCTTATCGCTTCAGTTATGATTGGTCTTGTTGTCTTTATTTGTGAGTTATAAAGAGGATGATCAATCTCAAGTTTTAGCTCTTTAAGTTAGATAAGAAAGATGTCTAAAGTTAGAGATTGCTCTTGTTTGTCACTATGCTTACACGGTTGTGAACACAATCTCAATAGATACTTATGCCAAACGTTAACTGTGTGAGGTTCATATCACATTACTACTGCTTCATGATCACTGATTCCTTTTTCTCTTTCTGCAGGTTCCGGGACTTATGAAGATTAGATACATTGGCCAAACTACCGTTGGCAGTGCGGCAATTTTCGGGCTTTTTCTAGGTGCCGGCAGTTTGATACATTGTGGAAAAGGCTACTGATTCCCTTACATTTCTTTAGCTCTAGAAGCTTTTAAGTTTGTCTCTCTGGTCAAAGATTGGATTCTTTTCTGAAAGATATTGAGTTTTTTTTTTTTTTTTTTTGAATAAGTATTGGATGAATAAACTTATATGTTTCTGCTGCTATTTGTGAACTTTCATCTCTGTTCGTTTGATGAGCTTCTTACTCTTTTGGCCTAAGATCACCTGGTTGTTGATGAAAAGATCATGTTACAAGGGTTTAGGATCTAGATAAAGCTTGGAAAGTGGAGTAAAAAGATTATATTATACTTATATTAATGATAATCTTTGTTTTTTTAACCATATGTGCCAAAAAAAGAAGCTTTAAATTATCGTAGAGGTGACTTGATTGCTCATACACTCAGGAACAGGATACTTTGTTACATCTCTTCCAGCTTTGCTAATCCTTAGTTCTGGCTGTCCTAGAGATTGTCTGTGTAATTTCTTTATCATCTTCTCAAACTCTGTTTTACTCATTGATGTGTTCGCAAAGTATGGAAGCATGTGCCTTTTGTTTGGTGTTATAATTTTCTTGTGTCCTTCATAAGCCCTGTGCCCCTGAGAGATTAATTCAACCCTTGAGAGTGGGTAAAGTTGCCACATTAGAAATCTGACTTTTGAAACAACCGAGACCTAAGAATGTGTACCTGAATTGCATGGCCCATGTTCCCTCCATGAGATGCCATAAACACATCACTCTCCTTACACACTATATAGTCGATTGCTGCCATTATCGAAGCTCGTTTTGCAAAAGGTTTGAGTTCAAGAGGCAATGCAATATCGTACTTGTTGTAGAGATGTGGGAATTCACTTGTTAACGGTTTCAAAGCTTCTTTTCCGCCAAGCGGTTCCCCTCCCGCCCAATAGATCCTTGCATCTCTTGGTGCTCCAAGAGCTCTAAGCAGTCTAATTTCAAAAGGTAGAACTGAGAGCCAATCTCTCTCACAACACAGAAAACCTTGTAAGAAAAATAGTAGCTCACTCATTTACCTTGTTACTTCCTTGGCATTTAATGGACAGAGACCTGCGAGTTTCCTCTCGTTAGATGTCATACTAGATTTGGCTGTTAGGAGCTCAGGCCGCTTAATCCTTTCCATGTTTACAATCTCATCATACTTTGAGCTCAAACCAGAGAGGCAGCCTGTTCTCACCCATACATCTTTCTCCATTCGAAGATGCAACGCAATGTAAGGCCCTTTGCTCCTCATCCTCTCTGCAAGCTTCTTCCCCATCTCCATCACCCGTGGCGAAAACTTTAGTGCTTCAAAGGCTACCTGCAACATATAATTTTGTTCAAATAATAAGGACAAAAACAACTCGTTTAGCTTCCGAGTTAGAAACATACCTTACAACGAAGCTTCTGGAGATCAGAGGGTAAGTCTTTAGACAACCTTGAATCTAATCTCCTTAAAAGCAGAACTCCTTCCTTGTTGAACTGCAGATATAAAAGAACAACAAAGACCATTGAACATTACTTCTCACTTGTTAATCACTAATTGATTCCAAGGGATGTTGTATGATCTTACACGCTTTAGATAGTGCGAACGGATCCATTGAGGGGAGGCGTTAAAGGGCATACCACCTTCTTCTGATGGTCTAGTCATTAGCTTACTTGCGGGAAGCAACGAAACTATCTTCACATCATTTGCTAAAACACTCTTGAATTGCTCTAAATCAAATATATCTGAAAACTCACTGCAAACAAACATTCATACAATGACGGATGAACACAAAAATGAACATTCTTATGTCTTATGATCCATAATGAAATAGCTATTTACCTTTCGTCACCCCAAATGAGATTGATTTGCAATATTGGTACAACAAGAACAGCACCTAGAATCCTCGCAATCACAACTGCGTCAACAATCTGAATCTTCTGCTGATTCAACCCACCAGAGACAACCACCATCAGATACCTTCTCCTCTCTGTAGCAATCTTCTTACTCTCTCTTCTGTATCCAATGCTGAAATCTAAGCATGGCTTGTAACCTAATCCATCAGGCTGTTTCCAGAACTCATAAATATCACCTTGTCCATTTCCATTAGAGGTGATCAAATGTGATTGAACACCACCAAAGGTCTCATTTTTCTCCACACCTGTATCCAAAGATCGATCCTTGGCGTTGGAAATCTCAACTTGAGTAGTGTTTGATCGTCTAAACGCAATACTCAGATGGGATTTAGGAGGTACATTAGAATCTGAGCTCTGAAGTTGACTTTTGTGATCGCCGAAACCAAAAGGAGAAAGACAAAGACCGAGTCTTAACGATATGCCCAAAATAGTAAGTAAGAAGAGAAGTAAAGCCCAGAGCTTTGGGTTTACGAGATTGAAGAATTTGTTTGTGTTCTTCTTTGAAGATCTGTTATGGAGAAAAGAGTGCAAAGACGACGAGGAAACTGATTTTATGATCAGAGCTGGGACTGAAATGTAGCAAACTTTCTTCTTATTACTACTGCTTCTCGTCTTCCATGTTCCCATCACAGCTCAAAACAGAGGTTATGAGAGCTTTCTGTGGAAATCAGTTACGGCGGGAACATAGAAGATTGCTACAAAACAGAGGACTGTGTTGTGTATTGTGTAGTATTCTCTTGGGGCAGTTTCGTTTCCAAAGAAGATTCTCTCATATGTTATTTTTAAATTTTTGGTGGTGATAATTAAATAATCGAAAATTAGTTGGAGAATATCTGTATTTTTTGGGTTTTTTTTTTTATTGGTCAATATTAAAAAAATGCACCCAACAAGGCAACAACACACACGCAACAACTTTTTTAATAATATCAAACTACTAAATAATAGACCAAAATGTTTAGATAGAGACATATTATTCTATTTAGTATTAGCTTATCAATTGAGACGACCTTATCATAGTGTATTATCTTTTAGACTATTAAAAATTTGTTTTGCTTACGTCGTAGGTAAAAATATAATTATATACTTAAAATTGTGTTATGTAGACTATTGAAATACATCATATATGATATTTATGTTTCATGCAGCCATAATCATTTTTTTTTCTTTTTTTTGTATGTATCGGACGTTAAATAAATGCTGATTAGCAGATAATTTATGAATGCCTTTAAAAAAAATCGTAGTATGTGTTAAATATTAGAGAATAAAATTTTATAAATTCTTAACGAAAATGAATGTTATATTTGTAGTTTTGTTTCTTTTCTAAAACGAATTTTGGTGATATATCTCGTTCTGCTGAAGTAGTAGACTAGATGAAACGAATGAGCTGGGCCAATATAAGAGATGTCACAGGCCCAAGATTGAGCTCATTCTGATTTGTGATCACATTGCTAGTTGTGGTGAGGTAGTCTTGCATCTTACTGGCGAAACTTAATTCATCCCACCTATGTCTCTGTATTTTTTTTTTATTCATTGCGTGCGTAGTAATGAGCAGAGCTAGCTTCGTTTTACTATCGGTCCCGTTGGTGGGGATGCATTTTTCAAAGTTTCTCATAAACTAACGAACAATGATCGTAGAAACGCAAGTTAAGAAGGTTAGTGGAGTCGTGGGCTCACGTATCTTTGAAGCAAAATCTGATTAATCAAATCAAATTATGGGATACCATATTGTTCTCAGATTACAATTTTATCGTAGAAAAAGTTTACGTGTCTTTATCATATGAGAACATCAACTATATTTAAAAAAAAAAAAATGAACATAGGCTATATATAGCACTTCAGCACGTTTTCGCCTTCTTTAGTTTTAAGCTTTTTCAAAACATGGCACAATTCTTGATTAAAATCTAGATTTGGAATCATATTTTACACCTAACCCAAAAAACAAAAACTAAAGGAATCATAATTTTCATTTATTACTAGCGAACTGTGAATTAGAAATTTTAAAACTTTTTTTGAAAGATCCAGTGTTAAATAGTCTTACACATGTCTCTCTCTCTATCTTGCAATTTAAAATTTTAAAATTATAATGATGATAGAAACAGCTAGAAAATGATCCATTTAACACATCATCATATGCAAATTACATATTTGTCATCAGAAAAGAACACAGCCAAAAGCCGATATACGAACAAAGTTAAGGGGCATAATAGTCAATTACCAAAAATAGGAGAAAATATCATAAATCAGAGGCTAAATGGGGACATAAACAAAATGATTCAAAAAAGTTAAACCTGCGTCATTAGTATTAGTACTAGTAGTAATCCAAGCCAGTTCTCTAAATAACGTTTCAAAATCATAATAATCTTTCATTAAATTATAAAATAACCCCCAAAAGAAAAGTACAAGGCTCACGATTCAACCTCTCAGCTCAGCTCTATCTAAAAAAGTTCACATATCTTCTTCTTCCTTTCACCTAGCGATTGAATCTCTCTCTCTCTCTCTCTGCTTCTTGTTCGACAGCGAGAGACGCGGGGATTCAATTCAACGCTCCTCTGGATCTTTTTGTTGTCAGTTAAAATAATTTTCCTTTTTTTTTCCTTTCTCCTAATCTATTTATATTAGAGTTGTTTTATTTCTCTGCTTTTTCCATTTTTAGTGTCCTTTGTTCTCACGAGCTAGCGAGAGAGAGAGAGAGAGAATCATAAATAAATAATAAATAAAAAAAAGAAATCATCTGTTCTTGCCTTGTTCTTCTTCTTTTTGTTTCTGGAAATTATATATATATTTTTCTTAACAAAAAAAAGCTGTAATCTTTTTTTGACTGTGTGTGTGGGCGTCGTAGAGGAGAAGATTAGGTGTTCAAAGAGAGGTGATAACGTTTGCAGAACGTGACTACAATTATAATATTCAGAGGTACCAATCAGATTTCTATAACTCTCTCTCTCTCTCTTTTGGATTAATTCAATATATATATCAAACACCAACTTCGTTTTGTTAATTTTTTAATTTTTTTCTCTCCGTAGCAGCAGCCTAGAAACTTTGTATTGACGGTGTCCATGTTTCCGTGTTCGTCCTTGGTCTGAAATTGACGAAACTTGGGAATTCAGACGATAGAAAATAAAATAAAAAAGGCTTTGAATTTGGAGGATGTTTGGGATCCAGAGCAGGCGTGATTTGACAATGGAACTCCAATCTCAGATTCCGATTCTCCGTCCCAGCATCCACGCCAGACGAGCCAACATCGTCGTCAAGTTCCAGGATTTGTACGGCTTCACCGTCGAAGGAAATGTCGACGACGTTAATGTCTTGAACGAGGTCAGAGAGAAAGTGAGGAATCAAGGACGGGTTTGGTGGGCTCTTGAAGCTAGCAAAGGTGCTAATTGGTACCTTCAGCCGGAGATTCTCTTGATCGGCGACGGCATCGCTTTGAAAACGTCTCTCAAGATCTCCACTTTGACCAATGCGATTACTTTGAAGAGGTTGATTAGGAAAGGGATCCCTCCTGTCCTTAGGCCTAAGGTTTGGTTTTCTCTTTCCGGTGCTGCTAAGAAGAAGTCCACCGTCCCCGATAGTTATTACAGTGATTTGACTAAGGCCGTCGATGGCAAGGTCACCCCTGCCACCAGACAGATTGATCATGTGAGTTTGAGTACATCCAAAGTTTCAGTTTTTGCCTTTTTGATCCATCCATTTGAGGTTTGATTGGATTTATTCTTTTTCTTCTCAGAGCTTAGTATTTTTTTTTAAAGAAATTTTAGGATTGAATTTGAGTGAACCTTTGTGTTAGGATTGGTGTAGATCTGTAGTCGATTCTTGTGCTTTGTTGGCAACTATAAGAGCCTACTTTTAAAAGCCTATCTCTTTTACTACTGTTGTATGATGGTCATAGGAGGCTGCTTCATATGTTGTGTCCTATGAATAGTTCTTTCATCCCCTAGATCTTCATTGTGCCTCTCAATTAGTATTTTGAGTAATTTAATGATCGATGTTAGCTGCAGGAAACCAACAAAGCTTGGTTTCATTTCCAAATATTTTAATTGATCCTTTGTTCTAGATTGTTCTAGATCCGTTGTTCATCCTCGTGTTCAGGCAATTTCTTGTAGAGCCTTCCTTCTGTGTTGATTGATGGTCATTTGAGGCTATATGCTATGAACTGTTGATTTTCTTATCTTATACTGCAACCGCCTCGGATTTTCTTGTTATTTTCCTTTGACTGACATTGTGTCTCTACTCTTGCAGGATCTGCCACGGACTTTCCCAGGCCATCCATGGTTGGATACTCCAGAGGGTCATGCTGCTCTACGACGCGTGCTGGTTGGGTATTCTTTTCGAGATTCTGATGTTGGCTATTGTCAGGTACACGCTTGTCCTTTCCCATCTCCATTTCCGTTATATTGAAAAAATATTTTCTTAATCAACTCCATTATTGTTCCAGGGCCTAAACTATGTTGCAGCATTACTATTACTTGTCATGAAGACTGAAGAAGACGCATTCTGGATGCTAGCAGTCCTTTTAGAAAACGTATTAGTCCGTGACTGCTACACAACAAACTTGTCAGGATGCCATGTTGAGCAGCGGGTTTTCAAAGATTTGCTTGCCCAAAAATGTCCTCGGTAAGTCTCTTCTTACTTTCTTGGTTCTTGGTCGCTGAACTTCACCAGCTTATCAATTTCTTACGTTATCTTGTTGTCTTTGCAGAATAGCTACACATCTTGAAGATATGGGCTTTGATGTTTCCCTCGTAGCCACGGAATGGTTTCTATGCCTCTTCTCTAAAAGCCTTCCTTCAGAGGTTCTTAAAAACAAAACCTTTCGTCAAATTATGTATCTTTTAAGATTATTTTTTTGATACAGAGAACTTTGTTCTGGTTTGCAGACAACTCTAAGGGTGTGGGATGTACTTTTCTATGAAGGAGCAAAGGTTCTATTCCATGCAGCTCTAGCAATATTCAAGGTTCTTAATTCTCTTCCTCTGATCATCCTTTTCTGTAAATACTAATCCTGCACAGATGAATATCATCTCACGGATCTCTCTTCATTCGCAGATGAAAGAGAACGAGCTGCTTATGACCCACCAGGTCGGGGATGTGATCAACATATTACAGACAACTTCACATCAGCTTTTTGACCCAGATGAATTATTAACGGTAAGCCAAGCCTACCACCCTAATCCAAGGTCGAGTTTCTATATATATATTCAAGATTCATAATACATAATATAAATAAACAAATATTCAGGTGGCATTTGAGAAAATCGGATCAATGACTACCAACACCATATCAAAGCAGAGGAAGAAGCAGGAACCAGCAGTGCAGGCAGAACTTGACCAGAGACTTCGGAGGCTCAACTCTCTTAAAGAAAGTGGTAAGAGCACATAACCAAAACAACTGTTGGGAGAAAATGAGCCAAAAGGTGTAAAAGAAGGACGAGGGAGCCAAGTCCAACAATGGTTTATTTACCCATCTTGATTGTTTTTTTCTTTTCTTTTCTAAGTATATATAAATAGGATTTTGTTAATTTTATTTTGAGAGCAAAACATAACCAAGATCCATTTCTGAGATGGTAAATGTCAAGTTTCTTCACATTCCAAGAGGTCTTACCTGCCCTCTTGCTTTTCTTTACCTGTCTTTGACATAATCAATTGTGATCTCTATGTTTTAATTTGATCCATGTTTGGTCTGCAGTATGAATTGGCAACTGTTCTTCTGAATACTCTTTTTAGAAACAGCAAGTCGTAAAGCAAATGGATGATATGAGCATAAGAACTTGGCCTCAATATATGAGTAAGAAATTAGAAATATATGTATGAATTCCAAAGTCTAATGTTAAATAATCAAAGCCCAATAAAAAACAAACAGACGCACACAACAGAACCATGTGAGAGGGACGTTGTATCAGAGGATTTCTATTGGTGGTCATGTTTTAACGAGGCGATTCAAACAAAATTTGCGGTTTATAAAAGCGTTAATAAATGGTTATAGAAGTAGCAAAAAGAAGGTGATGGTGTGGTGAGGAAGCGTTCAAAAATAGCTTGCTTATCTTTAAAGGCATAAATAATCTATAAATAGAGAAGATGCATTTTCTGTGAAGCAAAACCTTCTTTTGTTTTTTGAACTTTCATCTTTTCAGCTTTTGACTGAGAACCATTATACATCTCAGCCTCTCAGGATCTAACACAATCATATCATCAAACACATGTTAAGTGGAAGGAGAAACAAAGTTGAGAACAAACACAGACATCACTGGACACACAAAAAAAAAATCAAGATCAAAGATGAAGTAAATGTCGTTCTTGTTCTACGATGATCAGAAAAACGATTCACAATTATATGTTCAACGAAAAAAACGGAGATAGGGAGTGAAACAACCACAACTTTCTTCTACTGACAACACATCTCAGGAGACAACTCGCGTTCACAAATTTCAAACCGCAGGCCATTCTTTACGAATGTCGAAGCTGTAGTTGATCTCCAAGTAGCACTTATTATCATCATCGAGAAACTGAAACAAGATTTCCAAGTAACTCTAAAAATCAACACCAAAGAAGAGAATATTAGCTGACCAGGGTCTAAAACCAACCGTACCTTAGTTCTTGCAGAATATGATCCTCGAGCAAACATGCCAGAGGGAGTAGTCTCTTCTGGCATCACGTGGTCGTATGGCTCCAACTGAGGACTAAAGGTTCCAAGCATTTCCTTTGTTCTGTCCACTGTAACAACAATTTTTAAGAAAGGAATTGGATCACATTGTCTCTAAACCATTGAGAATCGATTAAAAACAAACTTGTAGTCGTATAGTTTTTACCTTTAACACCGGTCTTCCAAACTGTATTGGTGTACCTAAGACCAGAGACAATGTTGTTATTAACTTGAAATGTGAACTTCAAGTTGTACTTGCTCCCTTCTTTCAAAGTAAACCACATGCCCTTAGGATTTCCATTCTCCGGAACCAACAGAACAATATCAGGCCTCCCGGGAGATAAGATGGCGAGGCTAAGAATCCTCACTTCCGGATCAAGAGTCTCTGCGTATCGAGAGAGACACAAGAGACAAATTCATCAATGCAACACACATTTGTCCAATCTGAACTTGATGTATATACAGAATGAAAAAAAATACAGGCATAATCATCAAGCAAGGACATAAACATAGATGATGAGAACTAAAATCCACACCAGTTTATGTGCAGGAAGATTGTATCCATTCAAGGGTAAACAAAGACCAAACAGATCCAAATCAATCACATGAATCACAGAGAGGTATCAACCAATATGATCTAACAAGGGTGTATCATCAAATGTAGCCAAATGAATTAAAAAGATCATAAATTTAACTTGTTCTTTCCGAAACTGAAACAATTAAAAAATCTCTGAAAAAAAAGGAAGAGCAAACCCACCTCCAATGTTGGTGACATCAACACTTCCAAGAAGCTGTTCCTTCCATTTCCTCAGACTCTCATCATCCTACACGAGCCCAGGTTTAACGGCAATAAAGCATTAGAATTTTCACAATTTGAGACCAAAATAAAATGATAAAAAGGAGGAAGAAGGAAATAAAAAAAAAGATGAAACCTTATCCTTCTCGAGATGTTCTTTGATAGTGTACTGAGGACCCAATTGCAATTTGGAATCGTCGTCTTCCTCCTCCTCGGTAGCACAAAGAGAAGCTTCGCTCATCTGTCTACCCAAAGATCCAACAGCCTCGTCGTCGGTTCTGGAGGAGTTTTCATCATCTCCTCCTGATTCCTTGTTCTTGTTGTCGTCGAAGCCCATGTCCCTGGCTCCAGATACCAAAGACATCAATCAGCTCGCCACCCCCCAGGCCTCAAAAAAGAATTGAGCTTTGGCACACACACACACACACAGAAAGAAAGGTCTCGTCTTTAGGACCTAGGAAGGGGGAAATGAAAAAGAAAGTTTTTTTAGGGATTTTGGTTAATGGTAACGGCAAAGAAGAGATGGAGTCATGTGGTGATCCGAGTTATATGAGAGAGAATGAGAATGAGAATGAGAGAATTTGCCTAAAAGAATGAATGAGATCGTGAGGGTCACTAAGACTAAACCAATCATACATACAACAATTGCATAATTGCTATTTCTTCCACGCGCAGCAGAGACGACGAGAGGAGAGACGAGAGAGAGTGCCTCGAGCCACGACAAAGACAAAACACACACACTAATGTTTATGTTTTGTTTTTTCTCACTCTCTCTCTCTCTCTCTCTCTCTCTCTCTCTCTCTCTCTCTCTCTCTCTCTCTCTCTCTCTCTCTCTCTAATTAAATTACTATAATCGCATGTAGAAAATCATTTGTTACTGATTAATCATTGAATTAGTCCTCTAATCTTGTGGATAATTTGCATAATTGTGCTCTGATGGTTTGATATTAATAGTGAGGTCCCTGTGGCGGTCCTACGTGAGACAAAACAATGGCACTTCTTTACCAAATTTTTGTGTTTCAAATTTCTTTCTTTTCTTTTTCTAAAAGTAAAAGATGAATTTATTGCCTCAAATCTACTCTTTAATCAATCTCATTTAATTGGACCCTGTTTGAATCATTCAGTTTTGCTTATTATCATGTGGTTTAGACATGAGGACAACATACACTGATCTTAAGCCTTACATTACATGTTCGACATTGTAATATACAGAGTCTTTGTTTTTTTTTGTGCTAAGAGTGTAAATAATATATAGAGTCTTGTTCATTCATATATTCGGAAGTCATGTACGCGATATGTAGACAAAGCCGTTCCAAAGTCATATGCTAGTTTCTTAGGGCAACGTTATCACTTCGTTAGGTTAGGCAATGGTCGTCTACGTTATACTTTTTATACACGATGATATATCAAATTAGTCAACATGCCATTAGCAAGGTTGTACCCACACGACACGAATTTCCTAATCCGTTTAATGGATTTACTAGTCTAGTTTAGTCATACGATACGAATCAAAATCACGACCTGAGATAGAAGTAAAACTGTTTTATATAACAAATTTAAATATATGCTAACGCCGGACAACATATCTATTTCGCTAGCTGCACTACTCGGATATTATATAGGAAGCAACACAACTGAAGAAAGATAATAAAGAGAGAAACTATATATATTCCATTCAGTTCACATGAGAAATTGAAATTTCATGATTTAGACGCAGCACGCATGCTTCAGAGGTGTCGGTAAGCGAGAAAAAATGGCAATTTGGCCACTTACGGCCCTTCACAATGTAGCTTGATGAGATCCAATATATAGTTACGTTCGTCGTCATGTACAAAAATGTTAATATATCCCGACGTTTATAAAGATGTTTATATATATATTGGTTTAAATAAGATGTTTAGATCTTACGATGAACAGAGTTTTCAGTTTTATTCTCAGACGATAGGGAATCTTTTCACATGGGTTTAATATTTAGATCGAAGATCACTATGGTCTATGCATGAGTTATCTATATTTATATGCATAAGTTTTTTTTCTTTTTAGTGAAAATTATATGATTTTGCGTGATTTGCGAAAGCCTCTTTTAAATGTTATATCTTTAAAGTTTGCTTTATCTAACTTTATATTCTTGTTAGATCTAAATAACAATATGGTAAGAGATTTTGCCTTTTCTTTCTTTCTTTTCTTTGTAATTGCTTTGCGATCGAGCATGGTTAAACAAACATTAGTAGCATGTACGAAAAGCGATACAATTATATTAACATTTAACCAAGAGAAAATGCAAAGATAACCCATAGATTCAACAGAGAAACGAACAAGAACTTTGGAAGAAAATAAATAAAGTTAATCTACCCATTACAAAAGAATGATTTTTAAATTTGGTATTAAATCTAAACATAATAATTTGGAAGGCCACGCAAGAAGAATTAAACTTTTATTTTTTTTTTTAAGATGAAAAGGATTTAAATACCGCATTAATATCTCAAAGATCCAATAAAGAACTATACAAATTCCAAGCTTTGATTGAATAAATATCACAAATCAAGTGGTGTATCAAACCAAGACAATGTTCCAACATGAACAACAGTGTGAAACCAATTAGGCAAACCATGGAAAAGAAGATCTTTGAATTTACCCACTTTAGGATCATATGCAACAAGAACCCTACTCTTATACTCCAGCAAAATCTCTCCATTCTCCAAAACACATAAAACCCGAACCACTTTACCATTATCAGCGTTCTTCCAAATCCACCTGGGTCTGTCCAGATTCTGCTTTAGCCCCTTGGGCAAGTAAGTCCCAATGCTATACTCTTTCCCCCAAGATTCCTTTACCCCGTAACTCTTCATTACCCATATGTCTAATTTTCCGTAGTTTCCATAAACGACCGCGCAAAGACACCCTTTAAGGTTAACTAGCCTATGGTTGGTCCGGTTTAGTCCGCCGCATTCCGGTTTAGGTATCTCTATAAACTCTTCATCTCGGAGATCAAATGATACGAACTTACGGTCCGGCACGTGCCTGCGAGGCCTTGTCACGAAATGTAACCTCCCGTTGACCAAAGCCTCCGATGAACGCTTCATAAACTTATAAGGAGCTTTGCCTAAGCTTCTCCAAGACAGAGTTTGATCTTTCCTTGACGACAAGGTTAAGATCTGAACCTCGGACTGCTTGTACTGGATTCTACCACGACCTCTGTAAACACCGTTATTGCTACTACTACTAGTACCACCTCTGAAGTAAACTATCTTCAACACTTTGTATTCCTTGGTCGTCTCATGGAATCCGAAACCGAACACGAGTTCTTGGTCGTGGTACTTGTTTGAACACTCGGGAAGCTCTAAGGAGTTGGTAGTGAAAGGATTGTAGAGGTAGAGTGAGTCGTTGTAGAGAGAATCAGATAAACAGAGCAAACCGTTACATGATCCCACCACGTCAAACTCCGGCATGGAAGATGCGAATCTTAAGGTGAATTTTTTGGTCTTGATGCGTTTCTCATCTTCTGATAAGTCGAGGAAGTTGAGGCCGTTGCGTATTGGGGAATCGCAGTGAAGGAGAAGACATGGCTTTGTCGGGGAATAAGAAGAAGAAGGGACAAGACCGTGGTCAGTCAAAAGGGATCTCCAAGATCTGCAAACGAACATAAGGCGAGCTATGGAGGAGATTGGTAGCCGAGAGAGTATGTCGGATATAATATCTGCGGGAAGGGATTCTAGTAGCTCTCCTCCTGCTCCGTCTACATCATCGGTGATCTTTCTCTTCTTGAAACTCTTCTCTGAGGCCATGAGAATGAAGAGAACCAGAAGCAAAAGAGTTTACCTGATCTTGAGATGGAGAGAGAGAAGGAGGAGAAGAAGAAGAAGAAGACGAAGATGATGGAGGAAAAAAGGAGGGTACGTTGAATAGGCATCACATAATAATAATTCTCTCGTGGAATTGTTTTTTTTTATTTTAATTTGAGTTTTTAATAAGTGAATGGAACCAATGGTATGATTGGAGAGATCTAGACCGTAGGATGAGATTGGAGTTTGCGGATTGTCAAAAGAGAATAAAGAAAAATTGGAAAGAATACAAAACTTATTACAAAAAAAAAAGTTGTGATGATGACAGAGCAACATTTAATTAAATAATTAGTTTTTCTTAAGACTTTAATAATAAGAACAAAAAAAGAAGTTGCCAACTCATGCAAAAGTCCTCCTCTCTTTCATTTTACTTTTTTTTTTTTTAATCTTAAGTTGTGTTTTGTTAAATCAAATTTGTTTTTTTTTTTTTTTTGGGTCGTTACTAGACAACTATCTTACCATTTGATTTATAAATTTGTATACTTTGGAATTTTTCTTAGTTTTTTAGAATAAAATGCCTTTTAATTAATTAGAGTTGCATTGTTCGTTTGTGGTGTAGATCACATTAGACTTTTCTTTCCAATTAAATAATAAATATAATAAGACTTATTCGTTGATTTTTATCTAAGTAAATGGGTGAGATAAGCATTTAGATTATTGTTCGAACTTCGAACTTTAAAGATTAAAGTATGTCTATAAGATAAAAAAAGATATGACTTTATATAAGTAACAATGAAAAGAAAAGAAATGGTGGGTGGGGGCAGTTGTGCCGTGAGTAGTGTTGGTTCTTCTAAAGCTAAAAGTAACATTTATTAGTAAGAGAGCTGCACAAGTTTAGTTTCCCACCACTTTGGTTTTTTTCCAACACACTAAAACACCAATCTTGTTTAGGCCCTAATTTATATGATTTAGCATCGGAGAAAAGACATATTTGTAGGTCCTATCTATGTTTCAAATTCAAACATTTACACTATATTTATCAAATTTATTTTAATATAAGAGATGTCTATTTTTTTTAAGGTGTTGACTTTGTGATATATTACCGTGCCCTTGCAATATTTTAAAGACTTGTAAATTATTAACACCAAACCAATAGCTGAGAACACGCATACGTCTGCATTGCGCGCTTTGGACAAGAATAGTTGGACTGAGCTACAAACGCTTCTCTCATCTGCAGTCAATCTCTTAAGTGAATTGCAATGGATATATAAATTTAGTATTGAATCTCGAATTACTTAACTCTCAGTTCCCTGTTTTATTAATAATGAGAAGATACAGCAGTTTCTGCTCTGTTTTTTTCACATTGCCACCAATAATTACAGCTTTATCCACAATGATTAGTACCGAGTTTAACACTGAACCAATTTCCAACTCCCAAACTCTGATAAAGATCGGTCCCTCATGTGTTGATGGTATCGCCCCACCATTAAGTTCTCAAGATCCTCGTCTTTGTTGCATCTAGTTGCTGCTGGCGAGGAAGGTGCGACTAACCACAGAATATGTCTACTCCAACCTGGTCAACAACCCACCAATTGTAATAGTACAAAAGTCCCCATAAATAGTAAGAATAATGAAAAAAAGATCGACGTGTACATCAATGCCTCAGAATACCAAAGACAGTAAGAAGAAGAACAACTTTCACATTGCAAAGAAACCCTCAGAAATTGCCAAGTTTCTACAAAAATGGTTCCTCTAAAACCTCCATGGAAAGTTTCCAAGAGGGAGCCCCATTTTATCACCGTTCCAGATTACTAAAATATTCATCACAGGGAATCTTTAACGTGGTTTAAAATAAAACATATCAGACCTAAAGTCTCAAATCAATTGATCATTATGGAAAGGAAAAAAAAATCTTATCTAACGATTTCATCTATTTTCTAGAGTCTTAGTTAATTCTTAGCTCAAGTATCGAATGACATAACTAAGCTGGGTCTGAAAACTGGAATCAAACTTACCAATGCTATGTAACATGTAAACAAAAGCTGAGGGGACTAGTATTTAGTTACCAACATATAAAAAGGGCTTAACAAGTCTTGTGTAGGGAACGAAAGAGACGATGCTTCTTCCTCTTGGAATGTCTTCCTCGACCCTTCTTCATCACATATGGCATAAAGGTCACCTGTATTCATGATCAAACATAACAAGATTGACACATGTGTCAATGTCAAAAGAGTTGAACAACAGACCCAGATTAACTCTAATTCGAAATGGGGTTACAAAGATAAACCTGAGAATTGTTCCGGATTCCGACATCTTGAAGAAGAGCATTGTCGTCAAGCAGCTTCTCATTATTGTACGAAAGACAAAAGTTTGACCATACATGTTTCCTGCATATTCCCCAGAATTAATAAACATGTGTTACGACCAGAAGTAAAAGAAACAGGTTGAGAGAAGCTATAATATACCAAGAAATGTGGCGATGGCCCATGTTTGCTTGCTCCGTTTCGTTAACTTTATTCTTGATCAAAAGCTTCAGATCTTTCAGAGTAGCTGAATTCATGACGGCGACATCTGCCAAGAGTAAGCAAACAAGTAAGAAACCCATCTTCAATGCCCACCACGTGTTCGATAAAATGCCCAAACCAAGTATAAATAATTAGATATACCCAGTGAGGAGCCGTCGAGCTTGACGACGGAGAGACGCATAGCGCTTCCCTTTTCGAGACTGACAAGAGTGACGACATCAGAAAGTGTTGGGTTCCTCGGAACGTCGGCGAGAATCGGATCGGCAAGGAGATGAGAAAGAACCGATTTAAGCTTCTCTCTCTTCGTCTCAACCAAGTAATCTCCAACTCCGACAACGCTATCGCCGCCGCACTCCATTCTGTTAGGGTTTGTCTCGACCGCGCATTAAGATTAATGGGTTCCGTTTTCATTAATTTGTTCATCTCACATCAAGCCCATTTAAAACTTCACGTATTGGCCCACTATAAGATTCTCCCAAATCCATAAGTACTGTAATTTATTTTCTTTTGCAATAAAGTCAATAAATAGAATATTTATTTTAACCTGTTTCAAAAAATTAAAAAAATAAGATTATTTTAACCCAAAAAAAATATTGTGACTGATGTAAAAAAAATGATGTACAGTACACTGCCAAGGAACAAAATGTTTACATAATCATATATATATATATAAGTCCATAAATAGAAAAGGCACCAAATAAAAAGGTAATACCTCTACGAATTGGTCATGCTTCTACTTCTCGGCATACTCCTCGGATTTATTTTTAGCTACAAAGGAGTTTGTGGTGATCTATCTCCTCTTGTTCCCTCTATAAAATGGACTTTGCAATCTCGCCACAAAACATCAATAAACACAACAACAACAAAACAAAAAAAAAATAAAGGATAAACAAAAAGAGAAAATAAAATAAAATTTTATAGAAAAAAATAATAAAAGAATAAAAATGGTGGGTTTTCGCAGAGCAAGAGGAGTGCTACTTGTGGTGCTCGTAGTTATGGCAACCACATTAGCAAACGGGACACCAATAGTCGATAAAGCAAAGGATGCAGCTAAATCAGTTGGCGATAAAGCGAAAGATACAGCTGCAGCAGTTGAAGCTAAAGCGAAAGATACAGCAGCAGCAGTTGGAGCCAAAGTACCCGGAGCCAAGGCAGGCGGTGCATCATCTGATGTTAAAGCATTAGGAGCCAAAGGAGACGGCAAAACTGATGATTGTGCGGTATGTACTCGTATCTTAATTATATGATTAATTATGTGATCTTCTATGGTTTAGCAAAGAATATAATTAACGTTGATTGAATGTGTATAGGCATTTGGAGCTGCATGGAAAGCAGCGTGTGCAGCAGGAGGCACAATTATAGTGCCAAAAGGTGAGTATTTGGTCGAGGCTCTAGAGTTCAAGGGTCCATGCAAAGGTCCAGTCACTATGGAATTGAATGGCAATCTAAAGGCTCCGGCTGCAGTCAAGTCTACTAAACCTCATTCGGGATGGGTTGATTTCGAAAATATTGCTGATTTCACTTTGAATGGGAACAAAGCTATTTTTGATGGTCAAGGTGCCCTCGCCTGGAAGGCCAATGACTGCGCCAAAACTGGAAAATGCAACTCTCTCCCCATCGTAAGCACATTTGATTGTTACATATACATTTTTAAAGTTTATGTACGTCAAATACATCACTTAGTAAGTTTATGCGTGTTTTGTGACAGAACATCCGATTTACGGGTCTAACAAACTCGAAAATTAAGTCCATTACATCAACAAACAGCAAACTTTTCCACATAAACATCCTTAACTGCAAGAACATAACTCTTGAGGATATTGGTATTAATGCACCTCCGGAGAGTCTCAACACCGATGGTATCCACATCGGAAGGTCCAACGGTGTCAACATATTAGGTGCAAAGATTAAAACCGGAGATGACTGCGTGTCCATTGGAGATGGTACTGAAAATCTCATTGTTGAGAACGTCGAATGTGGACCAGGACATGGTATTTCCATCGGAAGTCTTGGAAGGTACCCTAACGAGCAACCCGTGAAAGGAGTCACAGTGAGGAAATGCCTCATCAAGAACACTGACAATGGAGTTCGCATCAAGACATGGCCTGGATCTCCCCCCGGTGTTGCCTCCAACATTCTTTTCGAAGATATCACAATGGACAACGTTAGCACTCCCGTTCTCATCGACCAAGAGTATTGTCCTTATGGCCACTGCAAAGCTGGGGTATGTGACCAAATCAAATCTATACAAAAACTTTCTACTCAAATTTTGATAAGTTATATTTGTTACAATAATGTTATTCAGTGAGCAAAAATTTCAATCTCATCACTGTGTTTAATATTTTTGAAGGTACCATCTCAAGTGAAGTTGTCGGACGTGACTATCAAGAACATTAAGGGCACATCAGCGACAAAGGTGGCTGTGAAACTAATGTGCAGCAAAGGCGTGCCTTGCACCAATATTGCCCTCTCTGACATCAACTTGGTCCACAACGGTAAAGAAGGACCAGCTGTCTCGGCATGTTCTAACATCAAGCCTGTTCTCACCGGAAAGTTGGTTCCAGCGGCTTGCACTGAAGTAGCTAAACCGGGTCCTTAAGCTGCTTGTCCACCATCCATCCATCCAATCTTACAAACTAGAGTGCGATGAAGAAATTTTGCAATAATCTTCTTGGTTTTTTAAAAATAATTAGATAATAGTCCTTGAAGTTTGAAGCTTATATCAGCTAAAGAGTGATTCATGTTTGGGTAGTAATTTTTTTGTAATTCGCAATATGCGAGTGTTTAAATTCATTTTTATTAAATAATAATAACCTTTGAGATCTTAAGTTTTTTTTTTTTTGCTTTCAGTTTTACATAATGTTTTTATATAAAATATATATATGCTTTTTTGTCACATAAAAATATATAAAGACAAATGTACTAGAATCTCATATCTTTTTACTTGTACAAAGGAAAAAACTAAAACAAATCATTTACGAATAATTAATAGAGGATGTAGCTATTTTAATCAGGTGTTTAATTATCAATATATTACAGTTTTAAATCAAGCCAAATTCTTAATGCTAAAATATACACATAAACGAAACATACATACTGATAAGTAAGAAGAGTTCCTAACAAAAACGTAATCTCACCAAAAGAAGACGAATTTTAGCCACAGACCATATGAAAATAAAACAAGTTCAGGAAAAGACAAATCATATGATCTATGTATGTGTCCCCTTGGGGGGTGGCAGTGTCACTGCCTCACTGGGTATCGCCTCTTCTTGTTCTTCTTCTTGTATATATACCGTCTCTCGGAGTACGAAAAGTTTGGTAGTTATCTATTTTCGTGCCCCTTAAAATTTAAGAGAAAGAATCTATATATCAAATATGAGAAAAGTTTTAAATGTTTTGGTAAGATAGGCTTGAGAGCATGTTAATCCAACATATATAGAATAATAATAGAAAGTGTATGAAGGAACCAACACTGATATATAAACAATATGAACTTCTCAATTTATTTTACGTTGAAAGCATCCTTTAGGATCCCTAGCTAGTTTGTTAACCTCACGCCACCACACTTTGAGCATCTTGCTTTCTTTTGTGAATTGCAAAGATATCTCAAAATGCAATCTTAGAATTACCCAATTTGATAAAATATTAAACGATAAAATATACAGTCAACCGAGTTTGTTGTTGTGACTGGGGGTTCTAGTTCTGCTTTTCTTCTAGGTCGTCGATCTTTGCCCATTAAATAAATAGTGGGTGTTCTTTTATTTTATTTTAAATATCTTAAATTTGTATTAGGTTATAAACACGTATATATTCGTAATTGTGTTATATATATATATATATATAGATATGTTTACGGATGCTATAAAAGATGAGTGGAACAAGTCTTTTGGCTAAGAATAAAACGCTAGTTTCTCAAAATTAGACCTAGTACCCTCCTTAAAAATGGGTCATTCAACTTCAAAAAGGAGACGTTGAGAGAAAATGGTGCCGCAACATCTCTCCTTTCAAGGCACTATATAAAGAAACAAATGCATAGCTAAATTCCTCAGAAAACAAAAATATAATAAAATAAAAAAATAAAAAAATAAAATGGGTTCATATCTAGGAATTTTTGCAATTTTGTTCGTTCTACTGGGCGTATCAGCCAATGCCGAGGTCTTCCCTGTTGGTGGTTCCCCAGGCTCAGATATTACTCAGGTTAGGTCCTATAACATATCATATCTTGTTACGCAAGAAATATATAAAACCGTTTTCTTTTGGCTAAGTCGTTGAAGTTTCATTGCAGGCACTTCTGAAAGCATTCACATCAGCATGCCAAGCTCCGACAGCTAGCAAGGTGGTGATCCCAAAAGGTGAGTTCAAGCTCGGTGAGATCGAGATGGCAGGCCCATGCAAAGCTCCAATCGAAATCAATCTGCAAGGCACTGTTAAAGCTGATGGAACAGCTATCCACGGAAAGGAAAGATGGGTCGTCTTCACAAAAATTGTCGGGTTTAAGTTGAACGGAGGTGGAACCTTCGACGGTGAAGGTAACGCAGCTTGGAGAGTCAATAACTGTCACCAGACTGAAGCCTGCAAGAAACTTCCCATTGTAAGTATTTCATGTTTTATGTGTTTCTTTGCTTATAAATTAGTTTTGGCCATATGATCTATAGGCTATTTACCAAAATTGGCACATTAAACTATTGAATATTTTTTGAGTTAGGGTTGAAATTAATCTTGTATATGTATCCGTTAGTTGGCTTTTTTGTTAAGAAAATAATTTAATATATAATGATATTATTCGCAGAGTATAAGGTTTGACTTCGTGGAGAAAGCTGAGATAAGAGACATATCCACCATAGATGCCAAGAACTTCCACATAAACGTGATCGGCGCCAAGGAAATGGTCTTTGATAACGTCAAGGTCATCGCTCCTGCAGAGAGCCCCAACACTGACGGGATCCATTTGGGAAGAAGTGACGGAGTCAAGATCCTCAACTCCAAGATCGCCACCGGAGATGACTGCATCTCCGTCGGGGACGGGATGAAGAACCTCCACGTCGAGAAGGTCGTTTGCGGTCCAGGACACGGAATCAGTGTCGGAAGCCTTGGAAGGTACGGACACGAGCAAGACGTCGCCGGCATTACCGTAAAGAACTGCACCCTCATCGGTACTGACAATGGGCTTCGTATCAAGACATGGCCGTCTGCCGCTTGCTCCACCACCGCCTCCGGTATTCATTTTGAGGATATCATCCTTAACAACGTTAGCAACCCTATCCTCATCGACCAGGAGTACTGCCCTTGGAACCACTGCAACAAGCAAGTATGTATCTTTACTTTTCTATCAACTACTAGTACCAATGGCAAATTAATTACGGTATTCATGCATGACCGCATAATATATATACAGTAGTTAATTAGTTTAGGTTTCGCCACAAAGAAAGTTACTTTATGATGTTTTTGATTCGAAATTAAAGGGTGCATGTGTGTGTTTTATCACCAGAAACCATCGACGATTAAGCTGGTGGACATAAGCTTCAAGAACATCAGAGGAACATCAGGGAACAAGGATGCAGTGAAGCTATTGTGCAGCAAGGCACATCCATGTGTGAACGTTGAGATTGGAAACATTAACCTTGAGTACAAAGGAGCCGATGGTCCACCGACTTTCACGTGCTCAAACGTTACGCCTAAGCTTGTGGGAACTCAGAACCCCAAGGCTTGTAGCGCTGGACCCGCGCCAAAGCCAACTACTAAGGGAGGAGACTTGTAGGAACTTCAATTTCCTGAAAGTCACCACATAAGGGGGACACTTTGAAAATCTGTAAAAAAAATTATTGTTTCCTTTCTTTTTTTGAATTTTTGATTGATGCCAACACATATGTATAGATATGTGTGTGTGCATAATATAACGTAATAAAACTATAAAATATTTATATATCTTATCTTCATTTGCTTTATTTCAATTCTTATAATAACTCTATTCATTTCCTTCTTATAATTGCATCGTTTAATGTTCTTCGATTCCACTTTTGATGTGGGTCATTCACCAATCATTAGTGACCCCTTCAAAGATCACTATTCTTGTATCTCGACAATATCCATTATAGGACTAGCTTGTTTCGCACTAAATCGATTGACATAATTAATTTTGGACGGTTTCTATTTTTGATGGATTTCTAACTTAAAAAACAAGGCGAGAGTAAAATTAATTAATTCATGTCTCTCTTATGTATTACTGCTCAAAGTCTCAGGTCGTTTTCTGTTATGTGATATCCATGATTCCATCACAATATCACATAATATTTCTTCATATCAAAGGATGCCCTTTAATTTTTTAATAATTTTTTTTTGTATTATTATCAAAATTAATCTCATACCATAATTAATTTTTTCTTTCTCGAGCTATATTCCTAATATAGTAACATATATATGAAGAATATATGACGTTTAGTACACGTTCTAGGTTATGATATTTAAAATATATAAGAACATATCCTAAATTACAAGTTCGTAAATTTTTGTACTAATTTTCAAAATAAATTGAAGGTATTTAAAATTTATATAACCCACTCTTTTTCTTTTTATGACATATTATATATATCCCATATATATAGTATCATCAGTTTTTTTTAACGTTCGTGAATTGTGATAAGAAAATAATACTTGAACGAAACTTGTTTAAGAGAATTAGGGGAATAATTATTTACAATAAAACACAAAACACGTGTAATTCAAAGGCCCGCAACGTTTTGTGGGTTCAAATCAAACAACCTAAAAAACGAGTAGTACGGAGTAAATTGGTGCTTCAACATCTCTCTTTCAAATCACTATATAAAGCAGCAGATGCTTAGTTAAATCTAAAAAAAAAAAAAAAAAAAAACTTAAAACTAAAAAAAAAAAAATATTTTTTTAAAAAGTAAATAAAAAAATGGGGTCATATTTTGGAATTTCTACAATTTTCGTTGTATGTCTGCTAGGATTATCAGCCAATGGTCATGAGGTGTTTAGAATTGGTTCTCCTCCAGGTTCTGATATTACTCAGGTTAGTAATTAAGTTCCATTAGGTTTCATACGTTGCTCCCAAGCAATCTATTATAAAACCGTTACATCATAATCCCGTCTTTTGTTTCTTTCACTTACGCGTTAATAATATTAGGGTTTCATTAACTGCAGGCATTTTTCAAAGCATTCAAAGCGGCATGCCAAGCTCCGACACCGAGCAAAGTGTTGATCCCAAAAGGACAGTTCAGGCTCGGTGAGATCATTATGGAAGGTCCATGCAAATTTCCAATCGAGTTCACCTTGCTAGGCACTGTCCAAGCTGACGGGAACGCTGGCCAAGGAAAGGATAAATGGGTTGTCTTCCGAAAAATGAATGGGTTCAAGTTGAACGGAGGTGGAACCTTCGACGGTCAAGGTACCGCAGCTTGGAGGGTCAATAACTGTCACCAGACTAAGTCCTGCAAGAAACTTCCCATCGTAGGTGTTTCATATAGCTAGCCTCTCTTTCTAAGCTAGGTCCTAGAATATATAATGTTCTTTTTTCTTGTTGCAGAGTTTGAGATTTGATTTCGTGACGAATGCTGTGATCAGAGACATATCCTCAGTGGATTCCAAGAACTTCCACGTCAACGTGATCGGAGCCAGGAACATGACCTTTGACAACGTCAAGATCTTGGCTCCAGCAGAGAGCCCTAACACTGACGGGATCCACTTGGGAAGAAGTGACGGAGTTAGCATCATTAACTCTAGGATCTCCACCGGAGATGACTGTGTCTCCGTCGGGGACGGGATGGTGAATCTTCTCGTAAAGAATGTCTTGTGCGGTCCTGGACATGGGATCAGTGTTGGAAGCCTTGGAAGGTACGGACACGAGGAGAACGTCAGGGGAATTAGGGTTATCAACTGCACCGTACAAGAGACTGACAACGGCCTCCGAATCAAGACATGGCCCTCCGCAGCTTGCTCCACCACCGCCTCCGATATTCATTTTGAGGACATTATCCTTAGAAACGTTAGCAACCCAATCCTCATTGACCAGGAGTACTGTCCTTGGAACCACTGCAACAAGCAAGTATGTATCTTTCATATAGCTCGCGCTTTAGCCACTATTAATACCATATGACTATCATTTCAAAAATTTAAGAAAAGGGATTGAATTTTATAAGCTATATTTCCGTACTTCTAACAGACAAAAACCTAAAAAATTAGTCTATGTTTCTGTTTTTGATTTATCAAATCCTGTTCAAAAAGAAAACTATATATATGGTTGTAACGAATTTCCAACGTGCATGGGTGCAGAAATCATCATCCATTAAGCTGGCAAACATAAGCTTCAGGAAGATAAGAGGGACATCAGGAAACAAGGATGCAGTGAAGCTATTGTGCAGCAAAGGTTATCCGTGTGAGAACGTTGTGGTTGGAGACATTGACATTCAGTACACTGGAGCCGATGGTCCAGCCACTTTCATGTGCTCTAACGTAAGGCCTAAGCTTGTGGGAATTCAGAACCCAAAGGCTTGCAACACCCCACCAGTGTTGACCCAACCTAAGTAAATTGTAGATATCTCAAAATATTTAGGAGTTTCACATCCAATTTTTTTTTCATTCTTCCTTTTTTTTTTTTTTTCCAACGTCACAAAGACGTTTAAAAAGCTGTTAAAGATTTTCTTGTTTGATGCCAACGCATATATAGATGTGTGTTCGCCTATAGATCTAATAAAACTAAAGGATTAATATACCTTTTTTGCATATGAATTTATTTTTGTATATTAATATCACATGTCATGACACATTAAATAAATAATTTTAGGAATTTCAGTCTTTTTATTCGTCAGCTAAACATTTGACCTTTTTCTTTTTGGATTATAAGGATAATTAATTATGGTTTTCCAAAGAAAACAAAACAGTAGAAAAGAATTGACAGTTTTATTTAGTTTTACACACAGACACACACGTGTAATTCAAGCGCCGTATCGATTCGAAGATGCTTCTGAGAGTTACGTACGTGTTATTGGACCATTCGTTGATTCGTGTTACAAAAGTAGTCTGACACAACGAACTAAAAAGGACGAATGCTTCTGCAGCAAAGCTCGAGCGTAGGACACTAGGACGTGTTGTGATGGTGACGCGGTAAAAACGAAAAAGTAATAAAGACAAAATTACAGTAGAAATATGACCTGGTCCTCCAAGTATATAAAAACAACCTTAAACATGGGAGCATCAGCTAAATCTAGCAAGTAGCAACCAGCCAACCATATGCATGTTGTCCTACTTTTACTTTTAATTGATGCCCAATGGCACATGTGTGTCTAAATACTGTATATATATATGGGCTTAAATAAAACGCCAAAATTCATAAATTAAACGGTCTTATTGTGGACAAGTCTGCACATTAGTACGTACATGAACCTAATATTTCAGCATGCTTCGATAGTTCGATTCAATTATAAATTATTGTTTTTTTGTCCTAAAAAACGTTATACTGTATTATTTTGATTTTCAGAGGATAAAGCAAAGTACAATTATGCATAAAAATGTTTATTTTCTCGTTTGAAATTATTTGTTTTATTGGAAATATATATAACGAATCCCATTAATTATGAAAAGAATTCACAGGTACCGTAAATTTATATGAAGACGAATATATAGAAAACTCCTCATCCTTTAAGTAGTCCAAGATGCAAAATTAGACATCAGATATTTCCCAAGTCATGGGTCAAACAACCTAAAAAACGAGAGGTGGTGAGGAACATTCAAAAATTAGAGTTTAACCATCCAATACACTATATAAATGTAACCATGAGATCAATCAAATTCCACAAAACAAATAAAATAATAAATATTAATATTAGTTTTTTTTTTTTTTTTTTTTTTGGAAAAAAACGATGGGTGCATATTTTGGAGTTTCTATAATTTTTATTATCTGTTTGTCGGGATTTTCAGCCAATGCTGAGGTATTCACCATTCGTTCGTCTTCAGGTTCTGATATTACCCAGGTAAGATCCCTTTCTTGCTTTCCAAGAAATGTACAAAACCCTAGTTCGGACTCAAGTCGTTAATTAGGGTTTCACTGCACTGATATGCAGGCACTTCTGAAAGCATTCACATCGGCATGCCAATCTCCGTCACCAAGCAAAGTGGTGATCCCAAAAGGAGAGTTCAAGCTTCGTGAGATCGAGATGAGGGGTCCATGCAAAGCTCCCATCGAGATCACCATTCAAGGTACTGTCAAAGCTGACGGTAACGCTATCCAAGGAAAGGATAAATGGGTCGTCTTCGGCAACATCAATGGGTTTAAGTTGAACGGAGGTGGAGCCTTCGACGGTGAAGGTAACGCATCTTGGAGGGTCAATAACTGTCACAAGACTTTCCAGTGCAAGAAACTTCCCATCGTATGTGCTTCTGTCTCTAAAACACCTTTTAGATTTTCATCAAAATTATTAATTACCAAAAGTAGTTCTATATATGTGAGCATTTGCCTAATTGATGTTATATTTGTTTTGTTTTCATAGAGTATAAGGTTTGATTTCGTGTTGAACTCTGAGATCAGAGACATATCCTCAATCGATTCCAAGAACTTCCACATCAACGTCCTGGGAGCCAAGAACATGACCATGGATAACATCAAGATCATCGCTCCAGAAGAGAGTCCCAACACTGATGGGATCCATTTGGGAAGAAGTGACGGAGTCAAGATCCTTAACTCTTTCATCTCCACCGGAGACGATTGCATCTCCGTTGGAGACGGGATGAAGAACCTTCATGTGGAGAAAGTCACATGCGGTCCAGGACACGGAATCAGTGTCGGAAGCCTTGGAAGGTACGGACACGAGCAAGATGTTAGCGGCATCAGGATCATCAACTGTACTCTCCAACAGACTGACAACGGGCTGAGGATCAAGACATGGCCCTCTGCAGCTTGCTCCACCACCGCCTTCGATATCCATTTTGAGGATATCATCGTCAAGAACGTCAGCAACCCAATCCTCATTGACCAGGAGTACTGCCCTTGGAACCAGTGCAACAAGCAAGTATGTATCTCCATCATAAACCTTGGATAAGAGTCTCGGCCTGGCCACTATCAGAAATTATATCCAATGCATGACTCTGGTTTTCTCAATGTATCTTGTTTTGTGATTTTCAGAAACCATCAACCATTAAGTTGGTGAACACAAGCTTCAAGAATATCAGAGGAACATCAGGGAACAAGGACGCAGTGAAGCTACTTTGCAGCAAGGGGTATCCGTGCCAGAACGTTGAGATTGGAGACGTTGATATTAAATACAATGGAGCTGATGGTCCAGCCACTTTCCAGTGCTCTAACGTTAGCCCTAAGCTTTTGGGAACTCAGAACCCTAAAGCTTGCAGTGCTCCCATGACCAAGGCACCCAAAATGTAGAGGCTCAAATTATTTTGTTAAGCACCCATTCAATTTAATATTTGTATTTCTATACACAAACTATGGTCTATGATGTATGCTCTCATTTCATTTAACTTGAAGATGAATGCAGCACTATGCCCTTTTTGACAAAAAAAAAAAAATCTTCCTTTCATTTGTTCAGTTCAAAGTCAATTAATCAGTACCAAAATGTCACATTAATTATATATATATATATATAACAAGTCGGGACATTGGTGTTATAAGCCTGAAAAAAAAAAAAAAAAAGAACACCCACTATAGATTTTGGTATGTGAAAATGTGTAAGTGAACCTTCTGTAGTGGTTTACGACAGGGTTAGTGGTTGCTTGGCTTCTAAGTTTTCAGATTCTTTTGTAACTGGAGGATCCGGAATGAAACTTAAACTGATCGTCCTAACCCATGGAAAATATTTTTTTGGTACTAAGAAATATCCACACTAATCAACTAACATTGTAAATTATCGGTTGCTGATGAGCTCTCCTTTCAATGAATGTCCTTAAGCAAAATAGTTTGAGACAGCTTTCATGTGAAAAAATGCTGGTTTGTATCACAATTTAGCATTTTTTCCCACAAGTGTCTCAGTTTAGGCAACTGAAAGATATTTAATAGACATAACATGGATTAAATTTTCATATGTATATATATATATATATATGTATACATTTTAAAATAAATAACTGGTAGATTCATTGAGTATAAGTTTGCAACGAATTTAGCTATATATAGTGACAATAGTGAAATCTGATCTAAAATACTACTTATTCTTTTGGGTTAACATACCTAAATTTCCAAACATGAATGCAATCTAGCATCTACCATCTACTATCAGAGTGATATTTGGAATTAAAATAGCGAAGGTACAGAAATTGTGGAGAGAATAGTGAGAAAACTGCTAACATATCATGGAGTAAGAGAATATTATTATCACTGAAAAAGAATATTTGAGACTAAGAGAAAAGAAAATAGAAGATGATGCTAGATTCAGGCCATTATGCATAATTCATTATATATATATATATAAATGTATACTAATAAGAGAAAAAAATGTAAGAGAGAAATCAAGAAAACATAAAAATAGTTTCTATAAAATAGAAGTACATCAACAGAAACTGAGTTTTTGGTTGCGTTCGCATAAGACATACAAACAGCTTGAGAACAAAATAATCTCATAGTGATAAAAAGACTTATTCTCGAAAGCCCTACATGGCTAAATACTCTTTTCCATATCTCACACTAGTATCAAAACAAAATGAAACAAAAGACTGACAAAAACAAAAGAAAACATAACCTCTAGTACAATCTGCCTCAAAACACAAACCTTAACCCATAACCCCAAGAAGAAAAAGAAGAAGAAGAAGAAGAACCATTACATGACAATGTCGAAAAACTAAGGAAGAAGGATCATCTTTTTTTTTTTTTTGTGGTGTTTTTTTTTTGTTTTGAACTCTTCTTATGTATTACCGCCTCGCCGGAGACTGATACAGTTTCTTCTATCCCTCATTGAAAGAAGAAAAGAAAACAAAAATAGAAAATAAAAAGAAAGCAGGAAAAGCCTAGGAGGAACAATGAATTTAGAAAACCAAACCATGACAGAAAAATCTGCGGGATTCTCTGGTTAGCTCTAGGTGATGATATGATCAAGTTTCGTCCTCATGGGCTTTGTATGAAGTAGAAGATAATCTAAAAGATTCGCCAAAAGACACAGATCGTTCACCGTGATGGCTCGCCTACAATATCGTGGTAAAACAAAAACGATTGTACTAAGTAGCAATTCCTGCAACCAAAAGCGAAAAAGGGAAATATAATTCAGAGAAGAAGAAGAAGAGCGATTCAAAATTGGGTTTCTTCATCACACATTTCCTAGAGTTCACAGAGAGTTTGGTGTGAGCAACGAATAATAAGAATTCACTACTTTCCTAGTTCCACAAGCGCATATCTAAAGCATGGAACTAAACTTTCTCCTAAAAAATGGTCACTGATGATGAACTACATAACAGTAAAGATGCAGAATGGCTACTGTTTCTGTATGCAAGCAAGTTCTTGTTTCTGAGGCACTAGTGATACGCATGTGTTCTACATACTGAAAAGCACCGTTAGTTCAAGAAGAGGATAATCAAAATCAAGCCAAAGTGTGATTTGGAAACTATCTAGGCTTTCTATATTCCTTTCCTAAAAGTGCTTTGCTTCTACTCCTAGTCTCCTAGTATAGAAAAGGATGAAGTATCGTTTGTGAGAAACATCCAACCTAGAAAAAGCTTTGGATGCTTAATCAGCTTTCAACTGAGGTAAGAGCTTTGAGCTTTCTTTCCCGGTTTTAGCCGAAGGAGGAAACTTATTTTCTTGGGTATTTGTTTCCAGTTACGTTATTTAATTCTAAGACTCGAAAAGGAAGAGATCTTTTGGGTTCCATTCCTATTCTATTCCTTTATGAACTAGCTCGTGGCATTCTCTAATCATAGAATCACATGTTAAAGGAAATATTACTCTTAACTGAATTACCTCTGTTCGATTGCCTCTTGTTCACACTGTAACTGCCAACATAACCTGGAGATGAACTTCTAGCTGAAACATCTGAAGAAGGACCTCCTCCTCCAATCCCATAGCTAAAAGAAGCAGGCCCTTCTGCCTCAGGAGTTGGTGATCTCCATGTGGGATCACTATAAACTGCACCATTCCCGTAAAACTCTGAGAGTCCTGCTGCATCGTAACCTGTGTTGTTGGTTGCTGAGGCAGAAGAGAATGAAGACGATGGTGCTGCCTTGCTAGCCCCTGGGTTTCTTGCAGCATATCCACCTGTTCCCAACCCAAAACCAGATTCACCGTTTCCTCCATAACCAAACTTGACATTATCGTTACTAACAGCATTGTTTCCTCCTCCTCCAGGAGCACCCCAATTGACTCCCGAATTGCCAAATGGACCACTAAGTGTGTTGTTCCCACTTGATGATCCTCCCATGTATGTATTGGAGTTTGAGTTTGTAGTGTTGTTATTATAGTTAAGACCCCCATTGTTTCCCCATAGGTTCCGTGTAACCGAACTGAAGAAGGATGAGTTTCCTCCTCCGTTTCCCCCTTCATAGCCAACCGCAGGACCAAACCGGTTTGTGTTACCAATGTAGTACGGGCTCATTCCTCGGCCATAGTCAACGTTGCCATTGAAATTTGTACCACCCGTGAACCCTGTGGGCAATCCCTGCTCGAAGTTCACATTCATCCCGTAGCCAGAATTATAGTTTGCAAAGCCGCTTCTCCCAGCACCAACAGGACTGAAACGACCATCCATCCTAAGTCCGTAGCCCCCAACTGCAGCAGGATTAAATCCTTGAGCATATCCATTAAGGAGGTTATTGACCCTATTAACTCCGTAGCTGTAACCAGCGCCAAGCGGGCTGCGAGTTGGACCTGGAGATAACTCCTTTGGAACAGCTCGCTTAACCTCAACCATTTTACCATTTAGTTCATGGAACGTCTTGAGCAAAACCTTTTCAACGGCCTCCTCGGAATCGTAGGTTATGAATCCGAAACCTCTAGGCCTCTGTGTGTTGTGATCATACATAACAACGACGTCCGTAGTAGTCCCAAACTGCTCAAAATACGTCTTGAAATCGCTCTCAGTAACGGAAGAAGGTAATCCTCCAACAAAAATCTTCCTAGTGCGACCTGGACCACCAGGAGAGCCTTGGATGCTACTGCTGTTGCTTCTATTAACCATGTTTTGGTCATCTCTGGGAACAGCCTTCTTAGCTTCAACCTAGAAAAGACGGAAACAAAACTTGAGAAATGAGAAACTAAGGAAATCCAACCAAAGCACAGGGCAAGTGATGACTCAACTAAAAAAAGAGAAATGGTTGATCATAGAGCAAAGGGGAAGGAGAAAAGGCCTAAGTTGGAAAAAGAAGCTTCGAAAACAAGTTACATTGTACAGGGAAGGAGCATACCAATCTGCCATCAATGTTATGCTTTTCAGTGATAACAATCTCAGCGACAGCAGGATCAGCAAAGACAACAAAACCGAAACCACGAGCACGACCAGTGGTGCGATCTTTCAAGATCACAGCCTCGATCACTTCTCCGAAACTGCCGAAATACTCCTTGAGACGTTCCTCATTGGTGTCCCAAGAAATCCCACCGATGAAAAGCTTTCCATTGTCCGATTGCATTTTGCTCTCTGCACACAAAGAGAGAAACCAATTGAGCAGCTTTCTTTCAGTAGAAATATAAACAATCAGGCAGATCAGTCAAAACACCCAACAAGTTTCGGTTTTGATTGGAATCAGATTTCAAAATCTGATCACAAGGAAACATCTTTAAAAAACAGACAATAAAAACTTTGTTTTGTCTCCGGGTTATTTTGAATCTAGAAAACAACAGATCGAGAATCTGGTCGGAAGAGTTTGATCGGGATTGATAAAGACGAACACAAGGAGAAATCTCAGATCAAAGAAAGAAAAGCAGATTAGAAAAAAAAAGAACCCACCAAATAAGATTAAAACCCAGATGCCGAATCTCGTAGAGAAAACACTAAGATCTGAGGATAGGCACGATTTGAATAGAGGGCATAATTTAACCTGCCCCTTCCCCAGAAGAAAATGATGAAAGGATTGGAATAATAATATCAATAAGGAAGAAGAAGAGATAATTAAAAGACAAGTTTTTGTTTTGTTCAATCGGATTCAACCCGATTTAACCCAATTTCAATGGCGTCTATAAAAACATACTGACGACGCGCAGGGACGCGCTCTCGATGAGATATAGAGAGAGAGAGAGAGAAGAGAGAAGAGAGAAGAGAGAAGAGAGAGTTTTTGTAGAGAGGGGAGGAGAGATAGAAAGAAAGAAAGAAAGACAAAGGCTTTTCGGGTGTGTGCAAGAAGAAGATATGTCTGTATTTATATATATATATGTCTCTTTGGCCAAAATATATTATTACAGTACTTCTACTACTTACTAGGCAATATCAATTAGGGATAAAAGATCGGTCCTAAAAATTATGGAACTCATATTCGAGCTAAAAAATTTTGGACTAAACCTATTCGAGCTAAAAAATTTCTGGACTTAATCCGATCGGGTTCAGACCAGTCTGAAAAACCTTATACAAATATGTTTTTATTTTTTTTTAATAATTTAGTTTGATAAGAAGATTTAATTAACATTACTAACATTATTTAATACTTTTAAAATCTTTATTTATGATATTTTCTATTATTTATATATGTTAATATATATATATAAGTATCTTGATTTTGCAATTTTGACTCTATCTTGATTTTAGTTTCATGTTTTATTGGGTTAAATTGTAAAAACTTTATTTGGTTTTCATTGTATTCTTTTAAATTAAATCGTTTTAATGAATATTGATAAATAATTTAAAATTTGATGCATTCATTTTATAGTATACTTTTAAATATTGTTTTTTAAAAACTAATATGAACTTAGAAGTTAATTTTCATCCGTAACTAAAACCCAAAAAAGTCCGAAAAAATTTATAACATGTTAGAACCAGGCCGAGTTCAAATATATGAACGATTTACGAGTTTCAGACATAGCCAAACCATCCTGATTGACATGCCTACTTACTATTTATATAATTTGTTTATTCTTTTTTTTTTTTTTTACAAACAGAAAAAACAGTACAAACTAAAAAGCTTTTGTAAGGGAAACTCAAATTTTGCTTCTGTTTTCAGTTTTTTATTATACTCCATATATATATATTTAATTATTTATTACTTGGAATCATTTTTTTTTCTTTTTGTGGATTTATTTTTATTTTTTATATGCTAATACTACAATATATCCTAAAAAACAAATTAGGATTATGTCATTAAAACTAAACTTAAAAGGTATGTCTTTTTTCATTGCAGTGATGATGCAAATTAAGGATGTTTATCCACGCAATTTGTTTTCTTTCTTTCTTGCCTTTAGATTTAAACCTAGTGCTGTACTTTTTAAAAAAATCTTTTTTTTTTTTTTAATAATAACCGCCCATCCATCAAAGTGAGTTAACCTAGTAATCTAGTGATGACAATGTATATATATATATATATATTCATAATCATTGTCCAATTCGGTTTATTGGATGAACACTACTTTCTACGAGCTAAGATGATTGATTGGACATTAATTTAGGTGATCGGAAGGAACACTTAGACATGAAGGTTTTGCTGCAACGTCAAATTCCAAATAGCCTATAGATGCAATGAACATTTATTTATGTGAAGAACACTTGAACAAGGTTGTGACATGTTCATTAAAGGGCCAAATGAGCCTCGCATTATTTGGGCTTAAGCCCACATGTAAAGAACACTCCAAAATGATGCGTTTGTGGACTTCATCAGAAGAACTAGAAGAGACTCTTTTTAACAAGACTGAAGACTATATTAAATGACTGTTGACCAAAATAAAAAAGGAAAAAAATCGTAAGAAAAATTCAATAATAGTATCTAAGCCAATAGAAAAATTGGATACGGTAAACAAAAATAAATAGATTCGTTTTATCAAATTTCAGTGTTCCGCTTAATAGAAAAAGAGAGTTAAAATTAACGAAATAATTGGCTCTGAAAAAATGTTTCCCTCCAAGATGTAAAAAATTTAAAAAAGCTCCCACTCAAAAATTTGATATATTTTCAAACCCTTATCTTTGACGAATCTTCTCCAACACTTTTCTTCCTTGTTCAACCTCTAGACCTCCCTCTATATATTTGATATTTCTTCTACAAAGCTATTCACCATCTCTAAATCTAAAACTACTAGCAAGTTTTTACCTTTCTCCATTCTTCTTCATCTGCACAGTCACCAACCATCTTCTCTCGTATCAAAGTCTCTGTCATGGCCACTCTCAAAGCTTCGATTTTGCTCAAAACCCTCGACAGTGACATCTCCGGAGATGTTCTTTCCGATCTGGGACGTCGTGGATCCGGTGCTGTTCATGTTATTATGGGTCCTATGTTTTCTGGGAAATCGACCTCTCTTCTCCGCCGAGTCAAGTCAGAGATCAGCGCCGGGAGGTATATTAGATTTTAACTGTCAACAGATCAGATCCTTTGATTTTATTAATTTTTTTTTGGATTCGAATTTTACAATTCAGAAATCGGGTAATTTATTAACTTGGTCTTTTCGTTAAGCAGAAGTGTTGCGATGCTGAAATCGAGTAAGGATACGAGATACGCCAAAGATTCGGTGGTGACACATGATGGAATTGGATTCCCTTGCTGGGCTCTTCCAGATCTCATGTCATTTCCTCATAAATTCGGACAAGATGCTTATAACAAGGTAAAACTAAGCATAACTATGGTTTCTTAGTCATTCCGGGTCTTAATTTCGAAGGATCTGCAATGGAAATAATGTTTTTATCTCTTATTGGCAGCTTGATGTGATTGGTATTGACGAGGCTCAATTTTTTGGAGATCTTTATGAGTTTTGTTGCAAAGTCGCTGATGAAGATGGCAAAACAGTGATTGTTGCAGGCCTAGACGGTGACTATTTAAGGTGCTTGATCCTATTTTCATAGCCGTGATTTGATATTTTGCTTCCAGTTTTGTTGACTGACTGTAATGTGGATGTGGATGTGATCTTCTATATGCAGAAGGAGCTTTGGTGCTGTTCTTGATGTTATACCAATAGCTGACTCTGTGACAAAGCTAACGGCAAGGTGTGAGGTTTGTGGACAGAAAGCTTTCTTCACTTTAAGAAAGACTTGTGATACCAGAACCGAGCTTATTGGTGGAGCTGATGTCTATATGCCTGTTTGTCGCAAGCATTACATCACTAATCACATTGTCATTAAAGCATCTAAGAAAGTGTTGGAAGATTCTGACAAGGCCAGAGCTGAATCCTGTGTTGCTGCTATTATCTAACTATATATTACAAGTACCATATGTTATAGTGAATTCTTCTTCATCTTTTTGTTTTATTTTACTTGTTTGGGTTTCTCCTTATTGTTGTCTTTGAAAACCACTTGTGATGTTGATCTTTGTACATAAATATAAGTTTGGTGCTTTCTCTCATGTTTCATACGTTCTACTGGCAATATCCACCAGACTGTTAAAATACAAACCCGTTAGTTGGCTCAAGGGCTACTGATCTCTCTTCATTTGCCAAGACCATTCGGTCGGTAATGAGAGGTTGTGTGACAGAATCTCTTCTTTCATCAGATCCTGTATCTAATACACGTGGACATTCCTCTATTTTGTATTGCTCTTCTTTAAGAAGCGTTGTTTTCTACTTTTCTTGTTCCAGCTTTATGAGTGAAAGGGATCTCTAGGGACTAGGGAGAGATTATTAATTAAAGCTAGAGAAGTCTTCTGAGTTAAAATGAGTTGCGAATCCCTCTATATATGTATACTGTATTATCTTTGGACCAAGAGATCCTGACTTTTATGTCTACTTCATGCTGAAGTGAAGATTGAAACTCTTGTTACAGCGATTCTGTCTCCTCAGTCTAGTACTCTAGTGTAGATAAAAAAACATAAATGGGTAGTTAACCTCAAGCAATTCCAAACTCTGAGGGGAATGCAGATCTTGAGGCACCAGAGAGAGAGAGAGAGAGAGCAACCTTGATGGACACCTACAAAGAAGCTTGAATCACACCAAAAGAATGCTGAAATTATGAAAGGCGACATGTGAAGCATAAACCTCAAATTTCACATGAGGATATATATTGATGATGTTTTAACATTGAAGTACGATAGGCAGTAAATAGCCTGGGAAGTGGGAACAGAAAGGAGTTCGTAGATAAGCGGTGGAAATCGAAATTACAAAAGATAAGATAGCATTCCATTTAAAAAGTGATAACAACAAGTTAATGTAGTACAAGAAGAAGTGTCTTCGTTGCCTTTGTGAGCATCAAAGCATTCAACAACAGATAATCATAACATTTGCACCATCAAGGTGACCTTGTCTCTGAGCTGGTCCCATCTTTGCCAAATCGTGAAACACTTCTCACACTCTTAGGAGTCACAGCACCAGGACTTGCTCCACGTGGACTGGCTCCACGATAACTTGCACGAAGGCTCTCATCAACCGTAGAAGATGATTTAGCTATAGCCCGTCTGAAAAACTTCTGAGCAGCGGGTGAAAGTGTCCTAACATTTGGACTTGCACTTCCACTTCGATGAGGAGATGGCAAAGGAGGTTTCTTAAACATACTGTTTGATCTCTCTCTCAGTTTTCGTGATGCATCCCTTGATAATGAATGTGCCCTTACATCTCTGGGAGGTGCAGATGGAATGTTGTAGTGCGGTCCATCAGCACTACCACCAATATCAATAGGTGTATCCTCGGGATCTAAGCGCATTGGTGTCCCATCAATCTCACCCCACGTTATAAAGGGCGACTCATCAAGACCTGGGGCAGGAGAAGGCGTTCTAACAAAACTATACCCATTATCTGCCCTTTTATCTGATTCCACATAGAAGGGATTCGGGGTTTTCCTTAGATCATCCAGATCATACCTCTTAGATTTGTCTCTATCCCTACCAGGAATATGCATTGGGGATGAACCTGCGATTGGAGTGTAGAGAATCTCAACTGAACCATCTTCTCTTGGCCTAGAATCCATAGTCTTCCCATGAAAACGAGTGTTCCCTTTAACAATCTCCTTAGTCAATCCAAGTAACCTAACAGCCCTTTCAGCCTCGGTTAAGGGCGCCTCTCCCCTATCAGCTGGATGGTACATGAGAAGATTTTTTGCTGTATACTTCCATCCTTCTAAAGTGCTCGGTGGCTGATCAGATGTACCATACCCATCTGTAATTCTATCTCTCTTTACATCCTCAATCAATTTACCATCCTCCTTTTCACCTTCAAGGAGAAAACCATACTTCTCCTTCTTCCTCCTATTTACCTTCTCAAGAATCCTCGAAAAGCTATCGTTATCCTCACTTGTATATCTCCTAAAGAACTCATCCAAGGACAAATCAAGATCTATATCTCCATCTCCATCACCAACATCTACTTCACTACCAGGAAATTCTCTACCAGAGACTCCAGGAGTTCTAGGGGTTTTACCATCAAATTCATCAAAAGGAGTGAAATTTCTCAAAAAAGTAGATCCAGGAGTTTGAGTTTTACCCTCGGTGTCCCCAACATGATGACTCGCCTTCTTACCACGCCTCTCGATGATCTTCAACTGGGCGTCTCGGATTTGAATCGGGTCACGGGTTTTCACAGCCTGGATCCAATCGAGCCGATCCCTAAGCTTGGTTATATCTGGAAAGTAATCGCGCTCGATGATCTTCTCGATTGCTTCAACATACGCGTCCTCATCGAGAACTCTCATTCGTTTCCTAGGGTTCCGTGGGACGATTTCCGAGGAAGAGGAACTACGAGGCGCCGACCTGAGGGTATCATCGGAATAAGACGACGGAGATGGAGAAGAAATCTGTCGCGGAGAATGACCAGGCGAGAGAAACATCTCGAATCGGGATTCAAAAACTACGAATTGAATTTTAGGATCCGACGAACTTTGTCGACAATTCGAACACTAGGGTTTGTTTTTCTGGGTAGACAGGAAAACAGAACGATGCTTCGGTAGATTATTATTGGGTAATTTCTTTATCAATCTAATCGTACGCGTTTATTTTCCAGAGTATTACATTATTATCCCATTGGTGTTTAATTTCTTCTATTTTTGACCCCGTGAGAAATCGGAATCGTTTTTAGAACCCCGTAGTGAGGACCTTACTGGCAAATAACACCTATCTACACCTACTTGTGCAAAATGTTTTATTTTTAGTTTATTAAGTCGGTGACGATCTCATGTAAACGATTGAAGGTAACATGATGGGATTGCAACGCTTTGTGAGAATCCCCAGCTTTCTAAATCCGTTAAGTATTGAGATTTGGCTACACCTATGTGCGAAAAACCTGTAGACCATAATGCTCACACACAAATCCAACCTTAATTGATTCGAAGATTTTTCAATACAAACAAAGAGGGGACAATACAAACATTCACTAAGGATTGGACCTGAATGGATTTCGTTGGTTTGATCTTGGATCTACTCTTGGCGATGATGCATTGTATCCATGAAGCATTTCTCTGATCTTTGAGTACATCACTGCTTGTGACGCCTCACCACCATTTCCACCACTTTCCTGCTCTTTTATCTTTTCAAACAGATACTCTTTCTCTGCCTCTGCCTCGCTCAGCCTCAGTTTCAAGTAGTTGCTCGCATATTCCTCTTCCGTTTTCTCCTTTTTCGCTTTTACAATCCTCTCCAATCTCTCTGCTTCTACTTTCGCCTCATTAGCTTTTAACTGAAACATCTCTGACTCAGCTTGCTTCAGCCTCACTATCCTCTCCACCTCTTCTATCTGTTGTTTCTTCTTCTGCCTCTCCATCTTCAGTTCTGCCACTTGCTTTGCTTTCTCTTCCACCTCTCTCTCGCATTCCTCTAGCCCCATTCGCGCTTTCTTGTACATCCTCATCTTTTCCTCACCCACTATTTCCATTTTCCTCAGTGTTTCCTTTACAACTTCAGCAATTCTGTTGCATGCATCTTGGGGAGCTATCGTTCCTCCACCTTCTCCGCTTTCAAGGCTCTTTGGAGAGTCCAATTCAATTTCTTCACACACAACACATTGTTAAGATTAAACTGAGTAACCCTTATAATATTTATATATTCAACAGTAGTGAACGGGTTTACCTTGGAAAAACATCAGTATCAACTTGGCAGCTGTTGCTTCCGCCAGTCCACCTTTAATCTTGTCAATAAGCTCCTCACACTTCCAGAATAACTTCCGGCCTCTTGTATCTTCGCTTCCACGGAAAATCCTACTCACAAAGTCAAGTTCCTTCATCAAAGATTCCCTATCCCAGTTTGGTGCACAGTGCTGAAACACATCTTTAACCCAGCCTAGTAATTCAGAAGTATGGTTGCACGCTCGACACTTGAACAGCATTTCTCCCATCCCAGATACACTCTTGGCAGAAACTCCCATCAAAATCTCTCCATCCCTTATAGCACAATCCGTATGAGTCCAATGAGAGCACACGTCACAGCCAATCCAGCGGCATGTGTTAACCGCAAAGTCAAACTTGTTACAGATCACACACATGCACAGGTTGCAGAAGCCTTTCCTGTTGGTGCAAATCTCGCAGGGACAACCATCAGCCGGGAGTTCGTTTTGGCAGGCTATGTTTCTGCATCTCTTGTAAACAAAGATCTCGATGAGAGATGTCTGAGAGAGATTGATGTTTGGATGCAAGAATGCTTGGATTCCAGTGTTTATAACCACAAGGATTTCAAGCTGCACTCTGTGGGCCCTGACAAGTGTCTTTGAAGTTAAATCAGATCTCGTCTGGACAAACTTCTGCAGAAACATAAACTCATCTATAGGCTGCGTACCATTACCCTCAAGGATAGCCTTAAGGCCGTTCTTTAACTCCTCGAGATACTCTTCTGGTAACCGGTGCATTCTCTCAGCGACTGTGTCCACTCTCTCTCTAGCTATGTCCCCTAGTGATACCTTATCGGCAATGGAAACATGGCGGACCACAAGTTGGTCATGAGAGTCAGGACCTGACTTTCCGCTCTCTGCCTTCTTTCCCATAATAGATTTAGAGGTCGGCCAAGTTTCTTGAGAGCTGGCACTTTCAGCTGGGGATTCACGCACAATGCCAGAATTAGATCGTGACAAGTGGGGATCCGAAGACACAAGTGAAAGAGAAGTTTGTAGTTGCTGGCGTGGAGGCAGCATCTGGTGGGGAAGATTGGATCCAGAGGATGTGCCCATCAATTTAGTGCTGCAGACACTGAAATTGCGTCAGTGTTAGATTTCACTGCAAGATGCTGAGCACAAAAAGTAAAGACAAAAAGTTTTCAAAACACACACGACACAACAACACTAAAAGAAGAATGAACAGGTACATGTGTAATCAGACAATCTAGATAATGCATTTCTGACCTGAAAACGATTAAACATGGCCTGCCTACTCGTAAACAAATGTGGTCAGACACATTTCAGTACAATTGCGGTTACCTAAGTAAAATTATTACAATCAAACTTGAATGCCTTTTACTGTCTACCAAATGTAATTAAGGGTTCTAATTCAGGAAAGCCCTAAGCATTTTGCCAAATCCCTAGATTTCCACCGACAGAAAAAAAAAAAAAAAAAAAAACTAAATCCTAGGTTCAAATTAAGCTGAGATCAATCACTAGAAAAACAGAAACATAGGACAAAGTAACACCAAGCAGGCGAAGTTGCTCGAATCAATTTGGCTCGTAAATTGAACGCTAGAAAAGTCAAACACAAAGCTTCGAATCTTGCAAGCAACCAGCACAAAATACACGCTCGTAACTGAAGAAACCCTCAAAATTATGCATCCAACTCGATCTGGAAAGTAGACGACTCTGTCTCCTATCACCGAGGACCAGCCTCGAACATTCAAATACTTGTTGCTGTATTCTCATCAGACAAAGATAAAGCACCAAACAGAAGAAAAAAAAAGGAGACAGACAGCCGTAAGGTGCACCGGAAACATAAGGACTCACCGGAGAGACGACTGGAGACGTTATGAGACGCAGAGGACGAACTAGGAAACCGTGAGAAACCCAAGGGAAAGGGAAACATTAATTCGAAACACTTCTATCAGCAAAAAAAAAACATACAGCTGGCAGAAAAACATACAGCTGGCAGAAAAACATACAGCTGGCAGTTCTTTATGTCTGAAGGTTAACCTGGGCAACCGGTACCCTTCGACTTGAGTTGACTTTTAGAAACGCGTTCAACGGTTTGTGTCGAATCTGTCCAAAACCAACTCAATTCATACGCAAAACAACGCCCCCGCATTTAATTTACTATTATCATACGTCCTATAGTTTTAGATTATCTTTCTAAAATAAAACTCCCAACTGCGGGAGGTCTACGGTTATTATTGTAATTATCGACCAGGATCAACGTTAACAAGCTCAACATTCTCAATCTCCTAAACAGCGAACAGAGATTATATCATTGGCTCATATTGCCCATTGTTGCTCCATTTAGACTTCTACTTTTGCTGCTACTGCTAATAAAAAGATGAAATATGAATGAAAGCGGGAACATAAACGTTAGGTTGCTCTTCATTTCTTCCCATCCACTTCAACTGGTTCAACCACTTCAGCTTCAAAGGTCTCTGTATCGTGAGATTGTGCCATCTGCTGTTGCTGCGACTGCACCTCAGGGCTTGACCATTTCCCGGAAAGTGCTTTTCCCATCATCTCATATATCTTCCCACCGAGCTCTGCTGGATTCTCGGGCTGTACGTAATGAGAAACAACTGTTAGGTTTTACAATCCTTTACCCATTCCATTTTTAGAGACAGAGACAAGAAAGAGTGTTGGTGTAGGACTCACTGTGAACCCACTAGAGACTAGTGCTGCATCATACATAAGATCTATGGCTCTCATTGCATCTTCGTCATCTGGGTTACTCTTGTAAGCAGCCTGCGCAGTGAAAGAAGAAACCAAGTCAAGTCTCATAAGGCGGGTCTTAGAATTATTATGACAGCCAGGATTCAGACATGTTGAATGGTGAATTTACGTTTATGCTCTTGATAATCGAGTGGTCAGGATTGATCTCAAACACTCTTCTCCCTTTCATGAACTCGAGGCTTGTTGTGTCACCAGTTGATTGTGCCTTCATTAGCCTGTCGAGATAATGTATTCTGTGTTATTTCACCAGGAGAAAAAGGGAGAAAGCAAAACCTTACTTCGGATAAAGGTTAGATCTTACCTCTCCATATTGGCTGACCAACCAAATTTACCAGATACAAGAACACAGGGGGAAGAGCTAAGACGGTTGGATATTTGAACATTGGCAACCTTATCACCCAGTCGTTTCTTTATCCAATCACAAGTCTGTGCAAATTCCTTTTTCACGGCTGCCTCTTTCTCCTCGTTCTTGTCTCCTGTCAGTACAAGATCATAGCCAGAATTTGTTATTATATGTTGTAATGGGATTACCTGACATATTAAATCAAGGGAATTGCATCAGGCACTTACCTAGATCCAAGTCTTCCTTGCTGATATCTACAAAATCCTTCTCCTTATAAGCTTTTAGACTCTGTATGGCCACTTCATCAATAGGTTCTACCAAATATAGTACCTACGTTCACAGGACAAAGAAATGCATATCAATCACCTCTGAGCTAATATGAGTATTTGCAAGGAAGAACAGAATGTGACTCCATTCAGAAGAGTAACACATACTTCAAGTCCCTTCTCCAGAATCTTCTCGAGGAAAGGTGCATTTTTAGCACTTGTAATGCTGTCAGAAGCAATGTAATATATGGCTTTCTGTTCAGGTTTCATGTTCTCAACATACTCATCCAAGCTGATCATGTCATTCTCACTCTGAGAGGAGAAAAATCGAAGAAGTGGAGCTATACGCTTGTGGTTTTCACGGTCCTCAATGCACCCCAGTTTTAAATGTTTGCCAAAATTTTCCCAAAACTTCTCATAGTCCTGTAAGCGTATAAAAAAGTCGTCAGGAAAATCATCACCAGAGAGTAGCAGTTTCTAAAGTGAATAAATAAGATCAACTGTAAGCAAAGGGAAACAACAGTTCTGAAGCATACTTCTCTGTTTTCACTTAAGGATATGCCCAAAATCATATCAAAAGCCTTCCTCACTAGACGTTTCTTCATGATCCGCACCTTGAAGACAGAACAAAAATCGTAAGCTAAACATAGCATTGCACTAACACTACAACAATACAGAACATATATCATAAAGGCTTTGAATAAGAATTAGTTTGCACTTACAATGCGACTTTCTTGAAGAATCTCACGGGACACATTAAGTGGGAGATCATGTGAGTCCACCACACCTTTAATAAAGCTCAAGTATCGAGGAAACTGTCCACAAACAAAACAAAAGTTGATATCAATATAATCAGAAAGACAAAGGTTCCTTGAAAGCAATTTTAACCACACTATAAGGAACTTTTCTCACCAGCTCCCCATCAAAGTCATCTGAAATGAAAACTCGTTTTACGTAGAGCCTAATATTCTTTGTCTTTTGATTGACCAAGTCATCCTTCCCCATTGGTGAGACTGGTGGCACGTAAAGGATAGACCTAAACTCTACCTCCCCCTACAGTAGGAGCATTGCCAATAATTTAAGAACATTATATTATTTTGTGGATCCATTTACGAAGCATAATTATTCGGTTGTTCAATGGAATTAACCAACTTGAGATGTATTTCCTCAAAAGTACCTCTGTCGTGAAATGGGAGGATGCCAACGGGTCCAAATACTCATTGAAAGCTTTTCTGTAAAACTCATTGTATTCTTCTGTTGTCACTTCTTTAGGGTTACGAAGCTGCAATAAATAAAATAAACTGATGAATTCATCCTATATTGCTGATATAAAGTGCACGCAAATACATCGAATAGTCCTTACCCAAATTGGTTGTGTCTCATTGGTAAGCTCCCAATCCCAGTATCTCTCAACAACCTTCTTGGTCTTCTTCTTTTTCTGTAACAAGAAAAATAATTGCCAAGTCCTAAGCCAACTATTTTACACATCTAGCTATTCTCTAATGCTGAGACAGATATCTTCCTGATACTGATCAAATATATTTCTCAGTACAGACAAAGAGAAGCAGGTATACCTCAGTTTGGTCATCTTGATCATCTTTTTTTGTCTCAGTTGGATCATCTTCAACCTCAACCTGCAACAAATATACAAAGCCAGGTATTAAGATAAGAATCTTAATATTAGTTGTATCTCACACAAGAGAACATATATTTAAGTTTCAGATATCTGGCAATTCTGATGAGCATACCTCTTTTGTGTATCCTTTTTCCTGCCACGTGTAAATAGGGAAAGAAACAAACTGAGAATAGTTTTTCACGAGCTTCTGAATTCGCTCAGGATCTGCAAAGTTTTTGGCATCTTCCTGTATTGAAGAAAAAGTACAGAAAAATCTAGGATGTCAGGTCTCATGAGGGAACAAATACTCGGGATTGAGCTACAAAGTAAATGTCAAAGCATAACAAACCTTAAGATGCAAAGTAATACGAGTTCCTCTAGGGATGAGAGTCTGTGGATCTGTCTCTTCCTGAATGGTAAAACTGCTTGAATTTGCTTCCCCTTCCCATACATATTGCTTATCCGACTTAGGGCTCTTGGTTGAGACAATTACCTTCAAAATATAGACAGATATGTATTACACAAGTGGAGAGGTGAGTAAATCAATAAAAGTGATCTACAGACGTGACAAGATAAGAACTTACCCGATCTGCAACCAAAAAAGCTGAATAGAACCCCACACCAAATTGACCAATTAAATTGTTGTCACCGCCAGCATCCTTGCTATCCTGAAATAATTACAACAATGCTTAGTTGATCCAGTGGTTCCAAGAATTTGTTTAGGGAAATAAGAGTATCAGAGAAACCAGTAAGACCTTTAAAGCTTTCATGAACTTGGCAGTTCCACTTTGTGCAATAGTCCCAAGACAGTCAACTAATTCTTGCCGTGTCATACCAATACCCGAATCACTGAGAGAAAAAGCATTGGCAGCAATATTAGTTATACAGTTACAGTTGGTCAAAACAAAATTCCCACATTCAAAGCAGAAGAGAATAAGACCTACGTGAGAGTTATGACTCCATTCTCCTTATCAGCATAGATGCGTATATCAAGGTTAGCACAATCTTTTGAAATCTCGGAGTCAGTTACGCTCAAGTAACGCAGCTTATCCAGTGCATCACTAGCATTGCTGTTGAACAAAAAACCAAGAAAAATAAAGATTATCAACAAACAAAGTATGAAACTGTTACACAATGACCTTACAAAACCAAAAGGATAAATAATAAAAGGGTACCTAATAAGCTCGCGAAGAAACACCTCCTTATTGCTATATAAGCTGTTAACAATAAGGTCCATGAGGCGACTAACCTGCGAATAATTACAAGCATGAGTGACAGTGACACACACAACTTTGATCACAAAACAAATTAAACACAAAGATGAGACGTACTTCAGCTTGATACTCGAATTTCTCAGCCGGTGGAGGAGCCTGAGAGGAGGAATCTGATGCTGCTGCACTGGACTCATACCGATGTCCCATAAACCAATTGGTTTTCATGTTCAAATGAGCCAAGGACCCACTAGATTGTCCATTGGTTAAGGATGATGAGTACCATCTCGATTCAGTGCCACTTCTCTTCAAGTCCTGAAACGGGGGGGGGGGGAAAAAGGAGTCACGCTCTAAGTAATCCAATCAAGCAGGTAGCCAAAACTGACAGTGTGATTTAATGATGATTTATATTTTTAAGCGTAACATATCACCCGACAGCCAATTGGCAACTAAATCGAGACACAATATTCGAAAAGTAACGATCTACAGAGGAAAAAGAAAAGCCCAAAAGCGACGAAGAAATTGGGGGAATGGAAGTGAATACCGTAGCAGATGGGGAAGAGCGGGGGATGGAGGAAGCTGCGGCGGCAACGCGGAAGCTTCGGTCACCGGAGCGTAGAAGGGTAGAGACGGAACGTTTCGAGAGCCTGATCATAGTCGCACACTTGAATGAATACTCGGAGTAAGTAAAAACGACGGAGGACTTCGATTTTGGTAGCACTGAGATTGAGTTGCGGAAAATGGGTTTTAGTAGGGTTTTTGTGGCCTCAAAGGCGAAGCTTCTGGATTTGAAGGGCACTTTCGGTATTTATTAAGTAATGGCCAATGGGAGTTTCCAAGATTCAAGCTAAACAGCGATGCCTGCCTCCGGTGGACTAAAAGGGTAATTCCGTCATTTTAGTCAGTCTCTCCGTCCTTGCGAGCTAATCCGGTTCGATCGTGAATCAGTAGTTAACCCGATTGATTTCAGAGCTATTCAATTTTGGAGGCAAACTGTATATTTTTTGAGTTTTGGTCTTGGTTTTTGAGTTTCATAAACAAGATATTTGTTGATACTTTTACCATTGCTGTACCGCAATTAAAACTCCCAAACAGTTGTATTAAACTTTTGATCATTTTGATCTACAGATAATAGATCCTTCAAAGATTATCCTAATTAAACCCTTGTAATTGCTTTAGACGGTGTGCAATGAGCAAAATAGCTGAGAGGAAAAGACACCAACATCCAAACGATATCCCAACAAAAACATGTACCAAAATCACAGTACCACAAAAGGGGTGAATATAAGATGTCCAACCAAAAATGTGATATGTCCAGCTGCATTGACATATAGATCAATGGGTTGATTGGACAACACGAACCAAAACTTCTTCAATCAAAGCTGAAGTGATGACAAGCATAAAGAAGTTAATTTGTGCCATCAAACATATAAACCATATCTAGAATATACAACAGATAAATCAGCGGTTTCAATGTTGCATATACCATGAGTATGGTGAGATGTACGATTAATCTTTGACTAGACTTGTTTCCAAATAGTTTTGATATACCTATAATTAACTAAATATACATGTATTAAGACCATATTTTGATGTTGAATTAGTTTTTTATTGTGTGTGTAGAAAAAAAAAAAACTCACATGACGACGGTAGATCTGATTTTTTGTTTGAACATGCCTTTCCTCTATCGTCCATCTGGGATCAAATCTTGTTTTTTTTTCTTACTCATGTTAAAGAAAAATGATAGTGAAAATCAAACACTTGAGATATACGTAAACAAACACTTACGCTTGTTATTTTTACAACTTTATATATCTCCCTTAATATTGTGGTTTATAAAAACTGTATGTTCATTTGTTTGCCACTTCAGTGAAAATAATGAAGGGGTGAAAAAAGTTTCTAAAATGCTAATCTCCAAAGAGGAACATGGAATGAGCTATATGCCAACGTCTCCATCAATACTATTTCTCGGAAATTCTGGACCAAGAGAATGTTTCAATACTATTTCGAATTTCGATCCCAAGAACATTGAGTTGACCCTGTTTCTGAAATATGTTAACCACTTAGAGTATGTCCACTTTTTTTTTTTATAACTTTTGTAACCTATATGTAATTTTTATTAGTGTCCAACATCATTGGAACATGTTAATCAATCAGGGAGACCACAAAAATGTCATTGGGTTTTCAACATTACATATACAGTAGTATAATCAAATTACTACTTCCGATTAGTCACACTATTACCAGTCACATAAATATTGCACAAGCCACAGTTGAGTGTATCTGAGAGCAAGCTTCGTATACACCAAAATACAAAACGCATAATTTTGTTTCTCTTGCAAGATTTTACCAAGCCAAACAGCTTTTTTTTGGCTTGAGTTTGTTCTTCCTAGTGCATGTGCCACAACAAACTCAAACCAAAGAAAAAAAAAAGGAAAAAAAAAAAGAAGAGAAGAGAAGACAAGAGAAGAGAGACAAGTACGTACATAAACAACCCAAAGTGTAATGTCAAGATTCAAGCTTGAGAGATACAACACGAGACTGTCGGTTGCGTTTAGCTGCCTTAACAAAGACTACCGATAGACAAGACGGTGCCCACCACGGCCGTCGAACTCTTTGCTCACCTTTCAAGCAAGCCACTGTCAAACACATACATTTCTTTCCTTAGTCAACTTCCTGCAAAGATTTAAGCTGAGAGGGAAGAAAAGTAGAGAGAAAAAGAACCTTTAATCCTTCTGAGTTCTTTACAGAGGGTGATGAAGTCTCCCCACTTCATGTGATGCCTCCTTATGAAGTGAAGGATCTGCTCGGTTGTAAACACAGACATGCTTTCTAGATATTCTCCATTGACACCATTTTCTTTGAAAATCGGGCGGTAGCTCCCAAGGTTTATCTCTTCGAGCCAAGACCCGACATCCTGAAGAAAAATTAGCAGCAGCACATAAGGCCCAGATTCTCCATATGAGTGGACTAACTCTATTTATCTCACGCAGAGCATACTTAAAAGCTATTTATCAGATCTAACAAGTAAATGGATATTATCAACTTCACTCTACAAAGATGAATTTCAGTAATCATCCAGCACTGACCCTTTCCAGGAATTTTCTATTTGCCTGAAAAGCAAATCAGCAAGTGACACATGCAAACATCACTGAAAACACACACACCAGTGAGACACTGAGGTACGACTAATTACTGAGTATAATTAACATCAGTAGCAAAGACAGATCCCCATGGAGTCTAAAGCAAATGACCAATAGTGGGACGATAGCTAAAGGAAAAAGTAAGTTGCATTGCAGGGATGTAAATAATTGCAATCAAAGGTGAAATAAGACGATTGAGGTTAGATTTGATCTTGTGTAAGAACCAGTAGAGTACTCCCCAAAAAAGTAGTAATATAAATCAATAAAGATATCCCAGTTGGTAAGGAGTGAAATGGATCTCCAACAAACAAAACTAAGACAAACTAGAGAGGGTCATACCTGAATCAGATCAAACTGGATTGAATTCAGTAATAGGTATATTAAAAAACAGGCAAAAATGAATGAATAACAAGGAGTCTGCAAGAACAGGCAATCAAAGAAACAAACAAGCGTAAACTGATGAATCAAAGGCGAAACATAAGAGGAAGAGAAGGGGGATTGGATTGGATTGGATTAGATAGAGAGAGATAGAGATAAAACACCTCGACAGTCCAGATGAAGAAATCAAGAGGCTCGGGAGGATGATCTCTGCTCATCCTTTCCTCCTCTGCACAAAAGTCCCAATACAATTCACCAAAAAGCATTATTAAATTTTCTTGTTTGAAAACACAGACAGAGCTGGGAATCAATTCTGAGAAGACGAAATCGAAATCATTATCTCTATTATGATGATGATGGTGAAGAAGAAGAAGAAGAAGGGGAGAAATGACATACCGAAGCGACAGCTGTGGGAGAGAGATCCGAAATTTAAGCTTTGATCTGAGTGAAACAAAAAACCCCAAACTTTTGATTTTCTCGGGAAACCAACGGAGAGAGAGAGAGAGAGAGAAGAACGGGATTCAGCGAACTTACAGTGCAAAATGCGTGAATTTGTTTTCTAGGGTTTGAAGAGAGAGAGAGAGAGAGAGAGAGAGAGAGAGAGAGAGAGAGAGAGAGAGAGAGGGAGATGGAGAAGGAGATGAGAGAGAGTTGGGTGAGGGACAAATGGGTCCACGAAGTGAAAGTGTGCTTTTTTTTTTGGCTCTTTTCTCTCTTCCTTCTTTTTCCCCGACTCCTCCACGCTCCTCTCCCGCCACCATGCGCCACCGTCTCTCCGTACCACGACCCTTTTAGAAAGATTTTTGTTCTAACAATATTTTCCCACCTTTTCTTATTTTACTTAAAATATATTTTTTAACATACAGTATATAGTAGTAGTAGATTTAACCCACATTGATATAAGGTTAAAAAACATCTCTATAAGTTTTCTTTTATGGTGCAGTACATAGGTCAGTTTGTCTAATTGTATAACGGTAAACAATACACTAAACTTTTTTTTTTTCCTTTTTTGTTTTCTTACATTAGAAACAACAGACTATAATGTATTTGATGATTCAACTAACTCTCTCCTTCTCATATATAGTATAAGATTTGACTCTTTTTCCCCCAATAATGAAACAAAAGTTGAGCTAGTGGACACTAAAATGAAAACTAAAACAAACAAACAAAAAATCATCAGCTTCTTCAAACAAGAAAATTTGCAATTTTTTAAAAAAATTTTGAATTGCTATGCTAGTCTAGTCACACTTATAATGAAAAATCCAATGAAATGTGTAAACCGATGTTACATGACTAGTACAACAGTATTAACAAAATATCATATTGATATATAAGTCCATCGAATTACGTGAAGATGTTAGACGGGTACCAAACTGACTTTGTCTGCTGTATCAGTATGGAATGACGAGTGAGACGAAGATATGAAGAAGGAAAACAAATGTTAGATTTTAGTAGATGATTTGGGAGTTTGCAGAAAACAGTTGAATGTTTCAAAGTCATTTACCAAACCCCAAAGCTGAGATACACGTGACCAACACTGCTCACACACACATTTGACCTTTGAGCTCAATCATGGACCACTAATCTTCTCTTCTTCCCAAGTCCATTTAATTCTTCTTTGCTGACCTCATCTCATTTCTCTTTTCTCCTCCCAAAATATCACAAATCCTTTTGTAACTTGTTTTGTCTTTTCACTTTAAACAGAGAGATCCAAGAAAGCAATGCATCCACAAAGAAGTAGGATCTCCCCCCCTCTTTTAACGAACGAGATATAATGTTTACAATTATGGCAAAATTAACACCTTTTCTAACACACAAAGCATGGAACATTAGAACAGAGGAGAAATGATTTTTGATTAGCTATTCTGTTCCGACTTCATATAGATTTCCCACAGATACAAATATGGTTAATCCCTTGCAAAACATGTTCCATCATGAAACTTTACTTCTATAAAACTCAAAGTCAGGATTCGTCTTCGCAGGCCTCTGCAGCTGAAATCTCAGAATCCAGTTTGCTCATCAGAGCCTCTGTCACATGCTTGGCCACAGAGATCATGTCAAGAATAACACTCGGGTCTAAGCCAGACCCGCCTCTTTTGGTTAACCCACATATATGGCCTACCCGGTTCACAGATATAGATACAGCTGAGCTCATCTGAGATTCCTCTTCAGCTGTTGCATCAACTATGTAATGTGCTCCCACCTGGCAAAACCAAGGACAAACATTTACATGGATGGCACATGATTAGTTAAATTGACCTATGAAGAAGATGTCAATGTGAATCAAGAGATCTGAGATGTGATTTACTTTTGTTAGCGTGACAATGACCGGGACACTGGAAGTGTCAAATTGTAGATACTCTTCGTCGCTGATGTCAATCTCTGGTTGCTCATCATCTGCCACTTCAGCTGAAACGTTGACTTTTGGGATGGCCGTGTTGGTTAAAGCAGCCTGCAGGAGTATAGTCAACAAGTTAAGCATGCAATCAACCATCAGGAAAGATGACTTTTTGGGTTTATTAAACTATCAATTTGCAACATATCATAAAACTACACAACCACTTAAGACAAATAGTTTGAGGCGCTGATCTACAATATTTAATGAAAGACCCGTTCCCATTCTTTTTTCCCTACATTCTATAGCCTTTCCTTCCTCATAATTCTCATAATCCTGATTGATGGATATGATTTACTCATTACCATTCACAACTACTCCTGGGACTGAGGGTTAAGACTGAAGAGATAAAACCAAACACATATCACAAGAATTACCTTAATGGCAGCACCCAGGGCATCCAACAGATTCCCATCTGAACTAATAACAAGGCCATCGATATAAAGGTCCCAGCAAACTTTTCCTTCTTTGATTAAAAGGGAAGATAAATTTATTCCAGCTCCTGTTACCAAAATTGAACTGCCATAAACATTACAAACTGAAAGCGTATCAATGCGCAAATAAAAATAACATTGCACAAACATGATTCCAGACCTGCTCCACTTTTCCCACCCAGAAGACATCTTTGAAGAGCCAAAGCAAGCTCAGAAGACAATTCCTCACCTCCTCTCCCCTAAGCAACAAAAAATTAGCCGCCTAGAGACTTAACAGCGTTGAGTTTTGGGAATCCAAAGAAAAGTTCTGATAACCAAAATCTCAGTTCCATATGCAAGAGAAACACCAAGAGAGCGAGAGAACAGATGTGACATGTGCTTGATAGAACCAAAATCAGGCAATATCATAGAAAAAGCTCACCCCAAATGTCGGTTCTGCTGTTGGACTGCAATCAATGAAGACTGCAACCTTTCCTTTATCGGGTTGGAGTGAACTTGGCCTTCCAATTTCAGCCTGCAATAGCATAAGATTACTGGGTAACATTTACAATAGAACCGTAACACTTCCGCTGCAGCAATGACAGTATGGAACAAAGGAAGTACGCACCTTAACACTAGCAATCACATCGGTACCACCTATCTTAACTCTCGCTGAACCATTAGCCTAGAGCCAGCAAAAAACAAGCATATCTGTTTAAACAACTGAGAGGTCGAAATGAGAAGCGGAGGAGCTCTCGTACATTTCATTACCTGCGGAATTACACCAGTTTCGACATAGATAGGACGGTAAGCCAATCTTTTCCGACCATCAGTTCGAAGATCTTGAGCAATCCCACCTTTAACGAAGTGTTGCTCTCCAACAGAAAGCCCCACCATTATTGCTGCGCCGAGACCAACAAAACGTCAGCTTCAGCAACCAATTAGATCAAATATCTACCGGAATTACAAATTTCGAAGTTCACGGATTGGTGCTAGGGTTTAACAAACAGCTCAAACAAAGTACACATCTTTATACAGTACAATCAAAACCCATTAATCTACTTTACCTTCCGGAGAATTCTATACAAGACTCAACACCCTAAAGATTTTCCGGCGACCGTAGCGGCAACTTTGTATTGGTTAGGTTAAGAGACGCTACAACTGACAACTGCCGTAGGGTTTAAAGATGGCGTGAACATAATTATTGACACTTGTTAAGGGTATTTTAGTCATTTACCGACTAACCATTTTTTTCCACAGCTTTTAGCGTTTTGGTGCTCTTCTGGTTTCTTCAATCTGCCGGGAAGAAGAGCGAGCTTGGTGCCGATGGGTCGTTCGAAACTAGCATCTCGTCCTGCTGATGCAGACCTGAATCCAGGGTTCGTGTAAAGTTTTCATTCTTTATCCGTTCTAGCTCGAAGCCGTCTAGGGTTTTCTGTGCTCAATTACTTGTCTTTGTCTTTGCGGAAACGTTTCAATCTATGGTAATTCAGTTAGCGGTGTTAGATTATCTGAAGCGGAGTTCTTTTGGCACTTGTGGGTTCTTGGTTTCATACTGCTTCAGTCTCTACTCTCTAGTCTTTATCCTAATTTGGTGATTTAAGCTGTTTCAGAAAATCGAAACGGAAGAAGATATCTTCGGGTTCCGATAATGCAGGAGCTTCAGTTCCCACCGGTATGTTTATATTTTATGAGCAATTAGATGTGATGGTCATAGGCGACAAATTCTTTCACTTCTAGTTGCTGTGGATAGTTATGCATTGGTATATTATCAAGCTGCCTTCCCCAAAGTAGTCACATTTTTGAATGACAGTGCTTTACATTATATTCATTACCAATACAATTTAGGAGGTGAAGCCGGGAATGAGAGGAAAGCTGGCCTTTACTGTTGTAACTATTGCGATAAAGATCTGTCTGGTTTGGTTCGTTTCAAATGTGCTGTTTGTATGGACTTTGACCTTTGTGTGGAATGCTTTTCTGTCGGCGTTGAACTTAATCGTCACAAGAACAGTCACCCATATCGGGTTATGGTTAGTTTCTAACTTAGACCAGTACTTTTGAATTCAACCAAACTCTCTGTCAGCTGAATTGTAGTAATTGGATAGTTCTATGGTTGTTTTTCTTTTTGTGAGGAATCTACCCTTCTCTGTCACAGGACAATTTATCTTTTCCGCTTGTTACTTCTGATTGGAATGCCGATGAAGAGATACTCCTTCTTGAAGTAATCGTTAAATTGTTTCTTATCTCATGTTGTTTGTCATTTTACGCTCCCGTGTTTGGATATAGGTTTTAGCTGACTATTTGGAAGTATATCTATGTATTAGGCCATTGCGACATACGGGTTTGGGAATTGGAAAGAAGTTGCAGACCATGTCGGCAGTAAGACTAAGACAGAGTGTATAGATCACTTCAATTCAGCATACATGCAATCACCATGCTTTCCACTTCCAGTAAGGACTGATGAAAACTACTGATCTCCAGATAGTTGACCCTAGCTCTTTTATTTACTCAAACTTCTCACTGTGTAGGACTTGTCCCGTACCTTTGGAAAGAGTAAAGAGGAGCTTCTTGCTATGAGTAAAGAGCATGCAGTAAAAACAGGTCAGCTTTGAATATATTACTGGAGGTTGCTTACTGATTTTGGACTCGTATATTAACCTTGGATGAAGAAATGGAGGAGACTGAGCTCATTTTCTGTTTGTCACAGAAATACCTGCACTTGTGAGGCTATCTCCGAAAGAAGAGTTACCTATGCCAGCTGAAATCAGGTATATACTTATGCTTGTGACAAAAATTTCTCTCATATACAATGTTAAATGCTCTTATTTTTAATCCTTTTCTGTTTCAATGGGCAGACACAAAGATTTGGGGAAGGAAGATGCAATAGATCAACCTTTGTCTGCCTTAGCTGGAGGTATGTGACACTTCTCATGAAATTCTTTTATCTAATATTAAATTCTAGGTGTTATCTGCTTTTAGTTTTATGGTTAAGAAAGCAAATCACCCGTCTTTTGTAATTGGACCTCATAAATGATCTCTTCCTTGGTTCCAAATGTAAAGTAATACTTTTTTCGACAGTCAAGAAGAAAGGCAATGTACCACAGGCTAAGGACATCACCAAGTTGGAAGGTTTGTATGTAGTGGAACAAGTTTGTATTCAAAGTGATAGTTGAGAGGAACAAAAACTATCTGTACTTACAAACATACAAATAGAAACTAAAAGTAGTCAATGGCCCTTGTGTCTCAGCTGCAAAACAACAATCTGACAGGAGTGTGGGGGAGAAAAAACTGAGACTTCCTGGAGAGAAAGTCCCATTAGTAACAGAGTTATATGGCTACAATCTAAAAAGGGAAGAATTTGAGATCGAACATGACAATGATGCTGAGCAACTGCTCGCTGACATGGAATTTAAAGATTCTGACACGGATGCTGAGCGTGAACAGAAGTTGCAGGTTCTTCATATTTACTCGAAAAGGTACACTTTTCACAGGAACAAACATTGTTTATCTAATGAATTTTTCTGTAAGCCAATGCTACAGCCAAGATTGTGCCTTGACTTTGTTGGCAGGCTTGATGAGAGGAAGCGGAGGAAGGAATTTGTTCTGGAAAGAAACCTGTTGTACCCTGATCAATATGAGATGAGCCTTTCAGCAGAGGAGAAAAAAATATATAAAAGCTGTAAAGTCTTTGCGCGATTTCACTCCAAAGAAGAGCACGAGGAACTCATTAAGAAAGTCATTGAGGAGCACCAAATTCTCAGAAGAATCCAGGATCTTCAGGTTTGATGCTTATACTTTTACCAAACTTGAGAACTCATTACAAAGTCTATTAGGTAAGGACATTAAGTTGAGCCTTTGGTATATGTGGTCAGGAAGCTAAAACTGCTGGTTGTAAGACATCTTCAGAAGCAAATAGATTTATAGAAGAGAAGAGAAAGAAGGAAGCTGAAGACAGTATTGTGCTGCGACTAAACCACGGTGCACCAGGCAGTATAGCTGGTAAAACACTAAAAAGTCCAAGAGGGTTACCCAGAAATTTGCAGCCCTTTGGTCCTGACCCACTCTCAAAGGTCACGCCTCCAACAATATATAGCGGTTTGGACAATTGGGATGTTAATGGTCTCCTTGGGGCTGACTTGCTCTCTGAGACCGTAAGAACAATAATTTTCAAACTTGGTGCTTCCTCATCGTATATGTATTTTTGTTAGTTTCTTGACATTATTCCCATGGTTTGAGCGATTGAAGCTGTGTGCAGGAAATAAAGATGTGCAACGAGACCAGAATACTGCCTGTACACTATTTGAAGATGCTAGAAATCTTAACAAGCGAGATAAAGAAGGGGCATATAAACAAAAAGTCTGATGCTTATAGCTTCTTCAAAGTAGAGCCGAGTAAAGTAGACAGAGTATATGATATGCTAATTCAGAAGGGAATAGGTGAGTCATCTTGACTCATTAGTTTCATGGTCCCTAACATGTTATTCTCAAACATATTTTAGCCATGTACATATAAAGGAAGGCGATGCTGATTTTGGGTCCATATCTTGTCCTCTTTTAGTTTTGTCTTGACAAAGTCTGATTGTTTTATCTCCTTCAAATGCTGTTTCAGATCTTGTTCTCTAGTTTTCTTTGCCAATATATATAACAAAAGCTTTACATACTACGTTTAAAGCCAATGCCCTCAATATAGTGCCGTGACTCATTAAAACTGCCGAATCTGATTCCTTAAAATTTTTGTATGAACAACAAGCCTGAGACATGGCATTAGTACATATTTCAAGAAAAGACTGCTAAAGAAAGCTAGATTATAATCTGACAACAGAGAGATCCGAAACTTACACTACACCAACCTGCTTATCATAAAAAAAAAGCTCTACCAACATCTCCTATGTTTGCCACTATTGATTCTCCTCCCAAGGCTTGAAAGCACCATCATGTGAAACATATTTGAGGTAAAAGAAAAACCCACGTAGCAACTTCAAAGCTCTTTCCTGATCAACACCATCAACAAGTTTGTATTCTTTTTCGAAATCAGGGAAACTTTCTAGATAAGATTGTCCCAATTCGTCAGTCTCGTAATCCCTTTCTCTTCCCTTTCTTAGTTCTCTGCATCGGGTCATTTTCTTATGGATTGTTGCATAACGATGGAGCTGCTTCAACTCTTTTTCATCATATGGTTTTTTTAGAACATCCATAAGCTGCTTTCTATACCAACAACTACTACTATTATCCGCTTTACTTACTTCATCAAGATCAACCACTTTCTTGGACGCCACAAACGGTGTACCCTCTTCATCCAAAAACGGGGTATCATCAATGGCAATTATATCAGAACCATCAGACCAAGACTCAAGATCCTGCTCAATCTTCACTTTCACTAGTGGATCCGTTTCAGGGACCATTGTAGGTTCGTTTAGAGTATCCAAATTTGGAGGATCCAAATCAGAAGGATTCGCCGTTGGCTTAGTTGTGGAATCTCTAAGAGAATCTAGAAGCCATGTGAGGTACCTCATGTAATCCTTATCGACAGCCGCTGCACCCTCCTCCTCATTCTTCTTCCTTCTCCCTACAAAATCTCCTTTGCTCCTTGAAGTCTCATCTACGTCCTTAAGCTCTGAAACTCTATTAGCTCGCTCCACATGAGCAACCCTTGAAGTCTCTGCAGCAAATTTGGCCATTCTATTTACAGCAATTATGTTGTCTAGTTGAATGTCTTCTTCAGTTCTAACCAACGGAACAGGTCTCTTCAAAGTCTCAGAATTTAGCTCGCCAGCTTTCCTCTTGCTCCCTTGAGAAACTGTGTTGTCTCGTTGCCTGGCTTCTTGAGTTGTAACTGATGGAACAGCCCTCAAAGCATCCGCCTTCAACTCTGGAATTTTCCTAGCTTTGTTTTGTCGTTGTTGCTGGGTTTCGAGTGATGGGACATCTCTTGAAGTCTTTGCAGCCTCGAACTCTGCGATTCTACGCTTTCTCCGTTCAGCAACTCTGTTGTCTCGCTGAATGTTTTCTCGGACATTAACTCTTTCAGCCTTAAATCCAACAGACTTGCTCTTCCCCTGTTGATAAGCTCTGTTCTTCGTTGGATTCTCATTCTCGAGCTTCGAATCAGAAGAAAAGAACTTGTATCTACGAGTGTCAGATCTTCCATTGTCAACTTCCAAGGGAGGGAACAAACTGTTATCACCTCTTCTAAGATGATCCAAGAAGACACTGTAGTCCTTATCAATCATACGCTCATCATCACTATCATCATCTTCTTCATCAAGACAGATAATGGGAACATCGATTTTTTCAGACATTGCACAAGTATGCTTGCTGATTGCATTCTTCATAAACCTTGTACATCCACCACCATCATAGTAATCATGCATAATTGAGTCTGAATCATCAACATCGTCAATCATAATGGCTTTCTTCTTCATCGCTATCAACAATCGAACAGAAACAATTAGTAAATAATCCTTGAAGAAAAACCCTAAAAACGTTTTGCGTTTAGAAACCATAGTGTAATGCAGACAAAAAAAAAACCCATAAAAGCTAGAAAAAACAACAACAGAGAAAGCAAAAAAAAAGAGAAGAAGAAACGTAGATTTCGAGCATACCGTCTAGAGCGACTCGGCCTGAGAACTCAAAAACTGAGAAAACAGAGAGAGAGAGATAAGAAGAAGAAGAAGAAGAAGAAGAAGAAGAAGAAGAAGAAGTGAAGGAATTTAATGAGAGTATTTGTATTTTAGGGTTTAAATGCACATCATATTTTGCATCAACAATTAGGGTAATTTCTTTTTGGTAGAGAAAGAGAATATGAAGAGACGTGAGATATGACTTAAAAGAGAGGCTATGCTATGATGATGAAGGGAACGCTATAAATTATTTATATCTTATCATAATCCACGTCATATATTCATTTTTTTCTTTGAGATAAATATAGCATACGGTAGTATCATAATTAGGAGCAGAAAATATGAAATTAACATGAATCATTTGATAAAGGTAAAAATAATAGTTTTTTTCTGGAGTGTGGGAAACAAGAGCATGCATTGGGTGAAAAGACTAGGCGTGAGTAATAAATATAGGTTGGTGTATGTCGCGTGCGGACCAAAACTTGCAACATCTTTTCAAAGTGTTTCCATAAAACGAGATATATATTTTAATTACTTTTACAACTTATTTGCATGGTTAAAAGTTAAAACCATCTCCTGTGTGGCGACAAAAAAAAAAAAAAAAAAAAAACCCCACCTCCTGTGTATCAGTATCACTAATGGCTATGGATCTTTTAACTTTTTAAACAAAATAAAATTAGTGAATTAAATACGTATCAACTACCCTGACACTGATGACTCTTCACTCTTGACTGAGACAGAGTGGTGGGGGTAATAGATTGAATTCTGTACTTTGTACTTTCCTTCCGTTTAGAGTGTCATGAATTGACGACGGTTCCCTACTTTGTATATCAATATGGTCGAGTTGCTAGATTCTATGAAATCCTAAAAGATGGCTCGTTCGTTATTATTGTTCAATGAAAAATTCGTTTATTTAAATACAGAAACGTATGTAAAACAATGCACACAAAGTTCATCCAAATCCAAATGCCAAATAAATAAAAAGGGAACTTCACACAGCCTCTCTCACCAGAAAGAAAACCAAACCCCATACTTAGTTTACCAAAATCACTTGACTGTAGGAGTGAAGAAGAAGATATCATCAAGCCTGTCATTGCTCGGCGAGTTCCCACCATAAACCAATAGGCCTTCCTTACCATCCCGTGATCCAGCTGCAAACGCGCACCATCCTCTAGGTCCCGGATGCTCCTCTGTCTCTGATCCAACTCCATCATCCCATTTCCTCCATTCCAACGTCTCCGTATCAAGCCCGTAAGCGTCAGCAGTGAAACACCCTGCTCCCATATGCCCCAAGTCGCTCGGATCGATCTCCCCTCCAGATATCAGTATCTGTTTCCCAACGACCGCAGTTGAAAACACACTTCTTGGTGACGGTTTTTCGCCTTTTGTCTCAACTTCTTTCCACTCTCCTTTGGCTATGTCGAAACAGTGAACATCATCCGCTTCTTCTCCTGCGAATCCGTATACCACCCAGATCTTTCCTTGAACCACAGCCAGCCCTGGACCGCCTCTTCCTCTACAGGCTTCTCCTGGAGACGGGAACTTGATCCATTTCTGATCAACAACGTTGTAAGCCCAAAGATCGTTGAGACGTCCTTCGACTCCGCACCCACCAAACACATACACGTTCTGAGAATCCGCAGTAATCGAGTGGTAGCTTCTGTTTTGCGGACCGGTTTCCCCTGAAGAGAGTAGTTTCCACTGGTTGGTGGACGTGTTGAAACAGTAGAGTTGGTTAAGCTCCTGGTGAGTTGCGTCCCGGCCACCAAAGAAATAGATGATGGGCCCAACTGCAGCCATGGCTACGCCTACTCTAGGAGGAGGAGCGTCCCCAGTAGCTTCCTGGATCGACCATGTCTCAGTCTCGAGGTCGAAAGCGTAGAGATGGTTGTCAACGGGAACACGCGGTTGGAACTCACCACCAAAGGCATACACTTTGTTTCCCACAAGTGCAATGGCATGAGAGCTTCTTGCTCCTGGTCCGGTTCCTTTCTGATTAAGCTGAGCACATAGAAAACAGAGAAGAAGACAACAACAACACAAAGATGAATTCTTTCAGTACTCGAAGCTACTAAACAGGATCATATTAAGCTTGAAATAGATGAGAAACAAAGAACAACTAACTATAGGATGGAGTTAAGGCAGCACCACAAACACTTAATTCCACAATAGTCTTCTAATAGTACTTGATCAAAGAGCACAAAGTTAATTGGTTCAATACTTAAATCTTATAGTCAGCTAACACAAATAGTTAAAATAGCTGAAATCAATTAGAAACAGACAAGGAGTTGAGTCAGCAGCATGCAAATACTCAATTGAATAGTGACAAAACTCATCATCCACTAACAATAATAGTCTATTAATATGATCAGAAGAAAAAACATAAACTAGGATAATAATTGTAGTAGAACCAAAGTGATTATATGAACCTAAAGTAATTTATCAAATCAACAATTTACCTACTGAGAGAACGAACTTGGGACAAAACATGAGAGAATTAGTCAGATTCTAAATGAAATTAAAGTTTGAAAAGCCGCTAGACTCGGCTAAGATTCAAAAAGATGGAACAATCTGGGTTTTGATCGGATGATTGATTAATAAAAAAAATATCCGAGGAATCTACTACCCAGATTCGTCTCTAAGAGAAGCAAAATAAGGAAAGAAATCTCAGGGAATAACGAGAAGAGAACAGATGAATGAACCTGAACCCATTTGCCTTGCGTAGGAGTCGTTGCCATCGTTGCTCTCTGTTGCAATAACCACTGAAGTGACTCGTTAGGACCAATTAGTTTTCGTGTTTGTGTGTGTGTGTGAGGTTTTTCTTTCGGTTTGTGTCTGTCTCTATTTAAGGCCCAAAGAGAGGGAAAAAGGAATCTTTTTTTCTTTGGCTTTTAATTATAGATTATTTATAGATTCTTTTAATCAAAAAGCATTTGTCTTTCTTTTATAACATACACAGATGCATTAAGGTTAACTTTAATAAAACGGCATGGAATGAAAATGAAACAAACACAAAAAGCGGCATGGAATTTGCAGAGTATCAATCAAATACGTTCGTGGTAGGTAGGTTAGGCGTGAACAAAAAAACTGAAAAAAATAAAGGTTTACTTATTAACTTTAGTAGTAGTAGTAGTAGGGATGTCTCTAACACTCACATACATAAGATTTAAGGATAATCTAATGTTAAAAATTTTGGTTTATCTAATAATCAATAGTGGGCTTCGTACTATCCTTTTGGTCCACGGGCTTCTGGGTACCACACACATTATTTACACATATTGTACTATTGTAGCCATACGATGATGTAACGGCGAGTTTAGTACTGTAGTAGTAAGTAAGTAATAAGATTACAGTATTACAACATTAACACTAGTTTTTATTATACAAGTTTAAGAAAGCAAAATAGAGAGAGAGAGAGAGAGAGGAGTTTACCAAAAAAAAAGAGAGAGAGAGGAAGCAAGCATAGTCCAACAAAATATATGATTTCAATCTAAATAATTCTGGACAATTTTCCATAGAGAATGGACACCGATTCTAAGCTAAGCTAGGGTTTCTTCCTTCCCCCAAATCTCTCAAAAACCTTCAATACTCTTCAGTCACCGCATCGTAAGTTTCATCCTCTCAAGCAATTCCTGCTCACCTGTCTCTTCTTAACTTGAAATTTGGGTTGTTTTATTATTGCCTTTTCTCTCTCTAGTTCTTGTGACGAATTCGTGGATTTGATTTTGTTTAACTGACGCAAACCATAGATTCAATCTGTAACCAAGCTAATTCTTTTATCACTGAATTAGGTCTCTCTCTCTCTGTCTGTCTCACAGTCTTTCGAAAGAAGATGGTAAACAAGAAACGTCCTTGTTCTGGAGATGGTTTCAGCGAAACCTATACATGTGACTTAGAATTCCGACTCAACAACTCTAACGGCTTCCTTCCACCCTCTCCTCCTGACTCCCCTGTCCTCAATTCCCCCGAGAATTTGGACTCCAGCAACGCCACCTTGTTGAAGACTAGGAAGAAGCGTAAGGCTACTCTCCCTTCATATGCTCCTGATTCCAAGAGACTCTGGACTAAAGCTGATGAGCTTATCATTCTCAAGGTTTCTTCTTCTTCTTTTTTTTGGGGTCATAGTGCTTTCAGCTAACCTGGTTTGTGTCTTCTTCCGTTGAATTTTGCAATTTTCTGTAAAGGCTTATTCTTTCACTTAACTCTTTGTGAAAAAAGGGCATTGTTGACTACCGGAAGGAGACGGGAGTGGACTACCTTTCAGATTCAGCTGCATTTTTTGAGTATATCAAAGATGACATTGATACTAAATTCTCAAAGGATCAGCTCGTGAATAAGATCAAAAAGTTGAAGTTTAAATTCCGAGATAATTTGGTTAAAAAGCCTAGCTTTGCTAACTCCCAAGATTCTGAAACTTTTGACTTGTCCATGGCAATTTGGGGCAAAGATAAAGCTGGCTGTGTTGATGGGAACACGGCCAAACCAAAGCGGACCAGGAGCAAGGTATGTCACGATTTCACCATCTCCTTATTTACTCATTGTTGTATTAGAGTTGTCTCATCAATCCTCCGATAGACACGTTGAATAAGTTTGTTTGCTCAACTTGCTTGATGACTCAAAAGGTAATCTGAGTTCTAATATGTATGTAATACCATTTTCTCTAAGGTTCAGGCTTTCGTGGAACACGAGGTGGTGACCAACGGTGAACCTGAGAATGATGATGGATTAGCAGAAGGAGGTGACTCTTTTGACAAATTACCGTCTGAAAATCCTGACAAAATTATGGAGAATGAGAATGGTGGGAAAGAGATTGAGGAAGATGGAGCAGTGACAAACAATATGGGGAATGAGACTGGTGGAAAGGAGGGTGAGGAAGATGGAGCAGTGACAAAAGATAAACCTGAAAACAAATTCCTCTCTGTAAATGTCGACGACAACCGTATGGAGAAGGAGACCGGTGAGAAGGGGAGTGAGGAAGATGGTGCTGCTGATGAGCTGTGTGCATTACAGGACGCGCTTGAGACGACAGTGTTTCAGCATTTAGGAAGCTATGCACAGAAGCAGATGCTTGAGAAGTTGAAGACCCTTAGAGCTAAGGAAAGGAAGGAGTTGAGCGGTGAATGGAAGTCATTACTTGTTGAAGAGGCGCTATTCAAGAGCAAGAAATATTCCTTTACAGCCAAACTCGCCAATGCAGCATTTCATAATTAGGTAGAAGAAACTAGAGTGAGGAGTAACGACTTCCAATAGTAGTTGAGGTGGCTAAAACTTCGTTTTCTGGAACTGCCTATGATCCGATCTAAAATTTTGTTAATATGCAGTTTCGTTTTGTAATGAACCCATGGTTTTGTTTCCTTATACACTACAAAAATAACCTTCAGTTTAATTGATGAGTAGCAATAGTAGTAGTTGGGTGCCAAATTTAAAAAATAAGCCGAACACTCTGTGTCAAACTGTCCACACAAAAAACGTGAGAAGGAGAAGCTGGACACGCACCTTGCATAACTCCTATTAGTATTTTTCTTAATTTTGGCACTTAAAGTTTCAAAGATTCCTTTCCATGTCCGATCAAAATCCTATTTACGCACAACAAATTACAATAAAAAGTACGAATTTAATTTGGCAGGAAGGTGGAAATAATCGGTGGAACAACACACGTCTCATAGGACAACACCATACGCAACTTAGTCCTTCTCTGTCTCTTCCGTCGTCTCTGTTCCAAGAAAATCTTCTACTTAATAGCTGATTTTACAGATTCCTTTACCGAAAATTTCTGGGTCTGGGTTGATTTCTCTCTCACCACTCAACCCGATTCAGGACTCACATAAAGGTTCCCCTTTTCTGATTTCTTACGTCTGTTTTTCTTTTTTTTTTGTTATTCTTGGGTGTTGCTGGTTGGATTCAGATAAAATTTGGGTTTTGATCTTTGTACAGTGTATTGAGTTCCCCTTGCTTCTGTATAAGTAACATGGTATCATGTGTTATTGTTCTCTGATTGTTTATATTTTGTTCATGCTCTGGCAATCACAATGATTCTCTTATCAATTCATAATATTTAGGAGTCGTCGAGTTCGATAGCTTCTAAGTGGTTTTATGTATGTATTGGAGTTCTGTTGCCATAGCTTTTGTATTGTTATGCATTTTATAGTTCAGAACTTCAGATTATACAAATGATGTTTGTTGCATTATTGTCTCTTATGAAATTCAATTTTATGAATCCAGCTGATTCTTTTATTGAATTTTGTTGTTTGTCTTTGTCTATTCAATAGGTTTCTTGTAATTTAGGTGGAAATGGCGGCGTTATTAGCTTCTCAGAGCTGCTGCTATGGCAGTGAGACCGCAAGAACCACCAAAGCTATTGGTTTCAGTAGCTCTCTGGAGAATCCTTTCACTGGGGAGGCCACTCAGTGTTATGGCAGCAAGTCGAAGAGATTTCGTATTGAGATGAGACAATCGGAATTGCCTTCAAAGGTTGGAATTAATGGACGTTCAGTCAAAATGGTTCCCGCAAGTGAGGTGGTGAAAAGGAAAGATGGTTTGAATAATGTAAAGAAAATGAATGGATCAGCCGAGAAAGTTGTTAATGGAGCGAGTTTGGTTAGTAGTAGAAACATTAATGGTGCATCATCAAATTTGGTTAAGGCACCAAAGAAAAAACCAGAATCTTACCTTCCTCCACCGGTTGAAGGAGTTAGGGTTCTTCCTTCTGATGAAGGTTTTAGCTGGGCTGATGAGAATTATAGCTCACTTCAACGTAGTATTGATGTTTGGTCCTTTGTTTTATCCCTGAGGATTCGTGTCTTGTTCGACAATGCAAAGTGGGCGTACATTGGAGGGTTCACAGAAGAAAAACAGGTAAAACCTTTTCTTAGTTTAATCTCATTGATTAATTGGTTCTTCATATTTGCCTACTTTTAGATACCAGTACTTCTCACAACTGTTGTTGTATAATCAGAAAAGCCGAAGAAGAGAAACAGCTTCATGGTTGAGAGAGAGTGTTTTGCAACTTGGTCCAACGTTTATCAAACTGGGGCAGTTGTCTTCAACTAGGTCGGATTTGTTTCCACGTGAATTTGTGGATGAGCTTTCCAAGTTGCAGGTACATTGCTATATTGTTGTTGAAGCTTTTTGAGTTTCCTTTAATTAAATTTCTCTTTGGGTTTTCTTACTGTTCTTTTAAACTGGTTTTTCAGGATAGAGTACCAGCTTTCTCTCCAGAAAAAGCAAAGCGCTTCATCGAGGCTGAACTTGGGGCTCCTATTAGTGTGATGTTTAAAGAATTTGAAGAGCAACCCATAGCTGCAGCTAGCCTTGGTCAGGTATTTGACACCTAGCCACTCCCTCAAGCATGCCTTATCTTTTGTTTTTTTTTGCATTTCATCTACATATTGCTGTTTCTATCATAATTTTTCAAAGTGTATCCCTTTAGGTACATAGAGCTGTATTGCACAACGGCGAGAAAGTGGTAGTGAAAGTACAAAGACCTGGACTAAAGAAACTCTTTGATATTGATTTACGTATGTAATAACAACGTCTGAGTTATGAAGTAGAGTACTTGCTTGGGTGCTTGATAATTTCTGACAATGACTTTACTTCCCTATCAGGAAATTTGAAGCTGATTGCTGAGTATTTCCAAAAAAGTGAATCATTCGGCACAAACGATTGGGTTGGTATTTACGAGGAATGTGCCTTGTAAGTCTTTTTTACTCAAGAAGTAATATTATAACTTAAATACCTAGCAATTTTGGGTCATGTAGGCTGATATCTCCTTTGGTTTCAGAATATTGTATCAAGAGATTGACTACATAAACGAAGCTAAGAATGCCGACAGATTCCGGAGGGACTTCCGGAATATAAACTGGGTCCGCGTACCTGTAAGTTTCATTTGCTAAACCAAAACCTAGGATATCAAATTCTTATAGTTGTGTGGTATATGAAACACATTCTGTTATATCTTATTTTCATCCGTAGTTGGTCTATTGGGATTACTCTGCCATGAAGGTCTTGACTTTGGAATATGTTCCAGGTTCGTGTTGAAACTACTTGAAACTACCGAATACATTGCTTCGTTTGATAAACAATGTAGTGTAACTAACTCTCTTATTGATTGGCGCAATTAGGTATCAAGATCAACAAGTTAGACGCCTTAGCCGCACAGGGTTTTAACCGTTCTAGAATTGCATCACGAGCCATTGAAGCTTATCTTATCCAGGTCAGTAACAATATAGCAAAACATTTATCGAAGTCAAGTCGTTGGTTCAAACATTTTTATGTTTTGACTGTTGTAGATACTCAGAACCGGCTTCTTTCATGCGGATCCACACCCGGGAAATCTTGCAATTGATGTAGATGAATCGATCATATACTATGACTTTGGCATGATGGGAGAGATTAAAACATTCACTCGGAAGAGATTACTTGATCTCTTCTATTCTGTTTATGAAAAAGATGCAAAAAAGGTATATGCTCTTTCAAGGGTTTAATCTCAAAATGATAAATAGTAAAACTAACCAAATGTTGTTACAGGTCATGCAAAACCTAATAGATCTTGAAGCACTTCAACCCACTGGAGATCTTTCATCGGTAACATTACAGCCTCACTCTTTCTCTATGCGAGAAGTTTATATATGTAATCTCATTTCAACTTTGTACGTGTTTGTGTTAGGTAAGGAGATCTGTTCAGTTTTTCTTGGACAACCTATTAAGCCAATCACCAGATCAGCAACAGACTTTGGCAGCTATTGGAGAGGTACCGATCAAAACTGTGCCTGAGAAGAAAGCTGAGCTCTTTTTCGAGCTATTTAGGATAGTTACCATGTGGTTCTTAAATTCAAAAACTCCTTATTTCTATGGCAGGATCTGTTTGCAATTTCCCAGGATCAGCCATTCCGTTTCCCATCAACTTTCACCTTTGTCATCCGAGCATTTTCCACACTTGAGGGTGCCTATTCAATCTGTTTCTTAACCTTCGTTTTGTTCAATTCTTCTACAAGTCTCATCATTTATTCTTTTGATTTTACAGGTATTGGTTACATCCTTGATCCAGATTTTTCCTTTGTAAAGGTTGCGGCTCCTTATGCACAGGTTCACACCTCTTTTCTCTGCTCAATACCCTATTATTTAGCCATCATCTCTCTACCCTTTTCGATCAGTGTGTCAATGCTCATGAATATCGACAAAAACAGGAACTCCTGGATTTAAAACAAAGGCAGCAGTCGGGAACTCAGCTTGTCCAACAAATAAGGAAGCAGGCTGACGATGTAATGCGTTTGCTAATATTGTACTTCATTTCTTTGTTCTTTCTTCTTTTAATTCTATTTTTACTAAATTCAACTTTAAAACCTGTACAGGCCAGGTCTTCTACTCTGTCTATGCCATCCCGAGTTCAGCGAATAGAAGAGTTTGTGAAAGAACTCGATTCAGGCGATCTAAAACTACGTGTTCGGGTTCTTGAGGTAAAGCAGCTTTGTCATGGTTTAGTCACCCGGACATACTTGGTATTAGAATAGCAGCTTTGTCACGGTTTTGTAATAGCAAGAGATAACCATTGTGGAATTTGTTTGTTCATATTTGTTCAGTCGGAAAGAGCAGCCCGTAAAGCAACAATACTGCAGATGGCGACAATGTATACAGTTCTTGGAGGAACCCTACTTAATATTGGGGTTACATTTAGCAACCAAGGAAGTCAGCTTGTTGCTAATGGATCCTTCATTGGAGCAGGTATGACAGCCGTTGTACACATGTGCATATAGATGTATATGCAGGTATATTTGTTCTTTGCCAAGGGTAAATAAGCTTGATAAAAATCTTTTGTGCAGGTATATTCATGGCATTGGTACTGAGATCTATGCAAAGGGTAAATAAGCTTGATAAGTTTGAGAAGATGATATGATGGATGGTTATTCTTTCAAAGCTCCAAATATCAGATACAGAATTGTTATGTATAGGTATAGCATGTTCATAAGATTTATAAATTGCTGTATAAAAACTGTTTCTAAAGTATAAAGGGAAAGTCAAAGATATATGACAAAGTTTCACTAAAAGTACACAACTTTTATCCTCCAACTATAAATTGTGTACAACTATATACTCAGTGTATTTCTGATAAATCTGCACCAAAGCCTCCAATGGAACTACATATCAATCTTCAAATTACAAACAAGTCTGCACCAAAGCCTAGCAGAAAAACTTATAAAAAAATACAGTGCTCAAGGTTTTTGACCAAGAAGCCATGGCTGGAAGAAGAGATGGATGTGAGCAATCTCGATGAGTTCACGTGGGTCATTCATTGTCTCATCTCTCAGCGCCTCACACGAAAAATCTCTAAAAACATCATCAAAGTGCTCAAGGTTTCTGACCAAGAAGCCATGGCTGGAAGAAGAGATGGCTGTGAGCAATCTCGATGAGTTCACGTGGGTCATTCATTGTCTCATCTCTCAGCGCCTCAAGAATCGCCTCACACGAAAACTCTCTAGAAACATCATCAAAGTGTAAATCATGATTACAAACGATGTCCAATTTGACAAGTTATTACAAGTTAAGGAGATGAGGATACCTTGTTATGAGAATTCTGTAGAGCATCTTTAAGATGGGACAGAGTTCAGCTGGAGTTACAGGTTTGCCCTCTTCAGGGTGTTGAAGACTTAAGGAGGATTGGTTCAACAACTCGTAAAATGCTTTCACCGCAGAAACCCCCTATGAACATTACATCAAATCACTTCATCATAATCTTCTACATAAACCAATCTATGACAAATTATTTGCAATCTTCAGACTAATCAGTTGATGCTAATCTACAGAAATAAAACTTATAAAAAAAAATATATGGTATAAAGATTCAGTATTTACTCAGTGGCATTCAGATTCTATCTCCAAAGTTCTTAACTTTCTTTGAAATGTGCAATACCCTTAACTAGATTTTGTGAAACTGAATTTACGGTATAAGGAAGGAAGTTATATGAGTTGTCCATATTCTTGCTAATACCCTGTTTGGACAGTTGCTCTCTGGACTCAAACGGAAGTTACTATTTGACAACTTCTCAGTACTAAATGTACATAACTTGCCAGGAAAACTTATGGCTAATTTGACAATTGAAAAAAACACTTTGATGGGTGCTTTCGCTAGAATATGCAATAATGAAATCACTCTTTCTACAATTCCGACTCAATCATTAGGATCTATGGCATACCTGGATCATCCCCTTGCCTTTGATGCTGTCACCCATTTCAAGGCTAAGTTCTCCTTTTGCAAGCTTCTGACCATACCACGCATTACGACCTTTTAGTAACGTTACATAGGTATCCGCAAGCAAAGGCCCAGCAAGTTTCTCTGGCTCCTTGGCCAATAGATGTGTAATAAAAATCATCTCTGAAGTGCAATGGGCAAAGTATACTGACTTGCTGGTAGCACTTTCCTTAGTAAGTGTAGCCACCATTCCTATAAAACATAAAAACGGCAAAACAAACACTGGCTCGTGAACTTTGACCTATGATCACGAGTTCCAATATTTATTTCGAATCACTACTATTCAGATAAACATATTAGCCACCTGATCTTACCTGCACCGATGGCATACACATTTTTCAATCCACCCATTACTTCATGCGTAATGAGGTCACTATTATCCCACACTATGAAATGAGACTGCCTTAGAAACTTTCCCAGAGGCTTCCTCCATATTTCAGACCCGCAAATCCGTGCATTGGCATACTCTTTGTTATATACCTCGGAAGCAATATTAGGTCCCCCAAGGTAGAGAATGTTTTCAAGAGGAATACCAGCTGTAAAGAGAATATGACAAGCAAACTGTTAAAGCTCAATAACAACATCCACTGATCATACACTTCAACACCAACACAGCCAAAACTAGCCACCAAGCTACTTAATGACATGATATACAATCAAGCAATCTGTCGAGTAACAACAACCAATACACAATATCACCTCAATAGAAAAATAGAATCGTTAGCTGCATCAACGAAAATACTAAGGAAGAAGATATAAAATATTCATCTAGGAAGCAGATAAAATGACAAAGGGAAGTGAATTTACTTGCTCTATAGATCATTTGAGTAGGAGTTACTATCCGAGGATGAGGTTCGAACTCTGCTTCCACACCTTTAGCCAAAGAGATAATAACAGGAGCAGTAACCCTCTCTTTCCAGTACTTGCTAATCTCATTGAACACCTGAAAAGTCTCAGTTGATGGTAAACCATTGATGACAATATCAGCATCCCAAACAGCTTCTTGCAGATTAGTCACAACTTTCAAAGGACACAAAGGAGTCTCAATCATATTCAAACAAAACCCATCTTTCAAAATCTCATCTGCGTATAAGACCCTATCCCCTAATCTAGCTTCCACATACTTGAGATAAGCACACCGTCTAATCAACCTCCTCAACAACTCTTCCCTCGAATTGATCACTTCGAACAAATGTTCAGCTGTGCTTTTATCGATTGCTCTGCCTCCTCTTCTCCAGATTCTCACACTAACTTTTTCCCGAAATTTGCCGTAAGATTCCTGCAACATTGCAATGAAAACACTTCCCCACGCACCAGCTCCTACTCCTACGATCCTTAACGGATCGTCATCGGCTTTGCCCATGACTCTACGAATCTCATCAAGCCTTTCTTCCACCAATCTGCTCGGAGCAGAGTTGTTCGTCTCCACGGGTTCCACTAAATGATCCATCATCAACAAAGCCTTATGATTTCTCTTCAGCGGTTCACCCACTAACGACGACACAGCGAGCTATTGAACACAAATCGGAGTTCTTGTCGGATTTACCGATGCTTAAACTTGAACAACCAAAAGACTCTTTTTTTGGAAAGTTTGTGTTTTTTTAATTTCAGGTAACTTGTACGAACAAGAAAGCTGGCTTTGTCTACTCTGGGCCCATTCAACTCATGGCCATTTTTACGACTTTCTCTATACGACTATACGAGTTCGAACCCAGTTAATGGGGGATTGAGTACTTTTTGAGTTTTTGTGAAGTCTTTGCTCAAATCCATTTTGTTTTAGGAGAAAGTTGTTTAAGTTCAATCACCGTTCATCATGGTTTGGTATGCTGTGAGAGCTGAGTTATCAATAAAATCGTTATCCGTCGTGATCAATTAGTTTCAATCAAAATCACTAATTTTGTACTCATTGAGAGAGAGAGAGAGAAAAAAGACTGATTAAATTATAAGCACGAGTGGATAATTTCTTGAACATGGGAAAAAAGCAAATCTTCCAATGAACTACCATCTGTCTGTAAGAGCTTTATAAGTAAGATTCCTTGGTACATCTTAAGGTAAAATAAGTCCAAAATGATGGATGATAAACTCATACTTTTTAGACACGTGACATGCCGAGTTTGCGTTCAAACAAGCGACGCAGAAGATAAACTTGGAGAAGACTTGCCGCAATCAGTGCCAGCGACTCAACCAAAGCTTTGTGTACTGCTCTTCTGCCCATGTTCTCGTTCACTGCACAAGGAAAAACCATATATCAGACTACATCTCAATTTCACTTGCAGAAGCGAAAACGACAAATGGTTTCTTCAGGGAAAAACATGTTACCAATAGCTTGACGATCGGTCTGAGCCTCTAACCAATGTTGTTCAAATTGGATGTTGTAAAGAGCCTCCTCTAACTTTGATATCTGCTCCATCAAGGGAGTGAAATGCTCTGCACACACACATTAACAGAAGACCAAACAAAAACCCATCTTCAGCTAAACAACTCAATACCAAAACGGAACTGGTAACAAAACCAAACAGATCAATACTCACCGTCCTTTGCGTGTTGATCGTAGTATGCAAAGTGACCAAGCTGTACATCGAAGTCAATGGTTTCGTGATAGGGAGACTTGTTTGTGAAACAAAAACGGTAAACCCCTTTCTTTTGGACAACAAAGTCGTGCTTTGCGCTTATCTGCTCCCTGAAGTCATGAATTTGCTCGCCTGTTGGGCCATGTATCTATTCAAGATCCAAATATATCATCACCAACGGTTATCTCATTCAACAGTCTAAAGAAATTTGAAAGATATGCCATAATAATCTAGAAATTGAAAGAATTGTAACAACAACAACCAGATAAACCAAAGGGTACAAGATAACAAACTTCAACGAGAAATCACATTATTGATCAATACATGCTACCATTACCAACAACACTACACTAAGCATTGTCTACTATTACCAATTCTATCGATTTTGCATGATAGAAACGCAGAAAAAGGTTCGATTTAGAAAAGAGAAAAAAAAGTCATACCACAAGATCTACACCATCCTCGTTAAAATGCCATTGAGAATCAGACTTGATGACGACGAAAGACACATGAAGTGTATCACCTTCATATTCAGCCTTGTGGGAGAAACATTCTTCTCGGTCGATCACGAATCTAATACCTAACGTTGCCTGGAAGCTCCATAAGAGCCCTAATATCAGGATCGTAGCCTTCAAGCTCATCTGCCAGAATAATTTCGAATTACATCAAGCGAATAACGCAATTCAATCGTATAGAAGAATCCTCAATTACAGATTCCAAACCAAACCAAATTGAATTGTATCAATTTCGATTCCTACGAGGTGATTAGGCTCGAGATACAGAGTGAGAGGAATTTACCTTCCAAATCACGGAATTGAGGGATAAAATTCAGAAGATTGATAGAAACTCGATCTGGTCGAAGAGTGTTAAGAAATTCAGAGATTGATCGGAGAAGCAGACGGGGGATAGAGATTTGGGAAGAGGAGCGAGTTCGTTCAGAATCAGACACGAAGGAGCCTGTTTTGACTGAAGGGCAGTTTCGTGACCCGACAAGATCATCAAACTACAAACGACGTCGCTTGCTCCTTCTTTTGGGTATTTGGTCAGCGGGCTTACGTGGCGTTATCTGATTGGAGATGAATCACCTTTAAACCATTTAGATATTGCCACATCAGTTAATGTCAAAAAGGGCAAAACTCCAATACTCAAATTCGTTTTATTACGCTCTTAAAATAATTTCGGCAAAAGTTAAAAATTGGGAGATACTAGTATACTACTGTACACATAAGGTAGTACAGATTAAGTTGTAGTCAAATATATTCTCAATTAAGTACCTTTGGTTTTATATAATTTTTTTTTTTTCCATTCTCAGTTAGGGATTCGAATTTTGGATATGAAAAAGGTGAATCATTTAAGTCATATGAAAATATGATTGGGTTTACAAATCGATTATTTTAGTTCGATCTGGATCAATACACAAAATATATCTTTCTATTTTAGGCTTCTGGCCTTTTCCCTCATGCGTTTCGCCCTTTCTCTAATCAATCAATTTGGACACTTGCAGCTTGTAATAAGTTTTAGAAATGATCACTTACATATGGCTGCTAGTCGCTAGACCAACATAATATTTTACGAGTGAGAAATATTTTGTATTGGACTATGGACAACGAATAAATGTACACTTCGTCCCAGAGATTGTACAAAACAGGTATACTAGTAATATATCAAACTGCCATTTTTTTTTTTATTTTTTTTTTGTAGTATACTTATAGATCCCACCATGCCTACACAACATTCATATTTTTGGTAGAAAAATTACATTTTTGGTTTGAAGAACAACGAAGCCTACCCTTGACGCATCTTTAAGCTGTTGACGTTTCCTCATTCAACACTCACTTGAAGAAGTTCCTAAGTCCACTGAAGAGCCGTAGAGCCTTCAGCTCACCGCTTCTTATATCTCTCAGTCTCCTCCTAAGAATCTGAACCGAGAGCAAAAAAAAAGCACAGATTCCACAATGTCATGTTTAGATCCACAAATTCTCATCTATCATACTGGCTAGAAAATGATTCCTTACATATTGAGCACGGTACAGTATCCTACGCTCGCTTGTGGACAAGTCTACAGCTAGCTGTTTCAGAAACGCTTTTCGGTTTAACTGTTTTGGAGATGTAATGTCCAAATCCATTGATCCACTTTCCTACAATTAGAAAAGATAACAAACAAACCAAATGAGGTACAATTTTTCCCACATATAGAGAAGGATGAACTATTTTTGTTATATTTACCTTTAAAAATCGACTGTACTTTGATATGCTTGTTTCACATGAGTCGAGAATGTACTGCAATGCTTCTTCCTCGATTTCAGGATATTTCAGATCATTCTTTGTTGATGTCTTATTTGAAGCAGCTTTCGCCATCTGAAAATGGATATAAAGTTTAGCAAGGCTGTATTATGAATTAGGGAAGAATTGGATAGAGTAAACCAAAAAGGGTCATGATGGAGTTGCCAAACCTCTTCAAAGCTGTTTCTCATATCTGGAGGGCTCACCACTAGATAAGCATATGCCATTAGCTCCATTGGCCAACCCGTTATCCTTACGGGGAAGCATTGAGGCCTGCCAGTGAATTAGTTAACAGAATCATCAAAAGAAAACTCAAGTTGATGAAAAGAAATCTACAACAAGACTTGAAAGCAAAATTTGGATGGTGGGAAAATTGATTACGTCGATAGTCCATGTTTCTTTAAAGCATCCAGCTTTTCCTTGTAACACTCATCAGTTTTCCTAAGTGACAGTGCTAGCTCTACTGAATCACTAGGATTGGTTCCTTCTCTGGGAACAAACCCATAAGATAACAATAGCTCTCCGTTAGATTTATTTCCATACGATATGAAAACCTGCATAAGGTCATTTGAAATACATCAGAGACTTCAGAGTACATTGGTCCCACTCTGAATTGGCTTGCTGGGGCGCTAAAAGTCCAATAGTGTGAAAAGTAAAAAAGTGTAAATGGGACTTGTTTGTGTTATACCCCGACTTACTTAACTTGAACTCTCTCGGTTATCTGAATTTCGACCAAACTGAGAATTTGAAGTGATACAGAAATGCACTTCATATTTTGTTCTAGGGAATGAATCTATAGGTCATATTTACCTGCTCACCTGGTTGATATGGTCGATCTGTTGTAAAGACAACTCCTTTTGAAGACTTATCATAATCGAGGAACGTCTCAACCTTTCCAAGCAGAATTTGAAATATTTACTACCATAAGTTAACTATGCTTTCTGATTAGGAGCTATCATTAAAATAAACAGAAGTACCTCACAATTATGATTAAGCATATCTGCCCATGGAACTAAGGCAAATCTTCCATCCATAGACGGCAAGCGTACCTGTGTTAGAGAAGCTTAATCTGAGTGGACAGAGACAATCAATGCAGCACACTGGATAACGGTAAGGAAAGGGAAATGACATAATGAAACTTTTGGTTGTGAGTGCTCATTGTTCACACTCTAAGCTATATTGTGCAAAAAATCATATTAAGATTAAACCACAAGTCTCCTGTTTCACTAATTAGACATGTAGAATATGTAAATCAATTATCGAGATCAGCAAATGATTGCTTCTGATAGAGTAGTTCTTACCAACCGTGAGAATAAGATTCCAAAAGACCACTTAAACGTCTCATCATTGAAAACCTGCAACCAATAAATAGTATACTCATATTCATGTAGACAAAACAAATTTAAGATGTCAATTCACAGTATCTCAGATAATATAATGGAACCAACACTAGTTGTAAATACGGAAGTGCACATTGCAAGTGACAAAAGACCTCCAACAGAGCAAAGAAAGGATCTGACCATTATATGAAGGTTCAATTCGATTCTGAAAATGTTTCTTCTTTTCATTATTAGAAGAAGAAAGCAGACGTTCAAGCAGAAAATAACAGGCTGTGTACTTTTGTCTCTGATTCAACTATAGCAAAATAGGCATAGCAGTTACCTCTTTAGGGAAAAGGTGAGGATGTTTGGAAAATATTCTGCTTCTTAGATCTTCATAACTGGGGAATATAAAATGGAAAAAGACATGCGCAGTGTTTAAAGCAAGATATAATCATCAAACCCCTAGCCTACAATATCTTCAGGAGTTGAGAGAAAGAAAGTACAATATCTCACGTTCCAACAACATTGGTGATTCTTTCAATAGCTCGTTCTCGAATCTGCGAAGCTTCCAAGTACATATCAAGTTCGGTCCGAGTCCTGAAATAGTACAGAAAGGGTGTAGGGGGTAAAAATAAATTGAGACAAACGTGATCACAATGTGCAAGTTCAGCTCCAAAAAAGAAGTAGAAAAATTACCAGTATAAAAGTGAGTAAGGTTGTCGGGGAAGAGCTGAGATATAGTTAAACCATCTTGAATTTTTCTGAAGACTTGCTTCACTAATAAGATAAGTAGCGAGCAAAGGCCAGTCTGGAACGTCGTAACGTTTCATCACTTCACCAGCTTCTGGGTTGGTCCATTCCTGAAACACAATCTCCAACATAAGATATTCACATTCACGAAAGCCAGATACTTTAACCTTGCATATTGCTTTAACAAGTGAGATCAAAATTTTCCCGGAATATAAAGATTATATATATTTTTAAAAAAAATTCCGAGTGAACATACGGAATCAGCACTGATGACCAAAGAAGGAGGAACGAAGAGAAGCTTCTCTCCTTTTCTGAGGTTCTGTGAAGCGACGAGGCCTCTCTCACCGATGTCGACTCTATCAATGGACATTTTCTGGGGAGGGAGACCTGAATCGGAGAGCCAGTTCTGGAGAGAAGTAGCGTTCTCAAGTGAATCAATCTCGCAGCCCCATGATATGTCGGGAGCTTCCTCCACGGACCGTCTCGTGGTCTCACCGGCCGAAACTGAGCAGTGGATTCCAGGACGGCATCGAGACACCGGAAGCGGTGGGAAAGAGAGAGTGAAGCTTTGATTACGGAGCTTGTAGAGCGGAGAGTAAGCTGGGAGGAGAGTTGACTGCAAGACGCTGGAAGCTTTCGCCATTGGAGAGGAGAAAGCGAAGAAGACGGACGAGTGGCTGAGGATGATGAGGCTACGATGTGCACGAACCAAAATTAGCTTTGTGAATTACGGTCTGGTTCGAAAACTATTCGGTTCGTTTTGGTTTGAGTTTTTTTTTTTTTTTTTTTTTTTGAGTTTAATTTGATTGCCAAGGAAGATATTAATTTCATTTCATATTGTCCTATTACTATCTATATCGAGTAGTGCATCACTTGGATAATTGGATTGGATGTGTGTAGATAAAGATATAGAAAATTCAATGATGAATTCCAAAAAGATTGTTATACACTAATGATATATGTCTGGGATAGGCCTAATGATAATGAGATAACTGAAATCTTGTTTTTCCATATTATTATTTTTATATATTTCAGTTAGTAGTTTACAAATATGATGATTTCTGTATTTTTCTATATTATAAGTAAAATTAGTTATAAATTATTTTGAGGGTTTATTAGAATTTGTAAGCGTAAGGAAAATACCCAAAACTCATAGGAATAAGAGAGTGAATTTGGTACAAAATTAAATATTGATGATTTTTATTAAAGTAAATGGCAATTTCTTGAGGTGACATTAAAATAATGGTATTGGTAATTATTTTAAACAAAATATAACGTGTAATTTATTTTTGAAATGTACTTCTAACATATTATTTATTTAGAAATCTAGTAAAAAGATTTACCAAATATTATCTTTGAGTTATTTTCTCAAATATTATGTTTTTATCTTTCTGAAAGTATCCCTACTTGTAAGGAAATTTTCTCAAATAATTGTGACATCATATATTTTGGTTATCATTCTTTGCCAAAGATTCAGATTCAAATAATAATAATAACCAATAATTAAAAGCTAGAAAAGGAGTACGTATTTGAAAAAAACTCAAAAAATTAAAAAGCCCTAAGCTTCTTACAAAATCACAGTGTGTAATTTTTAATTTTGCTCATTCCCTTTTCTCGCCCCCCTTCCCTTCCTCTGCTTTTTTCTTCTTTTTTTTTTTTTTTTTTTTCCTTCTCTTCTTTCTTCTTCTTCTTCTTCTTCTTCTCCTTCATCGACGCAAATCCCATCCTCTCGTGCTGATTTATATCACTCGCGTATTCGTATACAATACACATATATAGGGTTACTCAGACCTCTTCTGGTCTGGTTCCAGATTTGATTCGAAAAAAATAGCGGAGAAGCGAGATTACGTTTGAGAAGAAGAGAGGATGGTCGGCAGTGGCGCTAGGGTTTCGATTCCGGCCAGTACTCGGAAGATGATTCAGAACATCAAGGAAACCACTGCTGGGAACTACAGCGAGGATGAGATTCACGCAATGCTCAATGAATGCAATATGGATCCTGACGAGACCGCTCAACGCTTACTTCTTCAAGGTATAATATTCTCTACCTTCTCTTCACTTGGTTCATACCTGATTTCTCTTATTTGATTGGATCCACCATGAGAGATTGTATTTTTCGATTTGGGGTTTTCTTCTCTTTTAACTTAGGTTTTAGCATCTGCTCTTTTCTCATTTGATTTTCTCAGGTTTTACCTGTATCATAGGTTTCTTCGCCTGTTTAGTTAAAATCCCTGTGTCTTGTTGTTTACGTGTTATTGTGTTGTAACCATTTTTTCCACAAAAAGTTTTCAGGATTTGATTTAGAATATACGCGAATCAATTACGTCCACTAGTGATGTCTGAGACAAAGGTAGTAGCTTCTAAGTGGAAGTATTCTGACTAGGGGGGGGGGAATAATTTTGCTAGGTATGAGTTCTAAACAAAGATTGGTGCCTTGTAGATGAATATATTGCTTAGACATTCACGTTATCAGGCCTTTTATTATCTTATTTAGACAAATTGCTTTGAAAGGAGTTCTAAACCCATGTGCTGGATCTATTTGTGGTACTTATGTTATGTTTATCCTCTTCTGGTAACCATGATTTATGTAACCCTGCTTGTGTATCTAGATATTGAAAGATGTTTTCTAGGATAGGTTTTCGAGATTTTATGTTACTCTATACAATCGTCTGAGCTAATGCTAAAACTGTTTATGATGTTGCAGATCCATTCCATGAGGTTAAAAAAAAGCGTGACAAGAGAAAAGAGGTATGGGCTGTTTGCACTTTTTTTGGTCTTTTTCATGAGTTTCTCTGTAAACCATGCCTAGACAGCATATATTATGACATGGATATTGACCATTTTATTTTAATGCTACAGAACACCGGCAACAAGGATTCTGCTGAATCACTATGGAGATCTAGTGGCGCAGGACGTGGTAGCAGGGCTGGTCGGATGAATTTCTCTTCGCGTCATGCATCACATGGTAAACAACAATTAGGCTAACTCAATTTTTTTGACAGTCAGATAAATTTGAATCTCTTTGTATGCAGCATTAGGACATATTACATGTGTTCATGAATGGCTTTTAGTTTTTCCAACGAAAGAATGTGATAGAGAAAGTTCCTTAGTGGCAGTCCATAAGCTTACCACCTGTAATTTGATGAACTGTCTGTTGTGAATGTTTATTTCTAATCAGATGTTGCTGGTGCGAAGAATTCTTTCAGAAAAGAAAATGGTCCAAAGCAGGTCACTGATCCATCAACTTCAACCTCTCAAGAGATAAAAACAAAAGATATTGCTCTGTTGTCAAGGTGATTGTCATCCTATCGTTCTAGTCCCTTTTATCTATCATTCTCCTTTATCATATCTGACATAGTGGATGTATAATGTATTTACACCCACAGTGAAAGCCAGGGGTTGGGGTTTTCTTTCAGCATGGTTATACTCAATAGATGAACCTTCTCATGATGTTTGTTTTTTTTTTTTGTTATTGTTGACAGCCATTCAGCCGGGATGAATAAAAATACTGCTGATCTGACATCAGGAAGCTCTGATGTTCATCATTCTTCCAACCTACCAGCTAGTTCTGGTCAGCTTAAAGCTACTGGATCTTCCGTCGCTTCAAACAACATTGAGGGTGCTCCATCTTCTGTGGAATTGAACAAAAACCATGTGGCAGTTGGCTCTAAGGATGTGCCTACTGAACAGAAATCGGTTGATTCTCTGCCACTCCCTCATCCATCCTCCTCTGAGGTTCGATTCACATCTGCGAATCCCAAATCAGAGCAAACAGCACATGAACAACACGTTTCCAGATCTCGTGGGGCTGGGAAGACTGCCAGTAATGATACTTATGCTCCCAGGCCTGCTTCATCTCATAGCAACAGTACGGGTAGTCGGCCTTCTTCTAACTACAGTAATCGGTCACATCAGACTGTTGGTCCTCAAAGAGGTAACAGTGATACATTTAACATTTACTATATATTACAGGTGATAAACTGTGTGTATAAATCAGAAATATCTGACATTGCTTTTATAGGAAACACTTTTTGTCTAAGATAGCTCTTCATTATTGTATTTCTTTTTCTCATTTCCACAATAACTGTAATCTTCTGACATCTTCATGTCATGATGCTTGTTTCTAGGTGCTGGTTCCATTAAGGAATGGAAACCGAAGCCAGTGCACCATAACACTACCCAGGGTTCTGGTGCATCATCTACAGGTGAAGCTCTTGCAGGTCCTACTGAAGCAAGTGAAAAATCTGTTGAAAATGCTATCCCTTCAGCAGAGGCCACATCTAGATTGCAGAGGCAGCTTGAAGACTTGCAGATTCAACGACAGCATGTTATTATTCCAAACCATATTCTTGTTCCAGAGGCTGAACGAACCAAGCTAAGCTTTGGAAGCTTTGATGCTGGCTTTTGTATTACGTCTAGCTCAGTAGCCTGTCCAGAGAATGAAAAGAGATCTGCACCTCTCTCTCATGATTCACAGGAAGTTGAAGAAAGTTTTGAAGAGGAGGAATTTAGGTATCTACCTTTCTCGCTTTGTCAAGTCAATTATTGTTGATGGAGTTATAGATTCTCAAGTTAGAGTTAAGTAAGCTGGAAAGAAGTTGTTAATAATAAATTACTGATGGAAAAAAGTAAAAGAAATTTCCTAGTGTAGTTCACGTGCTTCCTTTAGTAACATTGTTGAAAGTTCCAAAACACTATTGTGTACATCAGGCTCTAGAACATATATCCTTTTTTATGCTGTAGGGTGTCAGTTGATCTAGTAGTGTTGATGGTTTAGTCTGTTTTGTTTCTAGAAACAACTCTTTGTCCTGCTTGGCTCCTAAGTTCGAAACAGATAGAAGTTTTGTGCTGTAGCATGGGTCCCAGAACTAATTTTCTGGAAGTCGTAATGATCTTTCCGTTATGAGCACTTAATGAGCTACACAATACCTAACTCTTTTCATTTCTAGGTACCGAACTTTGATGTCTTGAAATATGACTGTATTTATTTATATGACCAGTGCTTAAGTGAATGTTTTCTTATTTCTTCAGTCACCCAACTGTCCATTCGACTGAAAAGGAAGAGGAAAATAATGTTTACTCCGAGTCGCCTTCACAAGTTCCAGATACTATGGCTGGTGAAGGTATTACTGCAACAAATGCAGCTCCAGAGTATGATGTCTCCAAGCAAGAGAATATGTTGGAGTCTGAAAGCAATCAAAACTCTTTTGACCATGTTCCAAGTAATATTAATGGTCTTGTTCCTCCAGCTCCTGGGAGCCAGCTTCAAGAATTTGAGAATTCTGACCCTCAAGCACGTGATGGCCTTCGTATTCCCAATTTTGTGGTATGCCTTCAAATTAATTTTAAGTTGTTAGGTTTTTATATGGTTGATCGACTTAAACTATTAGTTATACACCAAGCTTTTACTCTTCATCGATCAGTAACGTTTTGCTCATTACATAGCCTTTCGTTATTATCATCTGCAATTTATCTTCTAAATTATCTTTATTTTTTGCTGTTTTGAAGTTCCAACAACCATATGATACAGCGAGTTACTATGCTCAATTCTACCGCTCAGGCCCTGAAAGTGACGGCCGTGTTTCTCCCTTTGTTTCCCCAGGTGTTGCCTCCAAATTTAATGGGAATGTTACCATGATGCCTCCGCATTCATCTCAAACCATGCAAGAGGTCAGTGCCTTTTGGGGGTTAACCTTATATTTAATTATATAATTCACAACTTCGTGATTTTGACCTAATTAAAGATGATTTGGAGATTCGTTCGTTTATCATTACATTCAATCTTCCAACATTAGTAGCTTCAATTTAAAAGTCAAATTTTTCATGTCAGCCCCTTGGATTTAATTCTCCTTTTTATCTTCTCGACAACCTTGACGTGAATCTACAGTTGTTAATTGGTCTTTAAATTCTTATGTTCAGATGCATTATAATACGTTTGAAAGAGGAAAAGATAAAAGCTGTTACAAACATATACTATTACTTTTCTGTGTCTAAAATGCTTGAACATGTTGATTTGCAGGGTGGAAATAACTTAGTTCTGTCTACTGCTAGTCCACCACCACTGGTAACTCAGGCGACTGGACTAATGCAGAGCTCTATACCTGTCACACAGCAGCCTGTTCCTGTGTTTCGCCCCCCTGGTTTACATATGTCACATTATCCACCAAACTACGTGCAGTACGGACACTACTTCTCCCCATTCTATCTACCTCCCCCGACAATGCACCAGTTCTTAAGCAATGGTGCATTTGCCCAGCAACCTCAGGCAAGTGGGGTTTATCCTGCTCCTCCACCCCCTGGAGCTGCAACAGGAGGCAAATATACACTCCCTCATTACAAGCCCGGGACTAATACAGGAAGCATGGCTCATGTCGGTATGCCTGGTGGTTACGGACCATCATATGGGTCCTTCCCAGCAGGATATAATCCCACCTCTGCCGCATCAGCCGGGAATTCGACTTCCAATGAGGATCTCAACTCATTACAGTTGAAAGAAAACAACGGCTACAGCACAACAGGGCAACAGGTATCCATCCCCTCTCTCTCCCTAAACCAACTCAGTTGAAAGCTTAGTTCCCTTTCCTGATGAATTTATATTCTTGGGGTCTCTGCAGAGTGAGGCATTGCCTGTATGGATTGCTGGACCAGGACGGGATGTGTCAAGCCCTTTCTACGGCTTACAGCACCATGGGCAACATGTGACTTATGCTCCAGCACAAGCTGGGCATGTTGCGTTCCCAGGTATGTACCATCCTGGACAAGCAGTAACAGCAGCAGGAGTTCATCATCCGCTCTTGCAACAGTCTCAAGGTGTGGCTGGAGCTGAAATGGTTGCACCTGCGCCGAACGTCTTCCAACAGCCGCAGCAAACGCAGATGAATTGGCCAAGTAATTACTGAAACAGGAAGTATAAAGGATAAAAAAGATTTTGAAGATTCAACAAGTTTCGAATTCCAGAGAAATCAGGAAAGATATGGTGCGGGTTTTTGTTGACTTGCGTGTGTGTGTGTGCCATCTAACAAATTACCAAAGAAATGAAGCTCTATGAAGTTGAAGGCTTTAAGCATGAAAAGGGGGTTTACAGAGAATGATCAAAGGCTAGGGGAAGGTATTTTATGAATCCAGTGGTTTGGTGTTTCTGTATCTTTTTGTTTTAGCAAAAATTTTTGCTTTCTTAGTTTTAAGAGGTCTTTATTTAGCTCTCTTTTTTTTTTTTTTAAGTTTCTGAGCTAAGCCAAAAAACTTTGCTGCCTGAGTCTGTATCTGAAGACTCTTCTCTTCGTTCTTTCCTTAGCCTTTGGTCAATGTTTTAAAATCGGTGCCAGCAAATCAAATTGGACAAGTTTCTTTCTTGATCGCGTTCATCTTAGTTCCGTTTGTCTATATAAGGGTTACATATTTTTGGTGTAGTAATAAGTCTTCAAGAAAGTTACGCGCATGTAATAAAAAAAAAAATACACTCAATTGATAACCATGAGCTAGAAAAATAACATATTTTGCTTCTACAACACTTTTAAAATCGAGTTTTTAATAAACATATCAGATTTCAGAAATTGCTTAAATCGGTAGGTGTTGTTAGGTAAACGATGATTTAGCGCCTAAATTGCTTAAATCAGAATTTATGGCGATATGATATTAAACAATTATTGGTACAATATTATTATCATACACTATAACATATGATACATTAAGTTCCCAAGTTTTGGTTCTACCAAAAAAAAAAGTTCCCAAGTTTTGTTATTGCTTCATGACTTAAAATCGTTAGATCAAGTCAGTTGATTCAACTGTGTAAGCAACCTCTTTTAACCAAAAATCTCGTTATGCTTGAACCAGACGGTTGTTACAGAACGTGACTTAGATTATTAAGTGGTACCACATAACTTTGTCTGATAGATAGATTCTGGATAACGTCTTTAATTTACAAGAATGCCGCGAGTACAAAAATAGAAAACATTTATGGGAGTATACAGACAAATAGACAGGCATGCATATACAATCATATTGTTTAAATTACTCTAAATCTTCCTGCTGCTTTAAACTACCAAGAAAAGAACAAAACTCATGGAACCTTGATCAGTGAGACGCCTGAAGAAGAAGAAATCGGAGTTTGGGGTAATTGTTTTTTGCAAGGAAAGTCAGAGAATGATCCCTCCTCCCTCTGAACAAGAATGAAGCTTCTGAGGCCACAACAAAAAACCAATTGAATCCCGAGAATGAATGATTGCTTTGCTTACAAAGAGTCAGTCTTGGATCTGTTCAAACTAGAGTAGTCTTGTTTTGTTAACAACTATAACCCACAATCTTTTCCAAGTTGCTCACTTGAAATTTTCCCATAAGTCAAAAACCTTTCTTGTTCGGATTTTCTTGCTATCTGTATCTACCTTTGTTTACCTTTCAAAGACACTCTTCAATAGCTTCTAGTTGGGGTGAGAGGGTCGTAATCATAAGCTTCACCAGCTTTGACAAATCTCCCCTTTACACGCCGTCTCACATCTGCTCTTGCTTTGCGAGAAGCATACCTCACTCTCTTATCAAACCTGTTTCAAGAAAAAAAAATATCATTAGGAAAACCCTGCACCCACTAACTACTATTGATGCGCATGAACAGCATTTGCAGAGTACTACTACTTACTTGCGAGCCTTCTTCTTTTCCTTGTAACGCATAACTGCATTATTACGGGTTACTGAATGTGAGCAAGCATTGTTATCCTGTGATGCTGGAGGATACCATGGTGGCTCGCCTGAGAGCTGCAGCGAAGAGGATGCACCACATTCTTGGAAATCTCCAGCACTACTTTCACCAGTGACTCCAGAGAAGGAAATGTTCGAATGTGCTGGCTTCGATGCGAAGCAAATTATTGGCTCAGTTTTCGAACTCATGAACGAGTCATTGCTGCATGCTGGCTGCACTGAATTCCCTCCCTAGATTACCAGAGAAAAAAAAAAAAAAGCTTACTATTAGAATCACACACACAGAGAGATGCATCCAATTGGAAATGTAAAATGACTAAAATTAAGCAAGGTAATGGATAAAAACCTCTGGAGCTGTTTGGTGCTTCTGGAAAAGACTATCGATTCCACCATGGCCAAATAGCTCTTCGGAGGGGTTAAAGGCGACACCAAAGAGCTCTTCATAGTTCTCAAGCGCCAAGTCAACTTCATCCATACCTAGGTTCCCATAGAAGTCATCTTCACACACTCCAACATCCTTTACACAAAAGAAACAAACAACAAGTCGAATTTAGTAAAATTAGATAGAAAAAACCAAAAAGTAAATATAACATAAATTGAGAGAAAGAAAAAAAAAAAAAGCTACCTTCTTAGCAAATGATGAAGTCCCTTGTGCAGCAGAACTGGTTTCAGGAACTGAAGAGGAACCGGGCAAGACTTGTTTCTTATCCTCAATACAAATTTTGTCGGTAGTAGGAACATTATCGTCTATATTCATCAAACCCAATTCTTGTTCACAAATGGATTGCCCGGCTAAGTCCAAACAGAAAGACCAAATAGAGGCGAGTTCTGAGCTAGAAGGGCAGCCAGAATAGCAGCTAATGGTTTGCCTCTTATGCTGCGGCGGGGAAGAAGAAGAAGAGGTAGAGGAAGAATTGTTGTTGCTGTTGCTGTGGCCAGACCAATCACAGTTTTGACAAAGGGAAACTCTTTCCTCGACACACCTGACGGAAGCAGGCTGAGCATTGCATCTCTCGCAGATGAGAGTGCGAGAATGTCGTTTGGACAATGCGTTAGCGGAATGAACACTGCGGTCGCAAGAGAGACACAGACAAGCAGCATCTGATCGACAGTAGACCATAGATCTCTGTTCACCACAGAAGTCACACATGTAACCCATCTCTCCTTCCTTGACTCTTTTGACCAAATCAACTTCCTATATATATTGTTAACAAGCAATAATGTCATAAATTACTCAAACTAGGCTAAAACACACATACAAAAATGGACACTTGGTAATAGAAGAAATAAAAGCAGAGTCTTGGAGAAGAAATAGATGGAATCATTGATACAAAAAATTTTTAAAAAAACCAAAAAAAAAATAAAACTGAATATAGATAGGTAAGTGATTTCTAAAAAAAGGTGGAAGGATCGATGAAATAACCCTAACCCCAAAGGAGAAGGATTAGATTAAAAAAAAAAAAAAAAAAGGGAAACTTGAAACCTAACTTGAAGAGATTTTCGCTAAAACAAAACAACACAGAGCTTTTTTCCTTTGATTAAAAGAGAACCTAATCAGAGACCAAAAAAACCCAGAAAAGAATTAGAAAAAGAGAAAAAAGGAGCAAGTACCAGATCATCATCAGTAAATCTACTACAGTTTTATGTTTGACTTGGATAGTTGAAAATAAAAGGAACCAAATCGGGAAAAACAAATTATCAATTCCCGAGAAAAAGGAAAATCAAACCTTTTTTTTTTAATTGAGAAATCCCAGAATCAAGAGATCCAAATTCAACACAATTCAGAAAGAAAGAAGATAGACAGAGGTAAAAAAAAAGAAAAGAAAGAAGAAGAAGAAGAAGAGGGAGGAATGAAAATAAACACTTATTAGGATCAAATGATGAAAAAGAGTGAGAGTAATCAAAAGCATTAAGACTAATTAGATTAAACAACGAAGACAGACGGAGAGAAAGAAAGCAAGAAGGAATTAAAAAAAACACTCACGTAAAGAAAGATGCGGTGCTGCTCTTGAGGGGTAGAAAACTATCGTCACAGGTTGAATCTAGAAACCTTTTTCTGTAAAAGAGAAAGAAGAGAAGAAACAACAACAAAAAAAAAGCCTGATAGAGAAACAGAGAGCAGATGATTTGATTAATCACAGATAACTTCTTCTTTCTTGCTGCTTCTGGTTCTATTCTCTCTCTCTCTCTCTCTCTCTCTCTGTGTCTGAATGAATAAATTAGAAGGAAGTAAAAAAAAAAAAAAGAGAGGGAGGAAGGAAGAAATGAAAGGATAGAGAATGGGTGGGTGTGTCTGCAAAGGGACATGTAGGCATTAGAGAGAATAGAGGCTCCTTCCTTCCTTCTACTCGTGACATCATCATAATCTGAGCGATTATTATCAAACCAAACAAAAAAAAAAAAGTGCCTACTTCTTCTTCTTCTTCTTTTTTTTTGTTTTAAAATTTTTTTAAATAAATAAATAAACACGAAAAAGTGCACAAAAAGGTTCGTGTGTAGGGTAGAGTGGGTCCCTGTCGTATTTATAGTGAAAGCAATAAAAACTTTTTTATGACCCCACTTATCTTTTCCTTTTTTTTATAATAATTAAAAAAAAAAAAAAAAAACAGATAAGTAGTTTTGGTTCACATGACGCGCTTGAGAGTATAAGATTAATACCCCGCCTACTCGCGACGTGGAAGTTACCAAGTGGCTGGATGTATTATTATTAGACGAATCACAATTCACAAACTCTCTCTCTCTCTTTATGAAATCTCTCAACAAAATACTTTTGTATTATTATTATTATTATTATTGCCTTTGACCTTCTTCCCTTTGAGCTACAACAAAGACCAAAATATCTATCTATCTTTCTTCTTCTTCTTTTTTCTTTTTTTTTTCGGTGGGCGTATTTCTTACACAAATATCTCTACTTTCTCTTTGGTTCGGTCGCAATGAAAAGATATTTTTATTTGATGCTCCTAGAAGAGAGAGAGTTATAAAGAAGATAACCAAAATAAATCTATACAAAAATTTTAAAAAAAAAATCTGCCAAATTTAGATACGTCTCCTCGTCTCGTCTTAGGTTCTCTCTCTCTCTTTCTTTCTCAGACCAACCCATAAAGAGATATAAATATTTAACTAATGATGTTAGTATATAATCTTAAAGAAAGCCGCTTCTCTTCTATATAACTCTATTGCTCTTATATCAATCAAATTCAGCGATGATGATACATCTCTTTTGTCCTTTTTCCCTTCATTACTTTTTTTAATGCAAACAAAATAATTATCTATCATTGATTGGTTTATAATTAAAGCTTATGGACTAATGCTTAACGTTATTAGTATTAAGATTATGGATATATCATTCAGACTCGTATCCAATCAAAGCCGAATGATAAAATTTAAAGCAACTTATTAATGATAATAGCATGAACCTTTAAACTTGAATAAATTATTGATTAAAAAAATCTTCCCACCCTGAAAAAGACCAAGTGAATATAATCAATCAACGATATAAAAGAAAGCAAACAAACTAATTTTTTTAAAAAAAACAAAAAAAAAAAGGGGGAGACGATAAGACGCACTAAAAAGATCATTACAATTAAAAAAACATATTATTATGATGCTGATATGTGAGTCGGATAAGATTCTCGGACGATCCGAAAAACACTTTTCTTTACCAAAAAATAAATAAAAAACATCGTATTCTCTCTTCTTCACGAATTATATCAATTATCAATCATTATTATACCACCGGCTTACACAGCTGACGACACCTCACTTATTTGCTTCTTCTTCTTCTTCTTAATAGATAACATTAACAACTCTACTAATTAATCTCTTTCTTTATAGGATTACTTAACTTACTTCCCCTTGAGTGCCTTTTTTTATGCACTTTCATTTCTCCTCAATTTTTATTAATCTCTTTCTTTTATTTATGCCTCTCCCACCATCCAATCATACATAATCATTTCTATTATTATTATTATACACTCCCTTCTCCAGTCCTCCTAGGACACCCCCATTAGCTGTGCTGAGTGACATCCCCCCCCCACCCCCCCCCCCATGAGTTGACCTTAATTATAATGTTTACCTTTTCATTCATTATTCTATTTGCTTTTCAATGTTCGACTCTTTTAAGATTTGTTCTAACCAGATCCAGCCACCAAAATAAAATTATAATACTGTTTCTTTCTCATAAATATCCTAGCAAAAGGCTTAGTCAGTGTGTGACATGGATTTCTTTAAGCTGAGTGAGAGCACAAAAAGTGATGTTTTTTTAACAACTATAGAGGGAAATTTAGTGCCAGGCCCAACTAACTAGCAAAGACTCTGATATCGCAGTGTTGGGCCATTGAAAAAGACCTCACCTCACCTGACCTGATAAGTCTGTTTAACCGTAAAGAGCACGCCATGGACTTTCCTCTTCTTTAGATGTCTTTGCTGCGCTCCACTTGATTCTCTCTCTTGACATACACAGTCCGCTCCAACTTGCCACCAGCTCCCCTGTTTCATGTATCACCTGTGTGATGATATCACAATTACACAAAACCCCGCATTTCAGTTGAAACTCTAACTTCTCTTAGAACTGTCAATAGATTTTTTTTTTAATTCATGTGGATGTTCCTAGTAAGTGGCCTTGCAGAGTATTAGTGGATTCAAAACTCTCCATCAAAATGAGCAAGAAGCTGATACAAGTTTGTTAAGCAAAAGATTACCTGTAGCTCCTCCTCCTCTAGAGCTTTACGATATATGCTACTGCTTCTTTGTCCAATGAGAATACAGGTAGGCAAGCATTTTACACGAGCTAGATGAAGCAAGCATGACAAAGGTTCACAATTGATCTGCATCAGTGGCGGTGGTTTCTCTATGCGAGAAGCAAATAACCTACTGGTCTCTGTTTCTGTACCAACTTGAACGTAATAAAGACTAGTCTTTTTGTTATTTGCTTCAAGGGATCTGTTATTGAACTTCAGCTTAGATGCCGCCACAAGAAAAGGAGCCACAATTGTGGGTAAAGTTGACGCCTCCCTTGTAATTTGGTCCAGCAGTTCATTCATAGCACACACTAGCACAGGAGGCTCATAGCTTCGAAGAAGAAATATCGAGACCTTTAAACAATGTAAGAAATAATCAGAAAGTTAAGCGATGTAACCATGCTATTATCATATTCCAGAAATGCGCATTCAAATAAGAAAACATGAAATCAAGTTCTGCAACATAACCATGATACTGATGAACAAAAGGTACAAGCGGCTAAATCATTATCACAAAAGGACAAAGGCCTAAATCTAATCAAGCTTAGAGCTAGTCCTATATCATAATTTAGGTTCGACTTAGCTCCTATGGGAAAAGCGACTGTTAGTGCTTTCACTCATCTTATATACAACCTCTAAGCATCCTCACCTAAGAAGAAGAGACTTATCAGTTTTTGTCTCATAAGGGCTTTAGCTTCAATTCAAGGTATCAAATTATCGAAGCAATCAACTAGTGAAGCAAAAAATAAACACAAATTCCAGTACAGCCGCATATCCCCAAGAATCAACCATCATATTACAGATACCAGATTTGACACAGTCGATTAGTTAACATATCATATCTTGTACAATGTATGACACACTAAGGTCACCACTAACTACTCTCCAGCTTAACTGCCACGAAATAAATTTCAATTCTCAGGACAAACAACAAGTTCTAGAGGAGCTTACAGACACAGCCCCATGTAATGTTGAATAGAATAGACCAGACAGTGACTGTCTATCATAAGCGAGAAACAAACTCGAATGAAGCTAGGAATCACTGATCTCGACGAGAAAGCCACTTAATTTCTGCGGAATCGATAGTTGCTGGACTAAAAAGGAAAACACGATGGTGAGAGAGGAAGAACCTGGTAAACTCCATTTTCATCGACGAAATGAACGATACTCCCGCCGGTCCCGACATCATCATGGACGCCATACTTATCCAAGGGAAGCTGGATCTGTTCTTCTCTGCAATGAATTACAATGTCAAGTAGAGTATTGAGACGGAAGAGACGAGCGATATCGAGGAAAGGTAGAACTGATTACAGTTTGCGAAGAGGGGAACTAGGGCTAGGGTTTAGAGCATCGGCAATGGTTGCCGCGAATCCATCGGAATCTTTCCAGAGGAATACGATCTTCTCCGCTACTTTCATTGCCCAAAGTCGACAAAGAGTTTTTCAGTTTTCTTTAGCTTGACAACAGCTGAGCAATACTCGTTTAATCTTCCTTCAGCATATTGCGCAAGAAGAAACCTAATTTCTTTATATTTGTTATCTAGTCCCTCTTTTTCTCAATGTTATCAAATCTGAACCACAATAATTTACAATCCGATTTTAGATTTACGAAATTTAACTTGCAAGTTTTATCAAGTTTAAATAACAAAACACATCGTTAACTCGAACATCTTAAAAAAAAACTACCATTAATAGTCGATCAATCAAATTTTGAAACGTCGTCGATTCTACAATTACAAAAATAGAAACTTAATGTAGTTGTATTGTATGCAGATATGTAACTCTCATCAGAATTTCTATAAAAGAACACATAATAGGATGAAGTATCTATGTATGGATGAAAACACAAACTCAGTAGGTTCTTTCTTATTGTTTCTGATATCTGACTATTCTTACTACTACTAAAAACAAAGGTGCAACTGGGGACTCCTCCGATCTCAGAACTTGTAAAAAAGCGGAATGTCTTGTCAAATGCCACTGCTGACTCCTCTGACCTCCCCTCGCTGCTTAAGCTCTTCTTACACCGGAACAATGATATGATCAAGTGGGATCTCTGTCACAAACTATTCAAAGATTTAAACTCTCTTGATACCTATATAATCCTCCTTGGACATTGATGTTTTTCTACACTTTCCAATGCAAACCTACGGATTACTTACCAAGAAAATTTTGGAATTGTTTAGAGCATTGTAGTGTCCACTGGGTAGCTTCCTAGTACCCGCAAAAAAGTAGCAAATTCCTGCAAAAAGCAAAACAAAGAAACCAGAATCTCAGTCACATGAACATGTTATCAGATCAATTAACCAAAGGCTTTACCTCGAGATGCCTAAGTGCGTTCTGAGCAACTTCATCAGCCATAGATGCTTCAAAGTCCACATAGAAAAGATAATCAAAGTATCTGTCAAGCAAAACAAGATAGAGGCACCTTTCATCATTACTAAGAACCTGTGGGTTATGGTACAGACTTAAGAGTGGATTGTGAGAGAAATTACTTTAACCCTCCGGATGCTCGCAGAGGCCGTTTCCTTAAAGGGCGGCTTTCAATCTGATCAAAACGACAAGATAATTGATTGTTAAGGGTTGGAAACCAGACTGCTTCTAAACAAGGCTGCAAATTAGAAGGAGGACATTGAGTCTACTAACTAACCTTTGTGAGGTTGATTTGCCTAAGGGCAAACACAGCAAGTGCTTTGAAAAGTACTCCAGGCCCTTCCTCTAAGGAGAAAACTATACTTGTCTAAAAGAAGATCATAATTAACTCATTCATCAGCGAGATATACATTGTTAAATAGCAGAGGTACGTTTGAATTTGGTAAGTAACATTGGATTTCTCACCTTGAAGAGTCTGTTAGTTCCAGGGATAATGGGTTCCCTTGCAAGCATTAGAAACCTTGTAACATTATCACAGTCATCCTACATTGATTGCACTTCACTATCAAATAATCCAGAAGTGTAAAGATATGAATGAAAAAATGGGAAAGGCATCCAGAAACTCTATAATACCTGGATATCTTCAGCAACTATGTTCAAACCATATATATTTGCAGCTTCTGCGCTGGCAACTGCTGCTGCATCATTTAATTTTTCAAACGCAATTTGCTGCAAATTAAATTCATAAACTTATTTAGCTGCCACTGTAAACTGTGAGTGCGAGTATAAACACATTTGGAACATAAAACTTACCTTTGCAGCACCAGCAGTGTCATCTACTGCTTCTCTGACCAACCCCAATTTGGTTAACGTGTTTTCACATTGGGCGAGAGCCTGATCCAAAGACAACGGTTAAGGCTTTGGATAATATCAAGAGACAAAAAGAATTCGATTATGCACAAAGGCATGCAGGGTACCTGTGGATGGCTAAGCACCCTTCTTAGATCTTCAATATTTACACCGTGGTTAGCCAACAAACAGTGGTGGACAGCTAGCTTGACTTCACCTACAATATGCAAATTGTGTCGCAGCAGAAGATCATAGTTTCTATGGATACTTCCACCTAAAGAGTTCTCAATTGGTAAAACAGCTCGATCAACAAGCCACCGCTCAACGGCCTAAAACAAGAACAAAGATTTGAAAATGCTGAAGTCTAATAACGGGAACAAAAACTTAAGACAGATGTGCATGAATGAAATATTGACCTGTTTCATTATTTGAAAACAATCAATACTAGGGGGTTCTATAAAACTGTTAAATACAAATTCCACAAACGAAAGTAGATGATATTTCCCTAAACTAACATTATGAACAACAAAATCTTCTATGGATTTCCCAATCTCAGTCTTGATTAACGAAAAGTAGCAAACAAGAAGAGCAGATTCAAACCTCAAATGCAGTGTCAAACTCTTCGCATGGAACAGCTTCACAGTTTGGATAAGCCTTCTCAGCTGCTGATTCGCTGTACGCACCTCGTACTCCCTAATTAGACAATCATTAGCCAAATAAAACCCCAAAACATATGAAGATCAGAAACACCTGACTTCCTGTGTATAATTTACCTGATACGCAACACGAACGCGGGAGCCATTGGGGACAGATTCTGCGAGCTGGTTTGATGATAACGGCTCTATTATTGATAAACCAAAACAGACCAATCATCACTAAATTGAGCTTCTTCTAGCAAAAACAAACCAAGCTACTTCTTAACTATCTATACATTATTTCTACTGCAAATGAAGCTATCCGTCGCAGAAACTTGATTTGATTGTAGCTCAAACATGTAACTAAAGGAATCGAAAAGTGGGAAAATGATCGAATCCATACTAGGAAGCAGAGGAGAGTCTTCAAGAATCTTCTTCACTTCCATAGCTCTCACGGACTTGTCCCTACCATTTGCATCGTCTTCCCGGAGTGCCGCCAAGACGGTTACGGTACGGTAACGCTTTGGAGATCCGCATCCGTATCGGACGAAGGTGTTGAGTTTGTGATAGGATGGTGACAGATTGCCAGAGATTCCGCCGCGAAGCTGAGTCGCCGGCGTCAATCGAACAGCGTGCACTGCCATTGATGTCGTTTTGACGGCTGTTTACGATGAGAAAGCAAAAATATATGGAAAGGTGGAAGTGACATTGATGGGCCACATTGTTATTTTATTATACAGGTTTTCAAATTATGTTAATGGGCCAATCTAAAGGCCCATAATATTTGTCTAAGGCTCTCATAAAAAGTTAGAGGCAGGCCAACAAAATATTCATTATACACAGTGTTTGATGGATGTATCACAAGGCTTGAACGCGTGTATTCTTTATACATGGTAGGCCATTAAACAAGGAGTCGTCGAGTTTTGACATCCTTGTATTATTTTTTCTTTGTAAATCACTATAATGTGAAGTAGTTATGTTGTGTGAGAGAGACTCTTTATTTGGCTCATTTGAAATCTCCTTCGTTTCAGCACTATCACTATCTCTGTCTCACAAGATCAAACACACAACACAATAATGGAATAGGAATTAGAAAGAGAAAGTTATGAGAGATTTCATCCCCAAGTACTTGAACGCCTTTCTATTGGCGTTTGCCACTTTCGCGGTAGTCTTTGCGATTTTCATAGCAAAAGGTTCAAATTCATCTTCCCATCTTTATTTTTCAACATCTTCTTCACTATGGACCTCTTCCTTCTCCCCCGCCTTCATCACGGTACCCATTTTTCTTCCCGTTCGTCGATTTAGGCTATGGCTGTTTCAAACAAGTAAACTGATGATCAAATGTGGTTAAAAATATATGGAAATTCAAGAATTCTGTTTTGTATTTTCAAGGAAAAACGAAAAAGAAATCCAGGTCATGGATCTTGGAAAAGAGACGGGAAAGTAGAAGCAGAATTAGCAATGGCTAGAGCGTTGATCAGAGAAGCTCAAGTAAATTCGAATTCTACTTCATCATCTCCCCTCGGAGACGAAGACTATGTACCTCATGGCGATATTTACCGGAACCCTTATGCCTTTCACCGGTAACAGTATACGTATGTGTTTGTTTACTTGACTTACAAGTGACCTTTTATTGATACTTCTTACTTGCGACAGAAGTTATCTTCTCATGGAAAAGATATTCAAGATCTACGTATACGAGGAAGGAGATCCACCGATATTTCACTATGGTCTTTGTAAAGACATATACTCAATGGAAGGATTGTTCCTAAACTTTATGGAAAACGATGTCCTTAAGTACCGCACCCGAGATCCTGACAAGGCTCATGTCTACTTCTTACCTTTTAGTGTTGTTATGATCCTTCACCATCTTTTCGACCCGGTTGTTCGAGATAAGGCTGTCTTGGAACGTGTCATCGCTGACTATGTCCAGATAATCTCCAAGAAATATCCGTATTGGAACACGAGCGATGGGTTTGATCACTTCATGTTGTCTTGCCATGACTGGGTATGTTGTTCCTGTATGATCGATATATCTTATTATTCTGCTAATTAGGTCAGTTTTAAAGCTCAAGCATGGACTGACCACATGGTTACAGGGACACAGGGCAACATGGTACGTAAAGAAGCTATTTTTCAATTCCATAAGAGTACTATGCAACGCCAACATATCAGAATATTTCAATCCAGAGAAAGACGCTCCGTTTCCTGAAATCAATTTAGTGACCGGAGAAATCAACAACTTAACCGGCGGTTTAGATCCAACCTCTCGTACAACACTCGCTTTCTTCGCTGGAAAATCACACGGAAAAATCCGGCCGGTTCTTCTAAACAACTGGAAAGAAAAGGACAAAGACATTCTGGTTTACGAAAATCTACCGGACGGTTTAGATTACACAGAGATGATGAGGAAAAGCCGGTTTTGTATTTGCCCGAGCGGTCACGAAGTTGCTAGCCCGAGAATACCGGAGGCTATATACAGCGGATGTGTACCGGTTCTTATCTCGGAGAACTATGTTCTGCCGTTTAGTGATGTTTTGAACTGGGAGAAGTTTTCGGTTTCGGTATCGGTTAAGGAAATACCAGAAATGAAAAGGATACTGATGAATATACCGGAGGATCGGTATATGAGACTATACGAGGGAGTGAAGAAAGTGAAGAGACATATATTGGTTAATGATCCTCCAAAGAGATATGATGTGTTTAATATGATTATACATTCTATATGGTTGAGAAGATTAAATGTTAAATTGTTATGACACGTTGATAATGCCTATGTGCGTCCAGGAATCGTTCCTCTCCACTGATATGCCTCTATAGCTTTACCAAAATAACAAATAACAAATTCTGGATTAGATTTATTTTTTCTGTTAGTTTACTCCACCAGTTAGTTATCTCAAGGAATGAAGTTAACTACTTCTTAGACTTGTGTAACTAAACAGAGTTGGATTATTGAGGAGAGAATACAGAATATGCCAAGAGATCTATGTACGTACTAGGTACCTTCTTACTACTTACTCCCTTAGTGCTCTGTTTAACTTAGAGATTCAATAAAGGAAATTACAAAAAGAGTTTGCTTTCAGCTACCAAAAAATGATGATGAGATTAGAGATGCAATAATAAATTACTCCTACTCTTCTCCGTCTCTCATCTGCCACACCCAATGTCTACGCATTTCTTCATTTCCCAGCTTTTTTCTCCTCACGTATGTCTTCACTATTTTTGCTTTTCTCTTCCCTTCGGTTTCCAGAGACCTGAACAAATATACAAAAAAAGAAACTCAGCTTAGACGAAAAGAAACTCAGATTACTGATGTTTTATACAGGTGGTGAGAAGACGAGTAAAAGCTCACTTCATTGCAGTTGGAGCTAAATCTGCGAGAGCCTTATCGATAGGATTGACTACCCACTTTGATTTCTCCTCTTTGGCTTCAGAAGACCTGAACCAACACAAAAAAAAAACACCCGGCTTAGACAAAAAGACAATCAGTTTACTGATGATGCTTTCTTTAAGGTAGAGAAGTGAAGTAAAAGCTCACTTTTCACTTGGAGGTAAGTCTTTGACAGACTTATCAACATCGTCGACTATCCCCTTTGATTTCTCCTCTTCGACTTCCGAAGATCTGAGCCAACTCAAAATAAAATACTCAGCTTAGACAAGAAGAAACTTTATCTACTGATGTTTTCTTCAGGTAGTCAGAAGAGAAGTAAAAACTCACTTTGGTAAGTCTTTGAAAGCCTTAACAACTGCCTTGGATATCGCCTTTGACTTCGACCCTCTCTTAAATTGTTTTTTCTCTTTGGGTTCTGGAGACCTGAACCAACACAAGAAAAAAGGAACTAAGCTTAAGCAAAAATCTAACTCATTTTACTGATGATTGCGATAGGTAGTGAGACAAGAAGCAATAAGAACTCACTTCTCTCCACTTAAGTCTCTAAGAGCCTTATCAACTGCATGGATTATCATCTTCTTCACCTGTTCAAGCAAACACACAGGAAACAAGCAAATAAATAACATCTAGAGAGGATTACGAAACTTTGCTTAAAACAACCAGCAATGGAGACAAGATAAATACTGCTAACTTGTCTTCTTTCGCAAAATGATTAGGTGGAAGTAGACGATACTGTTTTGTCAAGCGTAAACACTCGCCGATATTCTCAGGTGAGACAAAGTCAAGCGCTACCTTTGTGCAGGACTACAAGACACAAGAGAAATAAAGTAATCAATTGATGAACCTTATGCTGCTGCGAAACTAAAAAGCACGGTTGCTAAAATCCTTTGTATCCTATAAGCAAAATATTTTAAGAAATAAAATTACCTTCAAATTTCTAACTTGATGAGGGCAACCTACAGGTATTAAAACGGCATCTCCTAGCTTCTGATTGAAGGTCCAAGGTTCAATGCCTACAAAATACAGCTCATAAAAGTATGACCAAAACAGCCAAGATAACGTGGCTGGTTATTTATAAATGGCTACATACCATATTCTTCTTTCAGCTTCATTATATGATATCGGGTTAAGTAGAAATTTTGGTCATGTATCGGGTGAACAACCTAAAAGAGAAGGTAAAATAAAAATGTAAGATAAGCTGTAGAGAGACTGGACGCAAATATTCACCACATATCTTTGAAACTGTAACGATTAAAACATTACATAGAAGAAAAATATGTAAACGCATGCAAAGAGAGTGTGTACCTGTGACACAGGGGAGCAGTAGAGATGTCTGAACTCCTTGTGATGTTTTTCGATGTAACTTTCTAATTTTGGAATATCTTCTCTACGGAAAATGTCCCAAAGAGCTCCGTCATCAGTGTCAACATTTTCAACTTCTTGTTTAGACTTTACAAGAATCTTCATCATTTCCTCCTTGTTAGCTACAGAGCTGTACAGCTCCTTGAAATCTTGTTGAGCATGCTTTTTTTTCAGATTTTTAATTCCAGGTTGTTTTGAATTATCCATAGGCACTTCAGCTATGTGCGTCAAAATATTCACCTGAAAATAACCAGCACACGAGTAAAGATATTAAAAAAAGGGTTAGATAAGAGAGAGAAATTATTATAAAAAAGGTAAAGTCAGTATATCCTTAGGTATAAATGTATTTGGAAGTTATCTGATTTTCTTGTTTTCGTTCTCAAATCATTACGGGTATGAAAAGGAAAACCATCAGACAAATGGACAGATATATAACAAAGAAACAAATTTAAACACGAAAGAACACAAATCATATGGGTACTAACCGCATCAGACATGTCGCAGTGAAGCTTAGTAACAGAATCTCCACGGCCAAATTCTTGCGCAAATCCATAAGCAACGTAAGTCTTTGGTCCCATGTCAGGCTTCAAGCAATTTTCGGGAAGTTTGACAGCAAGATTCAAAGGTCCATTTACCGGGTGGGTGTAATGCTTCAAAGGCAAACTGCATAAGAACTCTTCAGCATGACGTGGCAAATTTTCTTTGAAAGTCTTAGTTGGAGGCCAATCTTTCAGTTTCAGAACTAGTGGCCAACCCATGCGATCATAACGGCCGTCTGTATAACCAGTAAAGAATTGATGCAGATTAATAGATACCTGCATTTATCACAAGTCATCAGATAAACAAGGACATAGTAAGAAGTTAAGAATATTCAAGAAAAGGCAAAACCCTGAATCAAAATAACGAGCATATATATTCAGCAAAAAAGGAAAATGAAATGTCAACCCAGAAGGGAAAAACATGAACATCAAAACAATTTAAATTAACTTGGCAAGAAAAAAGAAAAAACTCCAAATTTGACAGACATGGACCACACAATTTACTGAGGAAAACACTAACCTCGCAGAAGTCCATACAATCAACAGCATCAACAGTAGTAAGTTCTCCATGCTTGACGTGGCTTATCTGGCGGCAGGCACGCCACATTACCATTGGTTCCCAACTTAACCCAGCTGTAGCTTCAAGCACATTTCTCACAACCACAGGCTCACCTTTTACCCAATGATGTTGAAAATGCTTCAGGTCATCTTGTTGAACATCTCTAACACTTGGACAATACAGATAATTGTCTTCCGAATCTTCTCGACAAGCAGCCTTTAACAAGTTACCATTGTCCATGTCAATATGACCATTAGACTTAAAACAAGGGCATCGCTCCAATACTGTTTCAGGTAAATCGAAAAGCTCGCCAGCTTCCGCAAGTTTTTCTACTTTCTTTAACAAATCAGATACCCAACCATCAGGAAGTAGGCGTTTCAACACTAAACCCTCATCACCACAATGACAAGTAATGATTCCAGCTTCATTTACTTTCCACATAGATGGATCTTTCATCTGGTCTTTGCAAACCGGCTTATCATCCAACTTATCATCTGGCTTATCATCCGGCTTAACATCCGGCTTCACAATAACTTTGCCTTCGTCTCCATGTTCATACTCTAAACCTCGGTTAACATAATTCCAGGACACATCCTCCTGACATGCCTGAGCCTTTCCATTGCGGATCTCAAGGCAACATGTAAGGCAGATATCACAAGGACATTCCCTGCAACTCCTATGGAGATCAAAGATCGAAGTCTTACAGATATCACTGTAAGCCCAAGGAGTTAAAACAACAAAAAATCAAGTTACCAAGAGCATCATGACTTAAGAGCTTGTCAAATTTATTCAAACAAAAATATCAGGGTAAAATATACCAGTATAGTCTTTCGTCAGGGAAAGATTCAGCATCTAGAGGCCTCACCTCTTCAAACTCCAGTCCTATGAATATTAAGATAATTCTTAATCCTTGTTGGGAATAAATGCGGGTATATCCAACAATATAAAGATTATACATACATGATAATATGAGAATGCAAAAACTGTGAAGTGAGTACAGAAACAATCATAACTTTCTGACATAAGCATGGAAAGTACCTGAGATATTTGCCTCGATTTCCTTCTCAGCAATTTGTTCATCATTTATTCCTTTCAGGTGTGGGAGAAGCCTCTGCAGAATAAACTTAGACGATTGAACTCTTTCTTCCTCGCTGACCATGAGGTCTGAATTTATCCCCTACATAGCATTGGAGTAATCATTAAGGTAAGGAGCTTAGATAAATCGAGAATAGATATAAAAAACCAAAGCAACATATGGTAGATAAGAGAATCATTTACTTGTATATTAGTATCTAGACGCAAGCATGTTTTGCAATTGCACATACTACAGCAGAATGGGCATTTCTTGGCAACATCTTCTTTTGCAATACGGGGGTACCTGTAAGCAGTTAGACAAGTGATTCAGTTTTCTGAAAACACAATCCAACAAAAGAATACAGTTAAGGAAATGGGTCGTTAGATCAGAAATCTAGAATATAATCAATACTATAGGAATTTAGTTGTCTATAAATAGATGAAATTCTACAGGCAACAACATGAACTGATGCAGAATCTTAAGTCATGAGATTGTTCAAATCAAAACTTCGTTTAGAAGAAGTAACAACAATGGAATGAAATCAGTAACAAGAAACGAAGTTAATGTTAATGGTAAGAAGAGCATACCAAGTGTCTAAGCACGGGTAACAATAACGCTTACTCTTGCAGTTCTGACACTTTTCAACACGTTTGTCGCTATATTGACATTGGTGACACATATTGTCCTACATTTATATATATCCCAAAACAAAGAGAAAATTAATACATTGGTAGCTATGTAAAGCTACAATAGATGAACAAAGTTCAAATAATCACTAACCGGGAGGTAACCAACATGGACACTGCCATCTACTTTAGTCCTCGGCTTCTTGAACGACTTACCTGAAACCTCGCCATCGATTCCATCCTTGTTCCTTTTCCGAGCCCTATTTCCCTTTTCCTCATGCGGCTTGCTTACAGAAGCTTCAGATTGGTGAGTAATTGGGCTCCTAATCTTAGTGGTTGCTCTCTTCTCCCTCACCAGAGCAGCGCCTTTGTTGGCATCTTCCACCCTAAGACCTTCATCGTCTTCCTTTGCAGTCTTTGTCCGAGCCTTATAACCAACCTTTTTACCCTTACGCTTGGGTCCTTCATCTTCGTCGTCGTCGTCGGTCAGAGGGTCAACGTAATCAGCCCGCTTCCTAGAAGCTCTCCGATTCCTGCGCAGACCACCGCGTCCGTTGGCTTCGCCAACCTTTACACCTTCTTCATCCGCAGAATCCATTTCGAAAAATCAAAAATCCTCACCAACTCTTGGATCCCAGTGAGTAACGAAGAACCGACGCTAAATACATGACGCTATTTAGTGTTGATTTTTATTACTCTCCGGAAACTGAAAGGTTTCCATCAAAGCAAAATTTGGTCACAAATTAGGGATTTTGATGAATCTTCAGGGTTTTATTTCCCGCTCTCATTATTTGTTTCCAAATATTTCTAAAACAATTTTTATACGAATTAATTAAATGATAGTAGAAGGACTGAAGGAGTAACAAACAATTGTATCGATCAGTTTAATTAGGTTACTTCTTTTTTTTTTGGTTTCGGTTTCAAAAATTCCAAGTCGGTGATTTATGATTTTGGTTACTCACTCCAGCAATTACTTATCTCGAGAAAATAAGGTAACTGTACTTCATAGAATCAGGGGAAGATTGAGGAGAAAATATACAAAATATGCCAAGAGCAGATATAACTAACTAAGGACAAGTATCTCTCTCTCTCACTCCACTCCCTTGCTGCTCTGTTTTAACTTGTGATTTCGCAAAGGAAACTAGCAACAAAAGATTTCTGAGAATTAAGATGCAACAAAAGACTACTACTACTCCTACATCCTCCCTCTCTGCTTGTAATTTGCTAATTTCTATGCTTTGATTTCTTCACTTCTCTGCTTTTTTCTCCGCACGTATGTCTTCACTATCTTAGCTCTTTTCACCCCTTCGGCTTCTGGAAACCTGAAGAACCAACACAAAAGAAAAAGAAACTCCGCTTAGACAACAAGAAACTCAGATTTACTGATGCTTTTTGTAGGTGGTGTGAGAAGACAGGTAAAAGCTCACTTCGTTTCAGTTGGAGGCAAGTTTTCCATAGTCTCATCAATTTGATTCACTACCCCCTTTGATTTCTCCTCCGACACCCTGAACCGACACAACCAGAAAAACAAAAAACTCAGCTTACACAAAAAAAGGAGAAAAAATAGAAACTCAGTTTACTTGTGGTTTTTTAAGGTAGTAAGAAGAGAAGTAAAATACTCACTTTTCACTTGGAGGCATGTCTTCGAGAAACTTATCAACTGCATCAACTATACCCTTTGATTTCTCCTCTTCAGCTTTTTTCTCCACTTCAACTTCCGAAGACCTGAACCAACACAAAAGAAAAACTTCAGCTTACACAAAAAGAAAACTCAGTTTACTAATGTTTTCTTAAGCTAGCGAGAATATAAGTAAATAATCTCACCTTTCACTTTGAGGTAACTCTTGGAGAGCCTTATCACTTGCATTGGTTCCCTTCCTCTTCCTTTCCCTAAGTGTTTTCTTCTCCTCAGGTTCTGAAGACCTGAACCAACACAACAAAACTAAAACTCAAGCTTAAAGAAAAAAGAAACCAAATTGACTGATGATTGAGATAGGTAGTGAGAAAAGTAAAAACTCACTCCTCTCCACTTAAGTCCCTGAGAGACTTATCGACTGCGTGTATTATCATCTTCTTAACCTGTTCAAGAAAAACACGGGAAACCAAGACAATAACATTTACAGAGGAGTCAGAAACTTTGCTCAAAACAACTAGGAATTGAGACAAGAGAAATACCTCCAACTTGTCTTCTTTCGCAAAATGATTTGGTGGAAGTAGACGATACTGTTTTGTCAAGTGTAAACACTCGCTGACATTTTCAGGTGAAACAAAGTCAAGCGCTACCTTTGTGCAGGACTGCAAGACACAAGCGAACTACAATGATCAATTTATGAACCTTCTGCTGAGAAACTGAAAGCGCAATTGCTTAAATACACTGTCTCCTAAGCTAGAAATATAAAATTTACCTTCAAATTTCGGACTTGATGCGGGCACCCGACAGGTATTAAGACAGCATCGCCGAGCTTCTGGTTAAAGGTCCATGGTTCAATGCCTAAAGAATACAGCCCCAAAAAGACTAGAACTGTCAAGATAATGTGAAAAGATGGAAAACGTGATTTGGTTATTAGTAAAAATTCTACATACCATATTCTTCTTTCAGCTTCTTGATATGATATCGTGTTAGATAGATGGTCTGGTCGTATATCGGATGAACCACCTGAAAAGACGAAGATGCATGAACATACAAGATAAACAAAAACCAGCAAAAATTGTGGAGAGACTGGACACAAAGAGAGACTACATATGTTCAATATAACCAAACTGAAGAAGGAGAAGAAAAATGTAAAGTATGCAAGTATAGTGTACCTGGGACAAAGGGCAGCAGTAGAAATGTCTAAACTCCTTGTAATGTTTCAGAAGGTAACTCTCTAATTTTGGAATATCTTCTCTGCGGAAAATGTCCCAAAGAGCTCCATCATCAGATTCAACTTTTTCGACTTGTTGCTGAGACTTTACAAGAATCTCCATCATTTCCTCCTTGTTAGCTACAGAGCTATACAGCTCCTTGAGATCCTGTTCAGCATGCTTCTTTTTCAGTTCTTCAATTTTTGGTTGTTTTGTCTTATCAATGGGAACTTCAGATATGTGCGTCAAAACATTCACCTGAAACCAACACAGGAATAAAGATATTGAAAAGAATTAGATAAGAGAGAGACTTTTTTTTTGGTGAAAAGAGAGAGACATTATTATATAAAACAATATAATGTCAATTGACCTTTATTAGACACTATGCTTTATAAAAGAAAGATACGTAAGGTAACTAAACTGACACATCTTGACATAAATCGGAATCAACGAATTGTCCCACTAAAAAAGAGCAAGAATATTCCGTGATCATAATTTTTTGGTGAAGTAAGTCCTCCAGAATTTATTTAGAAAAATTGAAAACTGATTACATTCGAATCTATTTTGGACTCGAAGGCTTAACAACATCTTTTATGACTGGATGGTAATCTGATTCTGTTGTTATCTGATTAGAGATGATGTTGTTGACTAGATGGTTATCTGACTAGGATGATGTTGTTGGCATAGAGATTATTTTCTTTTCATAATTCAACTTTTGACTGGATTATCTATGAAGAGTTAGGTTTTAATCCGCGGTATATATCTGTTACAATTTCTAGCACGTTTTCTGACAATCAATTCCAATGTGTTTAGTATATTGCAGTGTATTCATGTGCATTTCGGAATTAAAACTGAAAATCGAAAAAAAAAAATCAAATTTCATTCGACAGCCAAGCATTTCATAAGTTGCAAGCATGCCTTGGTACTCTGGCTTCAATTGAACTCCTTTGTGACAAGGTTCTTCTACCAAATCCATTGTGGAGAAATGAATATGGATGTTCTTCATAAATATAGTTCAACAAAAGAATTTGGCCAATTAATAAAGCATTGGAAACATCCAAACTCTTTTGATGAGTATAACCTTGTACAATTTTATATCAATGATGGTATGTGTAGCAGTAGGAAGAAAAAATTGTTTCATATGGCATTGTCTTCCAAGGTTCTTAACATTAACTGCAAACCCCAATCGAATTGAGAATTTCTTTGCTTTGGAAAAGGTAATGGAATTATAATTTGAGTGATTGAATTACTCACAAATCCTACATGATTGATGTTGGTCTTTCTATTTTAGCAGGTAACGATTAGCGACAGCAACTAGCAACGGGAACATGCAACGCACAAAATTTATTTTGGTTTATTGTCATCAGTCACACAAAAGACGACAACAACTATTGGCAACTGGTGGTATACTGATTTCGATTTACTGAAAAAGAAACGACCAAAAGCCTGGATTCTAGCAAAACCCTTTTTCCTTTGTTCTAGCGGAATTTAAGATTTCTATATTTAGATTCCGGTTGACAAAAGAAAAAGAAACAAAATTTCAGCGAGAAAAAGAAAGAAAAAAAAAAAAGTAAAAAAAAAAAATCTCTGGGAAAAACAGAAGGAAAGAATTAAACGTCAGCCAGCCCAATTTGGACTTTTGAGTTCTGATAGACGAAATCCAAAAAAGGGGAATTTTACGGGAAAAGACAAGTCTAGAAAAATCAGACAAACAGAGAAAGATTAAATGAACTTGTGAAGAAAGATAGAACTTTTGATTAAAAAAAAAAAGAAGATAGAGAGAACTAATCCTAAATTTAATTAGAAAAACAAAAATAAAACTAAGTGAACTGATATATAGATATGATTCTACCACGAAATGGTTATCTGATTCTGCTGTTTTATTAGGTTCTATCATGAAAGGGAAACTATCAAAAGAATGAACACAAATATAACAAAGAAATGAAAATGAACACAAGAAAAGAAAAAACACAAGGGTACTAACCGCATCAGACATGTCGCAATGTAGCTTAGTAACAGAATCTCCACGGCCAAACTCTTGCTCAAATCCGTAAGCAATATATGTCTTTGGCCCCATGTCTGGCTTCAAGCAATTTTTAGGCAGCTTGACAGCTAGATTCAAAGGTCCATTCTCTGGGTGAGTGTACTGCTTCATTGGCAAACTGCATAAGAACTCCATCGCATGACGTGGGAGGTTTTCTTCGAAGGACTTAGATGGAGGCCAATCTTTCAGTTTCAGGACTTGTGGCCAATCCATTCGATCATATCGGCCTTCAATATATCCGGTAAAAAAATTGTGAAGATTGATGTTTACCTGCATCCGTTAAAAGTCATTAGATAAAGATAACGAGGGACATGAACATCAAAAAACGATTGAGATTAACTAGACCAGAAAAATAAAATAGTTGCAACGCAAGTACTTATATTATTATATATGAAAAGATATGAGCCAGAAACATATTCATTGAGGAAAAACTGACCTCACAGAAGTCCAGACAATCAGTAGAGTGAACACCTAGAAGTGTTTCATGATTGGTTTTGCGGACTTGACGGCAGGCACGATAGGTTACCATTGGTTCCCAGCTAAAACCAGATGTAGACTCAAGCACATTCCTCACAACCACAGGCTCCCCTTTTACCCAATGATGTTGAAAATGCTTCAGGTCATCTTGTTGAACATCTGTGACACTTGGACAATACAGATAATTGTCTTCCGAACCTTCTCGACAAGCAGCCTTTAACAAGTTACCGTTGTCCATGTCAATATGACCATCAGACTTAAAACAAGGGCATCGCTCCAATACTGTTTCAGGTAAATCCAAAAGCTCGCCAGCTTCCGCAAGTTTTTCTACTTTCTTTACCAAATCAGATACCCAACCATCAGGAAGTAGGCGTTTTAAAACTAAACCCTTGGCACCACAATGACAAGTAATGTTTCCAGCTTCATTTGCTTTCCACAAAGATGGGTCGTTCATATGGTCTTTGCAAACCGGCTTATCATCCAACTTATCATCTGGCTTATCATCCGGCTTAACATCCGGCTTCACAATAACTTTGCCTACGTCTCCATGTTCATACTCTAAACCTCGGTTAACATAATTCCAGGACACATCCTCCTGACATGCCTGAGCCTTTCCATTGCGGATCTCAAGGCAACATGTAAGGCAGATATCACAAGGACATTCCCTGCAACTCCTATGGAGATCAAAGATCGAAGTCTTGCAGATATCACTGTGAGCCCGAAGAGTAAAAACAACAGAGAATCAAATTACCAACAGCATCATGACTTATGAACTTGTCAAATTTATAAAAACAAAAATATCAGGGTCATATACCAGTATAGTCTTTCATCAAGGAAAGATTCAGCATCTAGGGGCCTCACCTTTTCAAACTCCAGTCCTATGAAATAATATTAAGACAGATTCTTAATCTTTAAGCTAATCAGCTTCCAGCTTACAACTTAGAAAAATGAATCCACTCAGTTAGGGATTTTGTTGGGAATAAATGCGGGTATATCCAACAATATAAAGATTATACATACTTAACACATGATAACATGATAATGCAAAAACTGTGAAGTGACTACAGAAACAATCATTACTTTCTGGCAGAACTATAAGCATGGAAAGTACCTGAGATCTTTGCCTCGATTTTCTTCTCAGCAATTTGTTCATCAACTATTTCCTTCATATGTGGGAGAAGCCTCCCCAAAATATATTTAGAGCACTGAATTTTTGTGTCCTTGCTGACCTCGAGATTCGGATTTATGCCCTATATGGTATTCAAGTATCCATTATGGTAAGGAGCTTAGATAAAGTTTAACAGCATAAAAGTATAAATCAAGCAAGACATGGTAGATACAAGAAAACATACTTTTATCTTATTATCTAGACGCAAGCATCCTCTGCAACAGCAAATACCACAGCAGAATGGGCATTTGTTGGCAATATCTTCTTCTGGTATGTTGGGGTACCTGCAAGTAGTGATCAGACAATTGTTTCAGGCTTCTGGAAAAAACAATCCAACACAAGACAAGAGTAAAAGTAAGTGGGTGTTTTGTTCGTAAATAGAAGAAATGATTATCAATGAATCGACAAGAATCGATTTTCAAAAGCTTTGTCTTGACTCATTGCAGAACAATAAAAACTATTTAAGCATTCAACCATCCGAAAGAAACTCTAAGACGAACTATCTTTAACACCCATATAATGAAGCCAGTAACAAGTAACAAGAAACCAAAATAATTGCTAAAAATGTTTAAGGGTAAGAAGAGCATACCAAGTTTTTAAGCAGGGGAGGCAAAAACGCTTCGTCTCGCAGTTCTGACACCGCACAACGTACCCTCTATCGTTCCTTTGACATTGATGACACATATTGGACAAGATAACTTCAGCATTATCCTAATTATCCCCCAAAACAAAACACATAACAAATTAGCAGACGATTGATGAGCAAAGGAGACAATATTTACAGAGAAAATTCACTAACCGCGTTGCCTTTTCTAGCTCTGGTCCTGGACCTCTTGCTCGAGTTGGTTGGAACCTCGCCATCGATTTCACCCTTCTTCTTACTAGTCCTTTTCCGAGTCATTGTCCCAATGGTAGTCTGGTTTCCAGAATCCTCACCTTCCCCAGCAATTGAGTCTGTGTTACCCCTCGTCTTAGCAGAGGCTCTCTTCTTCTTCTTCTGAGCCTTATTCCCCCCTTTTCTGCCCTTTCGCTTGGGTCTTTCGTCTTCGTCGTCGTCGGTCAGAGGGTCAACGTAATGGGTCATCTTCATAGAAGCACTCCGAATCCTCCGTAGACCACCGCGTCCGTTGGCTTCTCCAACCATAGCAACATCCTCTGTAGAATCCATTTCGAAATTCAAAAAACACTCACACTCTCTCCTCGGCACAAACTCTCTTGGATCCCTCCCCCACCACTGAGACAGTAACGAAAAACCCTAGACACACGGGATTTTATGAGGATTCTTTTTCTTTTCTTTTTTTGTGGATTTTTGGAAACTGAAAGGTTCCGATAAAAGTAAAAGTTTGGTTTAGTTTTGGTCTAAATCAACACGATTTCGCGAAATCCATGGGGTTTATTTCCCGCTCATATTTTGTTTCCAATTCCGTCTTTTTTTACATTCAATTGAATCACACAAAATTAAATTCTAATCTCTCGTTCAAATGATGAAAAAAAAAAAAAATAATCTCTCGTTCAAATTAACTTTTTGGGTGAATCTGTTTGGTTCAATCACACTTGCAGAGTCACAGTTGAACCGGTCTACAGAGTACAGGTTAATGGGTTGACAAAAACAACTACCAATAAAAATAGTAGACCCACTAATAAGAAGTAAGAACACGACCCATCAAGGGCACGATGATTAACCCACTACCATCGAAACGTCTCACATCTCTTGTTTTAACGCACGGTTGCGTTCCCTCTTCCCTTTGACATCTCTTGTTTGTCTGCCTACACTAAATTCTAAATAACATGTGACGATGTTAAAATTATTTTAGTCTCCATCACTGTAATGTCGCCTTAGCTAGATTTTTCTAATATCTGTCCATTTCTTTCAGTTAGCATGGAGCCATGGACATGACTTCTTTAAGCTAGAACAAAAAGTTTATGCAGTTATTGATGTTGCTTTTGTGTATGTGCTCAAAAATATATTTCATATTACGTAAATATGTTACTACACATAGCTTTCACACGAGTTATGATATCTATGTTTGATCAATCCCTTAAAAATTGCTGATATATCACTGCCATTGGCATCTCAGCAATAATTTAGTGAATAAAAAGTCAAATTAGCATAGACAAACACATTAGTATAAATTATGAGCTAATTGTGTTTCCATTTGATTAGAAAATGAAAAGATGATTGCGAACCTATATATATATGGCAAGTCAAGTATCTAATACTTGTTAATACAGATGGATGACAGATTAGTAGTCAAATTAATCTTTTTCTTGATTAAGTAGGAAGTTAGAGGGAAACATGTATGTATGTACATCTAGAGAAGACGAAGACTTGAATGCGTTTGTTCTATTCTTTTGCTATGCACATCTGGATGATGACTCAAATATAACTTATTAATCATCATAATTGAAATATTGACTCAAAAGCTTTATAAGTCTTTTAGCCTTGCATGTATAAAACTAACAATCAACGGTATATTAAACAAATATTACTAGTGTTGTGTATCATTATTGAACCAATTGATTCTGACTCAGTCAAGTAACAATTTAATCTAATTTTTTTGACTCAATCAAACAAAGATTTTTTAATATTTTTTTTAATTAAAGAAAATTGGCAATGAGCTTGTACTGATCAGCAACTAGAAGTCTAGAACCAATAAAACACGAAGGAACGAAGATATGAAACTGACAACGAAATTCAAACCACGATTCTGTTGGTGTGAGACGACGACTCATCCAACAAGTGAATAATATATAAGAATCAACTAATCCTTATTTATATTTCTTCAAATTTGTGATCTAAAGAAGAAGACACAGAAACTTCTAAGCAAAATTCCATCAAACATCCAAAGCGAATTCTCAAGCAGAACATCTCTACTCGTCCTTTATACGCGGTCGTGAAGAAGACAAAAGCTTGTCACAAAACATGAAGGTATGTATTTGTGTACTCAAGAAACAAGTAATAACTTGTATACTATTGTGAAAGAGAGAGACACTTCTATAGAGATGTTAAAGAGGTTTTCTTACTGTATGCAGCAAAAGATCCTGCTAAGAGTTGCTATGACTGATGACAAAACCCGAGCAAAAGCACTGACAACTGCTGTTCGGTTTAAAGGTAACTATGGTACAAACCCTAACCCGATTATTGTAGTTGTCGATGAATCTAAAGATGTTGTGTATTCATTTCAGGCGTGAACGCTGTGGAAATAAAGGGAGATCACAGGAACCAGGTTGAGGTGACCGGTGTTGAAGTCGATATGATCGTTCTAATCAACACACTGAGGAAAAAAGTAGCATTTGCAGAGCTTGTTAGCGTAGCGAAAGTTGAACCACCAAAAGATGGTGACAAAAAGCCAGATGAGAAGAAAACTGAAGAGAAAAAACCCGAGCCATGCTGTCAACCATGGCATTATGGATATGGTGTGCCATCTTCCTATTACTGCCCATGTGACAAAAAGCCGGATAAGAAGGAAACTGAAGAGAAAAAACCCGAGCCATGCTATCAACCATGGCCTTATGGATATGGTGTGCCATCTTCCTATCCTTACCCGTGTGATCCTTACCATCAGACTGGGGAACCCGTATACAATCATGATCCCAACTGCAGGATCATGTGAGATAGGTTTCATGTGGAAGACTAACGGAGGAGATATCATTTTTTATATACTAAGATTGTCAGCATGTTAATGTAAAATTTGATAGTCAGATTTGGCACATGAATAAAAAGTCTAGAGCTCTCAAAACCACACAAATTCTCTACTTGCACATGCTCTTATAGCATGTAAAGCAAAATCTTGCTATCCATGGAATCGCATTACAGAGTAACTTCCTTACAAGCAGCAATCATACCATTTCTAAATCAAATCTTAACTTTGCAAGAGTTGCTAGATACATAACTCGGTACATTCTCCTAACTCACATACCTTAAAGCTTTATCAAGTGCATTGCTACATCTAACGACCTCTGCCACGACCACGCCCACGCCCACGTCCACGACCGCGTCCAACAGGTTTGCCTAGAGATGAAAGAAAAAGGGAGGAAGATAAATGGATTGAAAAAGTAGTCTAATAGCTTATGAAGAAAAATGTTAGTAACATCAAAAAGAATGGAGCATTACCAGCAACAGGCTTCTTAGGCTTAACTCTAGGAGTGTCTTCCACAAGTAAAGTCTCCAGGTTCAAGCTATCAGGAAGAATGTAGTATCGGATATTGTTACCCCTCAAGCTGAGATGATCAAGTGTTACTGGGTTTTTCCCCTTCAGACTCATTTTAACTGTCTTCAAGTGAGTATTCATGCTCACATCAACACCTGCCCAAATCATCAAGCTTAGGCTTTCAATAAAACATACTTCTAACAAGTGAATCTAATTGAGTGTTTTCTCAACCTACTGTGATCACAAGGATGCGAATAGGGCCAATGGATCAAATTCAAAATTAGGGAACAGATCGCGACTTGTATCAGTAACAGCAACTAAGACCTAGAAACGGAGAAATCGAGAGAGAAGAAAGGTGAGAAGAACTACAAAAGAAACCGGATACTAAAACAGAACATACCAGTGATGGTTCCATGGACAACAGTCCCGTTCTTCAGCTCGATCGACACAGTTTCATTGTTTAACTTCATCAAAAACCTGCTCGATCCAATCAAACCAAATCCCACATATCAGCTCAGACTCAAGAATAGGAATGTATTCCATATCCAAAGCTAACTAAGATTAAGAACGACACGAAATTATAAGAATAGAAGAACAGATATCGAAACAGTACCTGACGAGCTTCATCTTTGGATGCGAAGAAGAAGAACAAACAAAGAAAACCCTCAAAACCCTTCTTACGCAGACGGAGAGAGACCTCGAAGTGGAGCGAGTACAGATCGGATTCCGGTTTTGGATCCATCACCTAATCACGATATAACATTTAAAATCAATATTGGGCCGAACACACATGTCATAAGGCCCATAAAGTCCAAGGGTCGATCAGTGACGATGTTCTAAACCAGAAATCTAAATTACACTTGGTTCAGCCAACCCGTAAATTGAAAAAGAGGACCAAATATTTCAATTCCAGGTGAAACACGAAACGTAAATTTCGGAAAAGGCGTAATAAAAGCGCGCGAGCGCTTGATAAACACGCGCTATAGTAGACGCGAGTGAAGATTGAACGGCTTAAGGCGAGACGATACAACGCTTTTCATTTTTCAACGTTCTGTGCGTTAAAGAGTTGACTGATCCTCCACCGGTAGAGACTAGAGAGTAGAGAGAGAGAGAGAGAGAGATCGTTCTCTGCGAAAACTGCATTAACCCTAACTCGTCAATGGCAGATTCGAGCTCCAAGACGAAGTACACCCCCCCAAATCAAAGGTAACTTCTCTTCTTCTCCTCTCCTTCCTCTCATTTTCCTGATTTCGAGTGATCGTTCGTTACTCTGCTGATTTCGCTGCTTCGTCTCCGTTCTCACAGGACGCCTACTGGGAATCGCCGCAACTCGGGAGGTAAGTGATCCCTCTCTCTCTCTCTCTATCTTCTTTGCCTGAGTCGTTCTTTCATGATTTTTACTAGAGAAACGAAACAGATGTTTTCTTGATTCCGAGAAAGATCTAATTCTGTGGGGGTTATAGCTTAGAATCAAAGATTGTCGAGGAAGAGAAGTAATCTGATTTCGTAGGTAGACTAATTGTTTGAACCCGAATCTTGAAACATTGTGATTGGGGATAATTGGTAACCTCAAGAACCTGGAATTTAGATCTTGATCTCTCTTTATTAGCAAATTTTCCGGTTAATCTATTTCTCCATGTTCTTTTGCTTGTATTCTTGAAAAAAAGATCAGCGTTTAAGCTTATATCAGGTTTGGCTCGCTATGATGTTGTTCTTTGCTAAAGAAAGAGTGAAATGCAGATCGAACAAGTAGCCAAGGAAACAAAGATGGTGAGGGAAATCAGCCTCCTGCTACTGGTCTTCAGATGGGAAACAAACCTCAGAGGATAATACCACTAAAGGACTGCTCTAGGAGTGAAGCTCATCAGCTTTTGAGCAAACGTATGAATCTGAACTATCTATCTCTTTAAACATTTGAGTGGTTGATTCTGTGCTCTGTCTTACTGTCTGGTCGTTCGTCTATCAACTGTTGCTATTATTTGCTAAACATCTGATGAGTCAGTGCTAGTTTATTGGGCATGCTCCTTTTAGTAATTTTTGCCCTTAATAGATAAGGAGTGTTAAATTCACTGCTCATGCACTCAGTTTATGTGGTTGTCTTACTTACGTGCTCTTGATTTGTCCAATGAACAGGATGGGAAGCTGCAATGCATGAGTACAACGACCAAACTGTGGATCTATCTGGTCAGATTAAGTTTCTTCTTTATCCTATATGTCTGTTAGATTTGTTCTGCTTTAGTTGGCTCCAAATACAATCAAATATACCTATAGTTCCCCCAGTTGATCTCTGCGTTCCAGCTAATCGAGTAGAACTGATTGTCAAGTTTACCTACTATTTCACAGAGCGACCAGTCATGTACTATGGAGGAAGTGTCTGGGGTAAACTACCTCACCAGGTGGAACTGACTTTAAACTCTATCATTATGCTTTTAGGTCTATTAAGATGCTAGTTTACATTAATGATGAGACCCATGTCTCTTGTTTTGTGGGATGAAACAATTACAGATCCTGGCTGCAGCAAACAAGACATTGCCTCCTCAAACGATATCGCCAGAGGATTACATGACTGAAGTGCGCCGTGGATTGCTGATGCCAAAATCTTCAAGTGCTAATAATTGAATAGTCCTGGTTCTGCTGACTGACCCCATATAGACTAGTGAAATGGTGTAGAGTGTTTGTTGAGATGGCACAAGCGATGATGTGTCAATGACTTTTATTTCGGTGTGTGTAGGATAACGAATATTGGTGTTTTTCTCGATCGGTCTTATTCTCTGGTCCCTGAAAGTGTAAAAAACCCAAACCAGAGATTTGCCTAACAATCACGGTTACCATCTCACATGGCTCCATTCAGAGTTTCATGTTGTTGAAAGATGCGAAACGTCCTTTTTTATTCGAGGGATTTGGTAAATAGATCGTCTAACTAGAAACTAGTTGTTAAAAGTTTTATTTAAAAATAATAAATTGTTACACCAGAGATATGCATATTAATATTTGTGTCTGGGTCAGGAAATACGATACCCATTCGTCGATCAAGAAGTATACACCATGGTGGCACACCCATTCAATAACAAACGTTCAGGAGTGGGGGTTAAAGGTAACGGGTACAATTCAATCATATTCCCACATCTTGAGCTTTCCACACGAAACAGATATTATACTCTTTCTCCTAATGAAACAGAGCTCTTAGTTTTGTTTTGTACCAGACTAGTAAATCATAAAAGAAAACGAATTGTAACGACACAATAATAATAATAATAATATATAATTTAGTTGAAATCACAACTGCTTCAACACACACTATCTCTATAAACTAGATATATATACAACTCATTGTCGTCGTCATCATCACCATGATCCCTTCATTACTTTCCTCTCTCTTTCATCTTTAAGATCCAAAGAGAGAGAGAGAGAGAGAGAAAGAAAGAGAGAGAAAAAAAAAAGATGAAGCTTTATTCTGTTTCCTTGATGATCTTGAGTTTAATTGGTCTCTCCACCACCATAGTTAATGCACAACCAGCTAGGGAATCGTGCAATTCAAGTCTACCTCTCAACGACCTCACCTTCAACGCCAGCCTCCTCCAATGCGTCGAAGCTTGGAGTCTCCAAAATTACATCCTCCGAGTAAGTCAACTTTAAAAAAATTTCCGAAATTTTCATAACTTTCGAATTCTGAAAACATTTTAAATCTTTTTTTTTAATAATTCATGAGTAGTATGCTAGAACGGTGGAGAACACATGGAGCTTCATCTTATCAGCTCCCGATTCAAGCGCCTTCATCGGGATCGGATTCTCAACCAACGGTCAGATGGTCGGAAGCAGCGCGATCGTCGGCTGGATACCTTCCGACGGCGGTGCCGGAACAGTGAAACCGTACTTGCTCGGAGGGAAATCCCCCGGCGAGGTGAATCCTGACCAAGGGGATCTAACGATCGTCAGAGGCTCGTTAAAGATCGAGTCAGTGTCGTCGCGTATCTACATGAGTTTCCAACTGACGGCGGAGCTGCCGCGGCAGAGTCTTCTTTACGCTATGGGACCTGCCGGGTTCTTCCCATCTTCGCCGGACTACAGGTTGAGAGAGCATCGGTTCGTGACCACCACGACCATCAATTATAATACAGGTAAACAAGACCAATCTCTCTCTCTTTTTTTAATTTCTAAAATTCACCTTGTCTTAATTATTTTCATTTGACTCATTATTTTAAAAGTCAATAGTGAGTTTATCCATTATTTGACTGGTTTAAATCTTAATCACCGTTTAATATGTACTAGATTCGGACCCGCGCTACAGCGCGGGGGAAATAATTACATATATATAACTTTTAACGAATTACAATATATTATATTTTAATTTTATTGCAATGCAGTCGATTACGGTGAATCATATATTTGTATAATAAATTTAAATAAAATAATAAAACGAAAAAGCGAGTAAATAATAATACATTGAGTTTGGATTCAACTAAAAAACAGTGAAAAATGAACGGCACGAAATAATATGTATCGACAAATTATTCAATTTGACCATTTTGTAGTAGAAGTAGAAATATATGTAAAAATTACATACTTACAATGTATCTTTTGAAGGACCAACCCGTAACAAAATTCATTTTGTAAAAAACATTATTCATAACTTGCTTTACCATTATAATTGTGATTTTAACAAACTATCTGAAAACTATTTAAAATTTACATAGTTTGATATATAATATATTTTATCAATAAAAATTATGTCTCCAAAATTACATCTATATCTTCAATAAAATATTTTTAATAATTTCAATTCTAAATTTTTATATATATTTGAATCTTTTAATTATAATATTTTGAAATTTTTGAAACTTTTAAATATGCTCATGTAACAATGGTTTTAATATTGATCATACGTATACTGATTTTAAATCATTGTCCAAAATATTTAACCGAGTGTAGTTGAGTATTGAAAAAATTCAAATTGCAACATAAGCAAAAAAATATTAATTTTTATTAAATATTTTTATTATATAGCATAATATCATAAATTAAAAATACTATCAAATTAAATTTAAAGAAGAATAATAATTGATTAGTTAGAGAAATATTAGGAAATCATAAAATTAGTTACGGAGATAATATAATCTTAAAATTAGATATAGAAAATATCCGATGTATGTATCCAAACCCAAATTAATATCCAACTTTGAAGTATCCAATTGTTAAAATCGGGTTAATTTTTTAATTTTGACCCGACCCATATTCGATTTTGTACTTCTCTTTTACTAATATAGAGATTATACCTCCACTATTCTTTGCTGAAGTCATATTCACATCATACCGACTTTTTGTATTATTATTATTATACGCGGTTTTTTCCCAACTACTACTACTATCTCTCTTATCGTTTCCAAATATCACTACTAATTAGCAAAACAATTAGTGACTAATTTTTCCAATTTATTACTATTGTATATTCATTCTGCAAACAAACTACGATATTATTTGTTGCCACCATTTTGAAAGAGATTCTTTTTTTACACGTGTTATGAGATTGCGGGATCTCTCTACATTTCTAGATGTTGTATAGCTTGGACTTGGAGTGCTAACTAAGTTTAGACTTTTTAGTTGTTTTTTGTCAGGTAATGAAGACAAAAGAGAATGATGTACCAGTTTTGTTTTGTTTTTTACTCCTACTTTTGGTATTGATGATAGTGAGATGCAGTGAAAAACACATTAACTTTTTTCATGAGTTAACTTAAACAGTCTGATTTTTTTTTTCTTTTTTTAATAAAGAAGTTTAGTGTTAAGGGATGTTTAAGATAAACGAGGAGGCGGGTATAAAACTAAATTAAACAACAACTATTGTGGAGCGAGAGAACTGAGTTTGTGTTAAGAATCTAAGAATATGAATGTTCTTGTGTTCGTCGACTGATTTATGTTTTTTTTTTTTTTTTTTTTGCTGATGAATTAAAAGGTTCGCAAAGTGTGGTTAAAGGTTCACCACACTCTAAGCTAAGGAAGACACATGGGCTAATGAACATGTTCGGCTGGGGAATCTTGATTATCATTGGCGCCATAGTGGCTCGACACATGAAGCAATGGGATCCCACTTGGTTCTATGCCCATATTGCTTTCCAAACCACTGGTTTTCTCCTCGGTTTAACTGGTGTCATTTGCGGTTTGGTTCTTGAAAACCGGCTCAAGGCCAATAATGTTTCCACGCACAAAGGCCTTGGCATAACCATACTCGTCATGGGCATTCTCCAGGTTCCTCTTCTTCTAACACTCTCATAATTTGAAAGTATATACTATACGAAGAACACTCAAAATGATCAGTCGGTATACTCTCGGTTTTTGTTTATAGATGGTGGCATTGCTAGCTCGACCGGATAAGCAATCCAAGTACAGAAAGTATTGGAACTGGTATCATCATAACATTGGGAGAATTCTGATGATACTAGCTATATCTAACATATTCTACGGTATTCATTTGGCTAAAGCCGGTTCTGCTTGGAACGGGGGTTACGGTTTTGCCGTCGCTGTTTTGGCCTTGACGGCTATTGGGTTAGAAGTTAGAAAGTTCTTGAACAAGTAATTTCTTTTTACTTTTAAACATCTCTCTTTATCTTCTTGCTACCATCGATATTTATCTTGGATAGGACAGTGTGATGTATTGAACAAGTTATTGACTAATCATCTGAATGATATCTTCTTTTTCTTTGTTTTGGAAGTTCTTTAATGTTGATCTTTATTTTTCACTGTGTAAAGTCAACTTAAGTCCCTCCACTGTATTTGGCCATGATAGACTTTTTTACTAGTAAGCAAACTTGGATTCTACATACCCAAATACAGTATAAGTGTGTGTTCCAACCCAGTCATAAGAAAGACAGAAAATGTGAGTGACGGATACTTGAACTTAAATCAACGAAAAAACAAAAACTTGAATCAACGACTCAGACTTGAATTATACCAAACATAATCAGATAATCTAACCATTTGCATTGGTCTTCTACATTAGAGTGTGTCTAAGCTGAGGGAACTGAGCGTTCGATTATAAAAAAACTTGAATCCTTTAACTTTGTTTGGTATAATGGGCTACAATACAAGCCCATATAGCAAAGCCCAAATGGGTGATGACGACTCTGTACCGTATGCGTCAGAGAGATTCGTCGGAGACATTGCAGAAATCGGAAGAAGAAGAAGATGTTGAGAACTCGCCTTCTCTGGTTTACGGTTGGGTTTTCCGTCAGCGGAGCTTCCATTGCTCATCTCGTGTGGCGTGATCTCTATGCAGAACGTTTCGCTATAACCTCTGATGTAATTTATTATTTCCATGTTTTCTAAAATCATCCTTTGGGAAAGTTTTGATGCGAACGATCCTGGAAATCGTGAACAAAATTGTTTCGATTTCTGATATATGAGGTTTCAATGCTGCAGATGAAGGAGAAATTCAATGCTTTAGAAGGTAGAGTTTCAGGTCTGGAGTCTGCTGGTTATGAGAATCCGAGTCCAGCTCAGGTCAGCTCTCTCTCTCTCCATTTGTAGCTATGGATATGATTGATTGTTAGTTAGATAATATTGTAACCCTGATTGCTAAATCAAGCTATCCATGTGATCTGAGTTTCATATAAATCTCTTGGTAGGGGGGTTACTTCTCAATTTCTCATTATTCATTGAATTTCTCGAAAATTGTCTAATCAACTGAAAATTCAAGAGCTTCCAGAGATTAAAAGTAAGAGTTGAGATTCCACCACTGCCTATATAAGCCTCAATTAAATTGTCGTCCTTTACTTTAGTTGTCTAGAGTTTGGTTGGATAATTGCTTTGGAGTCTCTCTAGTTTGGTGAATTTCAATAACAAAAGTAGTTTCACACCTTCTTGTTACTTGAAGTTACATTAGTAGTTAGTCGTAGCTCATTGTGTTTGGACCTTGATATGATTCTTCTGCACTTTGCTTGACTTTTTCAATCATGTATATTAACTCCACTCTCTTGTAGGATGAAAGGATTTCATAAGCGAGCATATCACAACTGTCATACTCTCGCATTTTCTATATACATCTTTTTCCTTGCTCACCATTGTGTCTTGTTGTAGGTTGAGAGTTGAAGACTATTCGGAAGCTTCCAAGCCCAAATTAATCAATGACTTGGCTCATCTGTGATAGAGTTGCGATGATGCCATCTTCTTCACTCGGAACTTCTAAGATGCTTGGAATGATCTTCTAAACTTAAAACTTTTTGTTTTTGTAAACTACTCACCTTTCGAGTTTTGGCTCTCAGACTTACATTTGTGTTACAAAACATTCGGCAAGAGTGGTTCGTTTAATTCTAAGAAGTGGGTTGTATATGAAATGCATCACGGCTGTGCGCTTTTAGGATATACCCCTTCTAATCTCAAACCTTTCAGCTCGAAACCAATTTTATACAGAAACTTATACCATACCAATTGAAATCTATTCACATCCTAAACATCGATAAGAACCCTACTCTTGTATCAATTAACCATTTGCTAAAACATCCAGACACTGACAGAAATTGCAAAAGAGACTATAACTCTATGAGTCAGGGGAAAACCCTCATTCTATCAACCAGACGAGTGGAGCTCTCTCTATCCCGCGATTTATTCCTTTTCTTCATTGTTCCCGGATTAAAGAGATTCCTTGGTCAGAACCAACCATCGATCTGCTTGATCATGGCTTCATTTGATGGGATGGGCGAGGAGGGAGGATCGAATTTGCCAGCTCTTCGTTCACCTTCACCGGAAGAGGTGGCATCTGCTTCATAACCTCTGGCATGTCATTCAAGCTGCAACCCAATTGTTCAATCAGCTTCAAGTTAATACATTATAATAGCTCCAAAACTTTGTTGGAAAGAATGGCATTTCCCAGAGTGAGTCATTGACATAGAAGTGATCTATAGATATATAGGTAAATGTATTACTCATTCAAGATTGCGAGGATATTTTCCCGAGCTTTGCTCAAGATATTGACATTCTCATGTAGCTGCAATAGGAAAGAATCTTTGATAAGTACACAAATTAGATATAAAATCGATCATAAAACCCAAAGATTACTCAAAAGCAAACAAAACAAGGCACATAAACAGATCAGGTCCAAAACCCCCCAGCAAATTATACAAAAACTTACAAGCTGAAAATTTGAAGTTGAATTCACCTGGAAAGCTGAGAAATTTGATGTAACTTGATTGAACATTTGGGCATTTTGCTCGAGAAGATCTCCACTCACACCACCAATAGCTGCAATAAAGCCATGACAGTTAGGCTCCTTCTACTTCAATCTATAGAAGATTAACCTTTAAAATGAAAACACCAAGATTTTTAAACAAACCTTTATATGAAATACCATCATCGGTATCTATAGGCATCATAGGCGGAGCATACGATGGACCATTAGGATGCACATTCAAATGAGATGAGGACTTGGCTGAAGAATCTGTAGCTTTTTCCTGCTTAACAGATATGTGAAAGACAGTCAATTAGTTTCTGTAGACTTATACATGGATCCACCAGACAACCTAAGAATTTTCGCCCGTCCAAAATCACAAGTAAACAGCTAAAAGTTCTACTAGCTAGTTATAAATTAGATTTCAGTCAAGCTAATTTATGGTTTGTGCTTTAATTATATCCCTTGGATTTTGTAGCTTTGATCGTATCGAAATCGCTAAGGAGCAGCAAATAGGAATTGAATTCCACATACTTTCTTATCTTTGCTTTTCCTCGATGAATGGTCTTCTTTCCTACGCTTCCCGTTTTCCTTTTTCTGTAATCCATCAGCAACCACATGGAGGTAAAAAAGAATCGTAAGAACCAATAACGCCAATGTGCGAAGAAGAGTAATCAAGAAGAACAGAATCACTCGCTGGATTAAGCAAAATCGAGAAATTACAGTCATCCATCTACAGCGCAGCGCAACATCACGGACAGTCTTATCCTTCATTTTCATCGCAATCTTCGCATATCGAAAAACTGACGGTTCTGTCGCGTACCTAGATAGATATAAAATATTAAAGGACTAACAGAATTAAACAAGGCTCTTACCAATCATTACTGATAAGTAGTAGACAACTCATCCTCCAATTAAATCCTAAACTTTTCTCATTGCTCTAATACTAATGTGCCTATCATAAATATGATACAACACCAGCTAGTCATTTAGTATTTTATTTATTACCATACTTGAGAGTTTGAAACCACAAAGAAAACTCCAATTAGCTAATCAAATACCACTTCTTCTCTTCACAGTAACAGTAAGATATAAATTCAAAAAGACCCCACGAAAAGCTAACAATTGTCATCACATATTCCGATTCAAAACTCAGGATGGCAATGGAAAAGAAGATAATATCAGGATTCACTGCATCTAGTCAGATGGAAAGACCATTGGATAAAACAGCAAATTCAAATCTAAAACATAGAGAGGAGCAAAAATTTTACTTGACAAGCAAATCTTCCAATAGAGATTGTTCCTCATGAGTCCAATCGGTAGAGATCCCTGAGTTATGCCTCAACGCGCCAGCCGTCTGTGAATTATCCGCCGCCGCGCCTGTATTGCCACCATTATCGACAGAATTTACAGCACCGCCATTTGTAGCCGCCGCTGAAGAAGACGATACCTTCTGCGTCGCCGACGAACCTTCCTGATTGTTACCAGACGGGTTTGCGCTCGCCGCCATCAGATACCCAAATCTTTTGTGCTGAAATTCACTTGGATTCCTCGCCAGAAAAGTGTCAATTATTAACGCAATTCAGGTATGACAACGCCGGTGATAGGAACAGAGAGAGGAGAGATGGGGGCGATTGATTAATCCGGCCGCCGACTGAGCTTCTTCTTCTTCTTCCCCTCGAAATATGGAATCTTTGCTTATTAAAAAAAAATTAATAATTCGTTTTCATCTTTATCCTTTTTCGGATTTTAATTTTCTATTTTGAGAGTCAAATACGGCGATTTTAGTTATTATGAGGCTTTTTGGGTAAAGATTATAATTATAGGGGCTGAAACATAATAACCTAAAAGAAGAAAGTAATCCGTTTTGTTTTCTTCTCTCTTTTCGAGGTCCCTCCTCCC
>NW_006238921.1:2242352-2445538 GCF_000375325.1 Capsella rubella | reverse complement strand
CTCTTCTTCGTCGTCCTCCTCTCTCTCTTCTCCTCTCTCTCTCTCTCTCTCTCTCTCTCTCTCTCTCTCTCTCTCTACCTCCGCGCTTGAGGTTGGCGTCGGAGATTACCAAGATCTCTCTCTCTCTCTAATCGTCCCCTGGATATGGCGTCTCAGCCAGCAGGTTAGTTCAATTGAGATTTTTTTTTTTTGTTTTGTTGAGATTTTAGGCTCTCGATTTATTGAATTATCCTTGTGCAATTATGGTCGGTTCGTGAGACCCGTTGGGATGTTTGCTTGAAATTGATGAACTTCGACCTAGATTTGGATCGATTAGGCCTGTATTCAGTCCGTGAGATCAGTTTTGGATTCGTCTATCTAAACCTTTCAGGATTTCCCTGTAACCTGTTTCGCTAACTTTTCAGCTGAGCAACTTCAGTTTCGATGTCGTAATTTATACCTTCAATCATTGTTTCGTGGCAAACGCTGTGGATTTTTGTAGCTTTAAAGTGTAGCTTTCAAATTGTGAAAAGCTCTTTGAATTCTGATATTGTTACCTTGGGTAGTCTGATTGATGATGGATGATAAGTTCTAACTCTTTCGATTGCTCTTAGCTTTGGCTGGCCTTAGCTTTTCTTGATTAGATTAGATGTTTTCATTTTTATTGCAATTTGATGTCTTTTCTTATTCAGCACCCTAGTAGATCTACTCGATGTTTCATCAAGTCTCTTTAGTGTTTTTGCCTGTGCTTATTATTGCAGTTCAGTCTTTTCAGAATATTACCTATCATTATTACTCAACATGTAATAACTTCAATATTTTTGCTGCAGGTGGCAGTCCTCCTAAACCTTGGGAACAAGAAGGAAATACATCTGGTCCTAATCCTTTCAGGCCTCCTTCGAATACTAGCACGGCTGGTTCAGTTGAGGCTTCTGGCACAGCCAATCCCGGTGAAGTAGTTTCATCCGTGAACAGAACTAATACAGCTGCTAATATGAATGCACTGAGTAGGCCTGTACCGACTAGACCTTGGGAGCAGCAGAGTTATGGGACCACAATGGGAGGTATGTTTAGAAGTTATCTTAGATCTTTTTTGGTTTTGAGATTACATTAAGCTTAGTTCTTTTATTGTATGAAATGCAGGTTATGGTTCCAATCTAGGTGTGAACTCTGGGTATGGGTCAGGTACATATGGTTCAGCATTAGGTGGGTATGGTGGTGGAATGTATGGTGGTAGTAGTATGTATAGAGGAGGTTACGGTGGTGCTGGTGGTCTATATGGAAGCTCAGGCATGTATGGTGGTGGTGGGATGTACAACAGCAGTTATGGTGGCACGATGGGTGGTTATGGTATGGGTATGGGATCAGGAATGGGAATGGGAATGGGAATGGGGATGGGAATGGGTCCCTATGGTGGTCAAGATCCGAATGACCCTTTTAATCAACCTCCATCTCCACCAGGCTTTTGGATATCATTTCTCCGTGTGGTATTTCATTCATACTTATTTCGTATAAGAAATCAAAGTAGTTGATAAGTTAGTTATGTTCTGTAGAACATAAATTTTTCATGTTTTGATGTATGACAGATGCAAGGTGCTGTGAATTTCTTTGGCCGTGTAGCAATGCTTATAGATCAAAACACTCAGGCCTTTCACATGTTCATGTCTGCGCTTCTTCAGGTTCCTTCCTTTTTTCTTCTACCAAGTTGTCTTTTACTAGATCCTTGAATGATTTGATTATTATTCTCATGTTAACCATTCAAATATTTTTCCACAGCTATTTGATCGTGGTGGTATGTTATATGGAGAATTAGCAAGATTTGTATTGCGTATGCTTGGGGTGAGAACAAAGCCTAGAAAGATGCAGCAGCCACCACAGGGGCCTAACGGACTCCCTTTACCCCACCAGCCACATGGAAACCAGAACTACATCGAGGGGCCTAAAACTGCTGTACCAGGTGGTGGTGGTGGTTGGGACAATGTATGGGGCAACTAAATTACGTGTTTCATCACCCAAGTCCTTCATCATTGCTTTAAATACACCATGGACACCAGTTGGTTACTGATAGAAGACAAGTCATGCAGCAACCTGCAACACAGATTGGGATGTACCAAAGCCAAATGTTTGTTTACAAATCGAGTCTCTTCTTCTCCTCTCTCTATCTCTCTACTCAGTTTTCTGATCGTGTGATAAACAAACCGCAGATAGATGTCAAATTCAATAAAATGGAATGTGAATTTTAAGTGTTTAAAGACTAGTAACTACAGTACATTAGTTGGTTACTACTTACTACTGCTTGATTAGTTACCACCATTATATGAAAATGTTAAAAGATTTGAATCCTTGCTTTATTAAGAAAAATGATGTGAAAGAACATTGGACTAAAATAACTTGTTTGTGATTCATGTCCATTCTTGCGGATATGTTCTCCAGTATGGTCCTATGGCCATCATATCTTCTGTCCTTAGTGTTATATCGGCTCTATGTAACCTGAACATCTCAACAGCTGTCGGGGTCAGCCTCGCATTCCCGCTCATGTAGAGAATCCGAAGGTTCGTGCAACCACCTCGTAGAGCAAGCAACCCTTGGTCACATAAGTTCCTACAATAGTTCACATGGAGTTTCTTCAAGTTACGGCACCACTTTCCTACAGCTTCCCATCCCAAAACCTTAATTTCATGACACAGAGCCAAGTTCCACTCTTGGAGCACTGGACATCCTTTTGCTATAGCTTCGATGGATTCATCACCAACCGTTCTGCACATTCTTAGGTTCAAGATTCTAAGTTTTGATGCAATCCCAGATCCAATAGGTACCAAACCCTCTTTGATGTAGCAACTTACACCTGAAAGGTTTAAAAACTCAATCCCACCTCCGCTAATGATCCCCGTTATACCCTTAGGCTCAAGCTGACAAGACTCAGCATCCACATAGATTAGAGTTGGAGAACAGTTGTTGAAGCCAACACCGGTTATGCTCTTGCAGCTTGAGATCTTCACTGACTCAAGCTGCAAGCATGCTTGTGACAATGCTTTTATGCCAAAATCAGACACCAGAGGGCAATACGAGAGATTCACGCACAAAAGAGGCAAGGAAGCCCTGGCTAAAGTTTCTAACCCAATGTCACTGATATTGCAGCGGTGCAGACTAAGCACTCTTAGATTGGGACAGAAGCTAGCAATAGTAAAGATCCCATCATCAGAAATCCCAAAGCAACAATCTAAGTAAAGACCACGCAGTCTTGCACCGGGAATCCTGAGAGAGGTGAGGCTTGAATCATTCAGTACCATGCATCCAGCGAGCGAAAGATGCTCCAACCACTGAAACCGAGTGAGGAGCCTATGGAGATGATAGGAATTTACATCAGGATTTGGCTGAGACAGACTTGCGGGGTTCAGGATAGTGAAAGAACACTCGAATTGTACACATCGACGGTTTATGTTTTGGATGTTGAGCCATCGACGACAAGTCAAACCGAATGAATCATGGTCAGCAACATTATCAAGTCGTTGGAAGATAAAGGAAAGACAATCATCCGGAAGGTGGATAATGGAGGTCTCAGCATCATCAGACTCGGACACAACCTCCATCTATCAGTTCAACTCCTGTAAAAACAAACAACAAAATCTTTATCTTTAAAACTAAAATCTCCACCAAGTCTTTAAGTAAATCTCCTCCACATATCTACTTTGATACAGAACCCTAAACGAAGGTTGCCTAACTCAAACGATGATCTAAGTGAAGCAATCCAGAGAACCTTAACCTTAATTCAAACCAGATGGTAGCTCTATCCGAAACAAAGTTCCAAAATGGCGCCTACTCGATAATAAGAAATCAAGAATTCCGCATCACCAGACAAGATCAACCAAAAACGAATACATAACAAGCTTAGATTCCAACCAAACCAATCTCCATCTAGAATCCCAACATGCCGACTAAAAAAAAGCGAAACTTTGAGACTCAAAATTTCAGGAACGGATTATGGAAATGAAAACCAAGGAGAAACACCAACATATTAACTCCACAGTTTACAGACGAAAATCCAATAATCGATCAATCCATAATTGAAATGCAAAACAGAGAGAGCTGCAGCCTAAAAAAAAAAAGAAAAAAGAGAAAAACAAATGTCTTCTTCTTTATTTAGTCCGTATATTATGCTCGTGTTGTGTCACCGAACCGTGACTTTAGAACTTCTGCTGCGTATTAATTACCCTAAAACGTATCGTGGCCGTTGATTTACATCACAAGTGACAGGAGTAAGGCACTGACACAAAGATTTTGTAGCCATAGTGACGATTCATCCCCTTTCTCAGGCAGCCTTGAGTTGAATCAGCTGGTACTTTAAAGGAGTTTTCCATCCTTGTTTAAAAAAAAAAAAAAAAACCATTATTTTAATCAGAATCCTTTACTCATTACTACTAATTAGCAGTTAAGCACCACTACAGTCCTCAATCCAACTTGGGTTAGACCCATTACATATTGTTGACATGTCAGCCTTTGCCTGTAATACAGCACCAACCAAATCATATTTGATTAGTCAATTTTTGAATCCAAACAATATTATGTTTTGTGATGTTGGTGAACTCTGGCAGATGATTGATGATGATTTTGATGGTAGTTTCAGTATTATATATACAACGGTAGAACTATTTTGAACCTTGAAAAAATATCCATGGATTAGATAGATATACTCGGCTGTGAATTGCCAGCTAAAATTACTATTAGGATCATATTTGTTCCCGTTGATTTGATTTGACATATGCTATATGAAATGAGTGAGATGAGTTGCTTTTGTCTCGATTCAAACATCTGCGTCATAATTTTCACTGCACTTTGAGACAACGTCAGATTATTTGGATTCACTATGTACTTTTATTAAAACAACAAAAAAAAACAATCAGGCTATATATATATATGTATTTGTAGTTCTGCTGGAGATCTTATTGTTTCTAGTGTTCATGTTGACATATATGTTTCATTTCAAAAGTGATGTGCTTCATCCAATATATTAACACTCAGTTAGAACTTTTTACTTGCATCATCACCAAAACACATCTAAAGGACACTACACTACTGCCGTTCGAAGGGGGGTGGTGTGGAGTTGGAGAGAGTGAATTTTGCCTCAAAGCCAAGGGTCACCTTTGTTTCCCCCCACTCACGAGAAAAAAGAAGAAGCATATATTTTTGTATATCTAATTAGTGTCCCCCTTGGATGTTGTGAACAAGTTGGACTTTTGCATATAAATTCTCCCGCCAGTGTAGCAACAAGTCTTCAGCTCGGAGTATGAGTTCACATTTGAAACCTGATCCTCGTACACTTTTACTATTGTTATGAGATTCTTTTGTTGCAGTGATAATATATGACTTCGTGAAAACACAACTTCCTGATTGTGTACTCTGACAAGAAAAGTACAGCTAGCTAGTTTTGCAAGATTTGGGGTTGGCCAATTAAATCAAATTTTATAACTTGTAATATTTAGTTGCTAGGTAATTTTTAAACATTTTACTAATCTAAAACTTCCAAATATTATCGAGGTACGTAAACAAATGACCACATGGTGTGTGTGTTGTAACAATCTCAATATGGCCAACCAAGTCCGCTGTATTTCTAGTCCTTGTCTCGGCAACGAAGCCTGTTGTGACATTTTTTTTTTCTTTCTTTTTGGTGCGAGCTTCCTTCTTCTCATTGCCTTTCGTCTTAGCCTTCTTTTGACTCTCTCGCATCACCACCGATAACTTTGCTGTTTATTGAAAGCTAGATCATAGTTCAAATAAAGCCCTAAAGAAAAGAAAATAACATATACAAATCTTAGTGACGAAAAGCTAGAGGGCGTTTCAAATCAGTGAACTATTAATTTCAAGATTCTTTTTTTTGAAAAAATATGTTTTCGTAATATAAAACTTACGAAAAATATGAATAAGACAAAGCACTCTGCATTTCTTGTTCTAACTTTTTCTTTTCTTCTTTTCCCGACATTTTAGCCCAGCTAAATATATATATATATATTACTCTTAGTTAATTTGAATTCGATTACATACATAGTAGTATTTCATAACACGAGTAAATAAACAGCCATTATTTTTAGAGATGTTGTCTTAGTTGTTTTCCTCGTAGATAAAGATGGTATCTAGCTATATCGCCTTTAATAATTGGGGTTGCACAAAAAAGAGAAGATAGTGTTTTGTAATTTGTATAGTACTCCCCTAGTTGTAGTAAAAAGTGAGAAGATGGTATTAAAAGTCAAAAAGATTCTTTTTGAAAGAGAAGACGAGACCCAGACCAGAATTAGTGAATTACTACTACACGTAATTATTGCATATTTCATATACATGTAATTATATAGTATATTTTTAATTCAATTAATAAACTAAACTACACTTGTGTAGAAGAACTGAAGAAGAGCTCAGCTCATCACTACACTTTAACACTAGCATAGTAGTAGTACCATTTCCATTAAGGCTCTTTCATCCTGAGATAGTGCGCAATTGCAGAACACACAAACTCTCCAACAAGACCCCAAAAATGGACATCTTCTCCTACGTCATCCTCCTATCATGCGCGTCCTCCCCCTTATCTTACGCCTCTCCGGCCAGTTTCAGTCGCCGTCACCTTCTTCAAACTCCTCCAACTGATCCTTCCACATTTTCCCCGCCCTTCTTCCCACTTTACAGCTCCTCCTCCCCTCCTCCTCCGCCACCGCAGCCTCTTCCGCCTCCCGCCCCCACTTTCGCCACATTTCCGGCGAACATCTCCGCCCTCGTCCTCCCTCGCTCTCCTCAATCTCACACTCCTTCCCGTACACTCCTTATCCCAGTTATCTCCGCCGTGCTCGCCGTCGCAGCATTACTCGGCCTGTCTTTGTTTCTCTACGGACGCTGGCGAGGGCAAACCCGTCATTTTAAAGAAGACTCCAAGACCTTAGCTCCTTCTTCAGACATTAGCCCATCCGGACAGCAAACTCCTCAATGTCCCCCTCCAAGAAACAACACCACTGAAAACAAACTCTCAGTGGCTCCTTCCACCTCCGATGTTCTCTACCTCGGCAACGTCGCCGCTTCCTCCGGTTCTGTTTTCGTTAAACCGGCGTCACCGGAGATCTCTCCTCTCCCGCCATTACCTGCTCGTAGCTTCCTCCTACAACACAACTCTGAAGCTAATCTTGATGGAGAAGAAGAAGACGACGACTTTTACTCGCCTCTCGCGTCCATAGCTGGTCAAGAACCACGAGACCGGAGAATCAATCCGTACAGCAACTGCTCTTGCTCTATCTCTTCACACTCGGATTCTCCGGCAATGTCGCCGTCCGCTACGATTTCTCCGCCGATGAACTCTACAGCTCCACATTGGTCAACTAACCAAAACCCTCAGTCTCTGTCGTCACCGGAGAGAACAACAAGGAACAATAAGAGATATGGTGGTTCGTCTCTGAGAATGTTTAGCCTCTGGAATCAAAGTCTAGGGTTTCCAAGAATTTCTTCTGCTTCTACTTCACCAGAGAGAGGTATGACTAGAACTCCTGACGCATATGCTCGTTCTTCTATGTACTCTTCAGTGGCCACCACGCCGGATCGATTTTTCCGGAAGGTTCTTGATAGTTCGCCGCCGAGATGGAACGATTTCAGTCGAAATGTTAAGTCTTTGTTCCTTTCTTCAACTTCTGCTTCACCAGCTAGAGATTTCTGTATCAACATCTCTGAATCTTCAAGAAGTTTGAAATCTTCTTGGGAAAATCCAGAGCTTGCTACAACTGAACAGAGCGAATCTGCCGCTGCTGCTACTCTTCCGCCTCCACAACGGCCACCGCCCGCAATGCCGGAGCCTCCTCCTCTTGTGCCGCCGTCACAGTCTTTCATGGTTCAGAAATCTGGGAAAAAGCTATCTTTCTCCGAGATACCACAGAGTTGCTGGGAAGGAACGACAGAGCGGCCAAAGCCAAAGCTGAAACCTCTGCCTTGGGACAAAGTCCGACCAAGTTCTCGCCGGACAACTACATGGGATCGTCTTCCCTACAACCCTTCAAATGCTAACTCAAAGCAGAGAAGTCTTAGCTGTGATCTTCCGATGCTAAATCAAGAGAGCAAAGTTTTAGATCCAAGAAAGAGTCAAAATGTTGCTATTCTTCTTACAACACTTAAGCTCACCACAAATGATGTTTGTCAGGCCCTTCGAGATGGTAAAATTATCAGTTACAAAACTAATTTCTTTTAATTTTCGATTGTATGGAGCTGAATCTGACTTGTATATTCTATCAGGTCACTATGATGCACTTGGAGTTGAGCTTCTTGATAGTTTAGCAAGAGTGGTACCGAGCCAAGAAGAAGAGAAGAAGTTGATTAGCTATAGTAATGATTCAGTGATCAAGCTTGCCCCATCAGAGAGGTTCCTCAAGGAATTGTTAAATGTGCCTTTCGTGTTCAAACGAGTTGATGCATTGCTCTCTGTTGCTAGTTTTGACTCTAAAGTCAAACACTTGAAAAGATCACTACGAGTTATACAGGTATAAAACAACGTTGAAGATAACGAATGACGTTTATGAATATGAATGTTGTCGTAAACGTACGTCTCATGAAGCTATATGATTCTTTTGCAGGCTGCTTGTGAGGCACTTCGAAATAGCAGAATGTTAGTGAGACTTGTTGGAGCTGTCTTAGAGACAGGAATGAAGAGCGGGAATGCTCACGCCTTCAAACTTGAGGAGCTGCTCAAGCTTGTCGATATCAAATCGTTAGATGGAAGAACCAGTATCTTGCATTCTGTTGTACAGAACATCTTAGAATCAGAAGGTATCAAAGGGCTACAAGTTGTGAGAAATCTGAGTTCAGTACTTGACGATGTCAAGAAATCTGCAGAGTGGGACTATGGCGTTCTAAGAAGTGATGTGGCGACGCTTTACCAAGGAGTTCAGAAAATTGGTGAGGTTTTGCTATTGTGTGAGGAGACAGGACACAGTGAGGAACACCATTGGTGGAAATTCAGGGAGTCGATGACCCAATTCTTGGAGACCGTTGCTGAGGAAATTAAAAAGATAGAAAGAGAAGAAGCTTCCACGCTCATTGCAGTGAAAAAGATCACAGAGTATTTTCATGTAGATTCAGCAAAGGAAGAAGCTCAGCTATTGAAAGTATTTGTAATCGTGAGAGACTTTCTGAACGTTCTAGATGGAGTCTGCAAGAAAATGGAGGAGACTAGAGAAGAGGCTACTCTGGCTTAGATTAATTGTGTAATAAAGATACTAGAATCTGTCCAAGACTTATGCATGTGATACCTCTAAGTTATGTAATTATGTTTGTATGAATTGTTGGAAGCTACGTTGTATGTAGATGAAGACTACTTTCACAAACATATAAGTGGCTTGGAGACCATTTGATATCCCGAACTTAGATATCCAAGTGTTTATTTAGTGATGAAATATGATTAGAAGATACTATCTGTATTCCGTAACATACATAGAGTATTTTGGGTAAACTAACCAATCATAATTACACGGTTTATCAAAACTAGTCACTCTATTACACTAATAGCTCTGGTGAATCAAAAGTTGATACTAGCTCTCTAAATTCCGTCAAGAATTCCATCAATCGCCTGGAAGATCTGAGAGGCTACATTCTCATCTTCTGCTATAATAGCAGTACCAATCTCTGAGGTCTCTACAAGTCCCCTGTTAGGATTTGCGATATGGATTACGCTGTTGTCTTTTGTATCATTATCACGAGTGCTATGTTCTATTGATCCCTTTATACCCATTTTCAGTAATGCGTCCAGAAGTGATTCTGGAGCCACTGAGCCCCAATGCCTTAACGGCCGAGCCTTCCCTGAACTTTCTTCTTGCTCCAACCCAGTAACTAATCTGTGTTTCCCATCTTCCATCAGAAGCTCACCTTTCAATCTTGCAATACCAAAGTTTTCACGATGCCTTAGTTTTTTCCAGCTAAATTTGGAGGCCAAGTCTGTTGTAATCTCTACACTAGGGTTGTCAGCAATTCTTGGCACGCGTAGCGTCTTGTTCTCAGAGTAATTCAGGATTGAGCTTGTCTTCATCTCAGCCAGATTGATCCTCTGATTGACAGCATCAGGGATCTATTCATAAAATGGTATCAGATAGATGAATATAGACAGATGCAAGATGGAAAAATTTCTTCAACAAAGTGGAAATCGTTACCAAAACAATCTTTTGCTGCAACACGGAAAAAAGTGTTGGAAGCTTCTGCAACCTGCAAAAGAAACTACAGCACTGAGATTTGAGCACTAGTTGACAAGCAAATTTCAGAACATTTGACATGTGGACTACATGATTACAAGCTAAACGTGTGAGCTGCCATAGTTGGGAGATTTTTTTAGGCATATACTCGTCACCAAATAGCAATAAGGCATATGTGGAATTTAGTGGGTCAAAACTATCATATCGGTCAAGGTATTCCCTAGCACAAGAACCATGCTAACTCCTGTTTTGTGCAGACACAACTCAGATTCCTTGAAATGTAGATTTAATCATGCCCCAGGCAAACCTTACCTTATTCCAGAAAGAAATGAACATTGGAGAATTTTCATTGCTATCGGTCTAAAAGGGAGAAGTCCTAAACCTGAACTAAGCCCACCCTGCAAGACATATTTCTCATCAGATATATTGACTAGAGATTCACACTGAATTATCTGATGGGGAGAGAGAGAGAGAGAGAGAGAGAGAGAGAGAGAGAGAGAGAGAGAGAGAGAGAGAGAGAGAGAGAGATTAAAACCTCGAGAACAAGTAATGATTTTGGATCTCCACGCCAACGCTGAAGAAGTTGGACAGAAGGGCCGAGTCGCAAACTCCAGTGAGGAGCAAATACAATGCATGGCTCCTGCCAACTCGTTCTGTTCACATAATTAAAAAAGATCAGCGAATGTTGTAACATACTTCTTGAAACAGAATCACCCCATCACCAAAATTTAGGTTGCAGATTCCACGTGAGGTATTTGACTGATGTATCTGAACTAAGCAATGATATAAGGTGAACTGTAATGATAATTTCAATTATAGATTAGCATGACATGTGTTGGCAGACTATGCATTTACGCAAATTAACCCATCAAATAGTGATCGCAGAAATGAAACTATGGACCCCAATAGAAGGGAACTCAATGGAATACTTACATTAAGTTGGGTGAGTGAATGGCAGGAAACAAATGGATCTTCTTGTCTTTAATGAATTTAAGATGGCCAAAAGATGGTTCTCCTGAAATTAACTGTGACAACGTAATTGAATTTAATATATTTTTCACAGTAATTAACCAAGCACTTGGCAGAAGCATACCTTCTCCTGTCGTTGCTCACACAACCACTCCGGTATGGTGTTTGTGTATGCCAATAGCTCTTCTGCGACAGAAGATATTACAAAGACTGGAACCTAAGCAAAGCCATGGTAGAGTGATTTAGTCTTCAGAGCTAAGAATAATTTCAACTAAGAATCACCCATTTTTTATGCTTCATATCATCAAAAAAGTTAAACTACCAAATTAAAAGAAAGTGAAATTCAACCTTTAGAGACAAGGATTCAAGAGAGTTTGACATTAGCTCCAGGAGCTGCAGAACTATCCCAATTCGAGTAATCGTTATCAAGGTTGAGCCACCAGCATCAGCAGATTCTGCAGCACAAGAACAAACAAATGCTAGTTTCTCCATCTCTTCTAAGCTGTCTTCTGTGTTTAATAATGAAGCAGCCAAGTCATCATCCTTCTTGTCACTTCTAAAAAAGTTTAGCAGTATATAAAGATCCTCGACTTTAAGTCACAAACAAAACTCATCTAATAAATGTAAGAAAAAAATCTTATGTGAGAGTACCTGATTGTTGATAAATAATTATTATCCAGGTCAGGAGAAACACAACCATTCTCAGTCACTTCTGCAGATTGGAGGCATGAGAGATCTGAGTATATTAACACATCGGTTCCTTTGAGACCATGGAAATCAAAACTTTTTGCATGATGTGAAACACAGATGGAGCTTGACATATAACTTAGACTTCCATTAGGTCCGTTGATCAACCAATTGCAAGCCCCAATATCTAGACCTGAACTTAAAGCCTTGATGATCAAGGTCCCATTATAGCAAACTTCTTCTGCAAACTTTACAGCTTGAACCTTCTTCATGCAACTCTCTATATCATCTAAACTGTGGAAAAGGTTAGACAAAGATTAAAGAAGAAATCGATACTATGAAAACCTGAAGAGCTGGTAACTAAATAATGGGGCAACATATTCTTTAACAAGCCAAAAATAGTTACCTGTACAGACGCATCCAACTGCCCAGATCATCACCACTCTCACCGAAGACAACTTTTTTAAGCGAGGCTGGTACCTCTTCACTATCTAAATCCTTAATCCACCCAGGAAAACAGGAGTACCCGGGTCCATGAAAACATCGGAATTCATTATGCATCGATACAAGATCTTGCATCATGAGCTGTCCAATCTTTGCTGTTGCTTCAGTCATATATATCTACATCTTAGCAGTAACAATTCAGCACAATGCACACCCCAATCAAACAAACTCATTCAGAAAACTCAAAACTTTAGGACCTGAAAAACATTTACCTTGGCACAAAATCCAGGGTTTTGGGTAAGGAAAGGCAATCCGAGCAATCCCATAGGGTTGGAGATCAGAACTATGTCAATCAAAGAAGCCTCCCACAAATGCAAGGCTTTCACAGTTTTGTACCACGGTTCTGCGCAGACCAAATCAGCAGGAGTTAGCTGTCTCTCCAGTTTTTGCTTCTTCTGAATTGGATTATGAGCATCCAGAGGCACATCAGATAGGTATTCAGAAGCTTCAAAACCCACATCATATGGAACAGGAGAGAAGATTGTGATTGCCGAAAGGTCCAAAGGGCAGTCAATCAAGATTCTGAAACCACATAGATTCAGCATATGACAAGGAGGATAGTAAAAGCCATCTCCTTTGCTCAGACACGTCTGCAAAAAAGCACAAAGCTGTCATATTTACCCAACCCGAGGTTTTCCACACCTCACACGAAATATATAAACTTACATGAACTTATACGTACGAGCAAGAGAGACTCACCAATTTCATGGCGGTAAACGATAGTGGAATCTGTAAATAAATGAGGTTCAAATTCAGAACTTTTATATACAACGCAGCCTAAAAACAGCCCGAAAGATGCTTATCATAGGAGATTATTAGTATAATCCCAGAAAATTTTCTACTTGTTTAGAGAGAGAGAGACTAGCAGATGCGGCAAAGAGAGATTGAAATTTGAAAGTACGGAGGTTTATGCAAGGCGGCCATGGAGGTTTTTTGAGGACGAAACGCCGGTTTTAATTCGAAACTGGTTTAGATTCGATTTGGTTCGGTTTGATTAGTTCATCTTACATATTTTCGGTTTGGGTTATCAGGTTCGGTTCAATTCGGTTTGGTTGTTCTGATACGTTTGATGCTGCTGAAATAGAACCAGAGAGAACAGATTTGGTCCTCCGATGAATTCAGCTGGTGCGGTCAGCGACGGTAGGCTCACCGCGGAAGATTTCTCTGTAGCCGCTCGAGCTTTTGCCGATAAATGGAAAACTCATAACCAATCATTCCCTCCATGGTCATGGGTTCCTCTGATCAATCGAACTCTACTTCTTTCAAATCAGGTTAACAACGATCAACACTAATCTCCATAATTCAACCTTGTTTGATATACTCCTTATTTTTCTTATCTAAGATGCCTTCGTCTTTGTTGTGTTATTAGCAGGCGGAAGGTTACTTGTCGCTCGAGAAGAGCATCATTCTCAGTTCACTTGAGGTAATAAAATTTACAGCTCCTAACAGTGCTGCTGTGACCCTCTTCATTTCTTGTTTCTCACCATTTAGTATGTGAATAGGAAAGTCCAGAGGATGAATCTCTGCATTTAGCTACTGAGTGCTCGGAAAAAGAAGAATCAGTTGATCACGCAATCTTGGTACATTAACCTTTTAAGCAATTTTTCATTGCCAACATATCTGAAGCACAACTCTGGAATCACTAAGATTGGTATTTGCTTGTTTCCGCTAGGTCCAGAACCAAGAAAATGAAGCACATTACTATGATTTTCATTTAGTTTACAGTGCATCATACAAGGTTCCTGTGTTATATTTTCGCGGATATTGCAGCGGTATGTCAAAAATTTAACCTGCTTGGACCTTTTGTGGTTTGTTATTTTGCTTAGTTTTAAAATCATCTTTGTTGTCACTTAGATGGACAACCTCTATCTTTGGACGTCATAAAAAAGGATCTGCCCTCATGCTCTGTTAGTCTTTTGGCTGAATCTAAGTGGACGTTTATAACACAGGAGGTATCTAATCTCTCTAAATCAATACTACAATGTCCGTTTAAAGTGTATCATTTGGTTATTTGGTATTGAATGTCTATGTAACAATCAACCGCAGGAGCATCCATATTTGAACAGGCCATGGTTCAAGCTACATCCCTGTGGGACTGAGGATTGGATCAAGCTGCTTTCCCAAAGTAGCATCTCTGCTGGATGCCAGATGCCAGTTGAGTTGTATTTGGTTTCATGGTTCTCTGTTGTCGGGCAGGTTGTTGGTCTTAGGATCCCTCTTGAGATGCTGAATTAGTAGCCATCTTCTCTTACAAACTATAGGATGTAATCAGTGGCTCCAAACCCTCGGCAACAAATTTTTAAGGTACACAATCCTGAATATGACCTCTCTCCAAGTAGCGTGAAATTCTCACCAAGGAAAAAAAAACATAAAGCATTTTGGATGAGTCTGTAAAGAGGCTGATGGAAGGGTAATTTGTATCAGGTCCTATATACTTTCATGGTGGCAAAAATGGGAGTGTTGATGGGGTCAAAGAAGTTCTCGTATGTATCAAGCAAACCAATTAAATAGTTGGTAGACTGAGTAATGAAGACTTGGTCCAGGGAGGTTGTTAATTTCTGTTTCGTTAGTGTGTAGAAGACTTTGAAAAGGGAAACTAGTCTTTACGTAATTGACTTTTCCAGACGGATTAAGTAATCTGTGAAAACAAATGACTATTGTATTCTTTTTCATGCTTTGAATGGGACGAGGATGCGCATCTCAATTCAGACAGCAGCATTTTAGTGAAAGCTAAAGATGAGAGAATTTTGCAGCTGAAATATTCAACACAGCTGTTATATCATTTGTATGCCGTATTATATGAAATATAAGGACTCCATAAAAGTCAACCTTAGACCAATCATTTCCCTTTGAATTTCAATTAGTACCTGAAGAGTAAATTAGTTTAGAAATCTTTGGAATCTTGAACTGATTTAGATGTCGGATATATATACATGCTTTTAATACTAATTGTGTCCAAAAAATAGAAAGCTTCACCAAGATGGATAATAGTATGATTCGTAATTCTGGTTATTTTCTAATTACTTTCTTCCTCATCTCCATTTCGTTTGCAGTAAGATGCGGCGGAACTCAACAAAAAGATGACAGACATTCATCAGTGTACGAAGATGTTCGGATTGGTTTGGTGGTGGACATGGCTTCCATGGAAGGAAGGTTTGTTACAAGTTCACTTTCCATGGCGCTTTCTGATTTCTATGATGCCAACAATGGCTATAGAACAAGAGTCTCTGTCTTATCTAGAGACTCTCATGGTGACCCTCTCCAAGCTCTAGCTGCAGGTACGTGACGTACGTCAACAGACCTTTGTGTTCTTTTCCGTTTTTTCTTTTGCTACTACGTCGTAGATTATTTTTCTTCAGTACAATAAGCTCACAGTAGCCAGTGAATTATTGGAGATAGATTACTCACAGCAATAGTTATTTAGATTTGCATGAAAATGATTCGAATCTTGCCACTAAAACTTCAATCAAATTTGCATGACATGGTTAATGTTCACTTTTCATTTTGCCTGATTGTTTGAGATGTAATTGTTACAACAGCCATGGATCTCCTGCAAATTGAACAAGTGGAAGCACTTGTTGGTGGACAGTCGTTGCTTGAAGCAAAAATTTTGGCAGAGCTTGGGGAGAAAACTAAAGTTCCAGTAATTTCTTCTTTCCAAGTTCCTAGCATGTTGAGCTTGACCAAATATAATTACTTTATTCAAGCTACGCATGATACATCTTCTGAGGCAAAGGGAATTACAGCTTTATTCAGCAAATTTGATTGGAGAAACGTTGTTCTTATCTATGAGGATGATGATGATTGGAGAGAGAGTATACAACCTTTGGTTGGACATTTTCAACAGAACGCCATTCACATTGAGTATAAGGCGGAATTTTTGGTCTCATCTAATGAGGAATGTATCATGAGGCAGCTAAGAAAGTTTAAGGCCTCGGGGATAAGGATTTTTGTTGCGCACATTTCTGAACGTATCGCAAATCGTCTCTTTCCATGTGCTCAGAGGTTGGGAATGATGGAGGAAGGGCATGCTTGGATCCTCACAGCGAGAAGCATGAACAGTTTTCAAGACACAAACTATTTAGCAAAGGAAGCAATGGAAGGTGTGATTGGTTTCAAGTCTTATATTCCAGTGACTGAGGAGCTTCAAAACTTTACTTTGAGATGGAAGAGATCTTTGCAACTCGAAGAAGAAGTTACAAGGATGAGCATTTGTGGCATATGGGCTCACGACATAGCTCATAGTCTAGCAAGAGCAGCAGAAGTTGCAAAGATACCAGGTTTGCCTGTCAATGATCTGCTTGAGGCAATAGAGAGTACTATGTATAAAGGTTTGAGTGGTGACCTCAAATTCATTGATAAAAAGTTTGTCTCAGACAAGTTTGAGATTGTGAATATGATAGGGAGAGGTGAGAGAAGTGTTGCACTTTGGAATTCTGGTAGTTTCATTAGTAACAGAAGAAGAAGTTTGTCTTCTATCAATGCACTTGAGACAATCATCTGGCCTGGAGGGTCTACTAGAATTCCGAAAATCCTTTCGTTGAAAGAGAAGAGACATGGTAAAAAGAAGAAGCTGAGAGTTTTGGTACCAGCAGGAAACATACATCCGCAAATACTGGAAGTGAAAACAGATTTTAAAACTGGAGTTACAGCTGCTACAGGATACTGTATTGAAGTTTTTGAGACATCAATACTACCTTTCAATTATGAAGTAGAGTACATACCTTGGCCTCGTGCAATTAACTACAAGAACTACAATGATCTTCTGTACACGCTGTATAACCAGGTAAAATATATATATACACTCTGTTGTGACTTATCAGTAGTTATATCACTCTTTGGTTTTAGGAATTTTGAGCCTTCAACTCTAACCCAATTAGTAGTTATTGAGAGGTCAATGTCCAGTATATAGAATACTTTCATCTGAAACATTTAAACATTAAACATTTGTTTGGTTTGTTGCTTCTTTCCTCAGAAAGACAAGTACGATGCAGCTGTTGGGGATATCACGATTACTGATAACAGATCTTCATATGTAGATTTTACATTACCCTTTACTGACATGGGTCTCGCAGTTGTTACTGCCAAAGACAAAAGCATGTGGATTATCTTTAAGCCTTTGACACTTAGTCTTTGGCTAACAATAGTAACATTCTTTCTCTTGACGGGGACTATAGTTTGGTTGATAGAGCGGCATGATAATGCTGACTTCCAAGGCTCTTGTTTCCAACAGATTGGAACATTGTTATGTTTTGGGTTCTCGACCCTTGTCTTTGCCCATCGTAAGTATGAGAAAATCAAACTAGCCTTCTCGGTTTTCGTATTACAAAACCTCTCTGACTTTTTTTCGCTTTGACATTGTTGATGTATAGGGGAGAGGCTGCAGCATAATATGTCAAGATTTGTAGTTATTGTTTGGATATTTGCAGTGCTTATATTGACTTCAAATTACACTGCAACGTTGACATCAGTGATGACGGTTCAACAGATACGGGGGTTGAAATCAAACGAAAACATTGGCTTCTTTTCTGCCTCTATCGCAGCAGATGTGGTGAGAGATAATCCTGCGTTCCATGGACCGAGATACAAGGGATTAAAGTCAGCTGACGATTATATAAATGCTTTAAAGAATGGAACTATCTCGTTTATCGTCGATGAAGTTCCATATGTAAAGCTCTTTGTTGCAAAATACCCTGCAGAATTCGACATTGTCAAAACCGAAAGCATCACCAACGGCTTTGGATTTGTAAAATCTACATTCTCCCCCTCAAAAACTTTCCTCTTTTGTTACATTATTATGTATGCACTCTTATATTTTACTTGATCATCATTCTCTCAGGCATTCCAGAAAGGTTCTCCTTTGGTTCAAAAGGTGTCAAGAGAAATCGCAAAGCTAAGGAGAACAGAGAAGCTAAAAGCCATGGAGAATTGGTGGTTCCATAGACAAACGACATCAGCCACAAACGAGGATACGTTTGATCCTCTCACCGTTTACACGTTTCGCGGTTTGTTTATGATCACAGGGGTTTCTTTCGCGTTTGCTCTCGCCGTCTATCTAATCCCCTGGAACCGAGACCAGAGGCAAGTCGTGCTTAAACATCTTCACCGTTATGTTAGTCGTCGATTTGCAAGAGCAATTCGTCCTTCAGACACCGCACCAAACAGGCAAAATGAGCATGCACAGTCATCTGAAGCTTGACATCTTCGTATAAATGCAATTATTATGTTCGAATTTCTTTGGCATTTTCAAGCTTCCACCAACATACTAGACGTAATTGCTTAAGATTGTATATATCAAAACTATCTGTAGCTTGTTGAGTTGAGACGCTTTTTGACCTATAACCTTCGATTGAGTAGTCAAAGGGAATATACAGTATTTAGTGAATGATTTGTCTTAAAATGACCAATAAATTCAGGTATAATTTATCATTTTTCAAAAAATCTTGAAAATTTAGTGTTTGATGCCTTAATGGTTATATTTTCCTCTTAAAGTACTGTACATTTAAATGTGGTGTTATTCAATTGTTTAAAACATTACTATTATTCCCAAAAATAGTGTCAACCTTATAAATTTTTTAAAATGGATGACTTTTCAAAATGATATTTATAGTAAGCATGATATTTTTGAATTAAATCTAATCAAATTTTCAGAGCACACAAATAACAATAAGGTTTTTGAAGAAAATCTTGTTTTTTTGTCAATCTTTAATTTTTTTAATGTATAGCTTTAAATGATATTTATAATGACCGAAAGTTTATATTTTTCTTAAAATACTTACTATAAATCTAGTGTTATTTTAATTATTTGCATTACATTACTATTATTAATAATGTTGTCAACCTTTACTTTTTTTAAAAATGGTTTTAAATGATATTTATAATAACCATATGTTTTAAAATAAAATCTAATCAAATTACCAAAATCATTGAAAGATCTATCAAAAACAAACTATTTTAGAATACAACCAAATAAACAAAAAAAAAAATCTTTAAAAAAGAGAAGAAAACTCAAAACTTAATTTCAGTTGACTCCGACGTGGAAATTGGAAAAGGAGCATAACGGGGGAGCTGGTTCGTACAAAAATAGGGAGAGAGAGAGTTCCGACAAGCTCTCTTTTTAGGACAATACATCTCTTTCTTCAAACTAAAGCCCCGAGCAAAAGCAAACTCATCGCCTAATTCAGATTCCCTCATGGAAGAGTAAGCTTAACCCTTTCTCTCTCTCTCTCTCTTCTCTCGCCCTAAACTCAATCTGTCTCTTTTTTTGAGTAAAATTCGTTTTCCGACCAGATCTGAGCCGAAAGATAACTACATGACCGGCGTTGAGAACGGCGTGAGAATGACGTCGCCGTCTTCAACATCCTCAATCGCCACCACAAGTGTCCACGTAAGCGCTCTCGATGGACTCGTGAACGTTAACTCTCTATTCACCATCGCCGTCTTCGTAGGCCTTTCCTTAGCGACTCCAGGACAACACAGCCTCGAACAACGATCCAGCTGCGATGCAAGTGCTGATGTGGCCAAGAAGCTGCTTGTCTTCGAAGTCGTCTCCTTCAGCTTCTTCCTCTTCTCCTCTTTGGTAGCTCAGGGTCTCAAGCTTGCCCTAAACCTTCTCAACAGCAAAGACGTCGATGAGATTTTCAGAGCTCACATCAACATTAAGGTTTTGAGATGGGGAATGATGGCTTCTGCTGTCGGATCTGTCATGGGCTGTCTGTTCTTGATGCTCTCTATGGTTGATGTGATTCAGATCCGTCTTGGGTTGCTCTCTTGCGGCAGTCAACCGGCGGCCCAAGCGGTAGCAACGCTCGTGACTCTGGTTTCCTCTGCTCTGTTGGTTTACATCTCTACTGCCATTTACGCTTTCTGGCATTGATACTGATGAATCAATTCCTGTCAAAATTGGGTTTTATAATGATTGGGAATGATGAGTGTCTCAGCTTCCAAGTCCATGGCTCTACTTTGATTGGCCAATGTAATTTTATCAATGCCTTTCAATCTTTTCTTTTCTTTGTTTGTTTCCGAGAATGGAGAATATAACACTACAAAGGAGAATTTGGTGATGAGCTCTTATGAACAGAAGTGAAGCTGTGTTGTTTATCGTTTAGTCAACTAAAGGGGTTTGGTGAAAGTAGTGGACTCAATTTCTCTTACACTTTGGATAACATTATTGATGTTGGTGGAGAGATGGTTGGAATGTTCTTCCATCTCCTCTAAGACCATATCAAGCTGCTGTTGCAACGCAGCACAACGCTTTCTCTCTCGGCTCAGCTCTGCACTCAGCTCACGAATCTTTGCGTCTTTCTCGTCCCGAAAAATCCATTAGTACAAGATTTCAAGATCAATACATTTAGTTCAGAGGAAAACGGACAGAGCTTTATGCTCTTGGTATGTCAGAGATCAATGTCAACGTTGCTCAAACGCACTCTAAAAGGCAATAGCATCAGTTAACAAGATTCTGCAATATATCTGATATAATTTTGTTTAGGTAATCAAATGATCCAGATCACCTGGAAAAAGAAAAAAACTCCTCTACAATACTAAAGTCTTTCCTCTTCTTTAGTTTGGTTATCACTGTTTTCCCCAAAGGATAAGTGCATAAACGTACCGGTGTTTGAGAGAGCTGAGAACTCCGGCCAACATTAGGTGAGAGAGGATGATTATGCTCTTTCACAAATTTAGTGACAACCCATTTTCCAGATTTCTCTCTTTTCACCACGATCAAAGCCTTACACCCTTCTCTTGTTATAGCTCGAGGTTTCCTGCTCTCGCTTCTACGAGGTCTCAATCTACGGAAGCCTTCTTTATTACACACGAGTCTGCGCCACACCACGGTCCCATCTCGCATTGACCGCCTGAAAGCATCCACTCGCATAACGAAACCCATGACTGTGGCATAACTGTCATAGAATGACTTTGCAGATGCTTCTGATTCAAACTCCATTCCAATGAACGGCTCCACCAATGGAGAGGTTTCATTAGTGACTATATATTTTCCATCTGAACTCTCCATCATCTCTTCCTCTTCTTCGGGTTGAGAGTGCTCTTCCACTGCCAAACAACACACAGACATTTCAATACATGACAAAGAGATGCAAAGCTATGAAACAGATACCATACCAGAAACTCCCAACTCCAAACCAAATGCCCAACTAAACGCAAGAAAATACTTATAAACCCACCCTACTCTCTCTAACCAAGTCACAACAGCTCTGATCTGCTACATTTCAGCCCTACGATAGATGTAGTGGACCTAAGAATTGAGTAGGTGAACTTCTTCTCTTCAAAGCTTATCAAAACAAACCATGGCTTGAAGATAAACAGGTAGTGAAAAGAGAAAACCTGAAATATGCATTTCTAAACCCTAATGAACAAGGCAGAGAGTAGCAATTTCATCGATCTTACTCAAATTCTGAACTTGGCCAAAGTGGGTTTCATCCATAACAGAAAGAAAAAGCAAACTTGATCCATACAGACGGCGAAACTGGGAATTTAGATTACGTAATTTGACGCACAGACAGAAGCAAAATAGACAAAAGGGAGCAAATAAAAAAATCCCACAAAATCATCGAAACAGAGAGTTACATTAATTAAAAAAAAAAAATTTGATTTTGAGTTATAGAACAATAGAGAGAGTGGGGATTAAATTGAAGCACTCACTTGGATGGAAGATTAGAAAACTCCAAATCTGTGAGAGAAGAAAGTGAAGTGACGATTTTTGAAACTGAAGTTAAGTGACTGGGGGAATCGAAGAGGAGGAAGACGACAAGACAAAAGGAAGATCGTGTCTTTAATTTTGTTCGGTGACGATGACTAAGTACCGCACGTGAACGTACTTCCACATTCCGGTCTCACCCGTTGGATTACGGACTAAATGATAAAACGGCACGTAGTTTATAAGCTGACCTCTGTGGAAGAGTCTTTTCTTTTTTTCATCAACCAAAAACATTATGTAGTTTAATCAACAACGCTTTTTTTTTATATATATGAGCAATTCAAAACAAAGCTCACAAAGTTTGTTGAGCTTTTTGCTTTTGCAAATCCATTATAATCGATTTCGTGGCTTTGCCCTAATAATCATTCCGAAGAAAAAAAAAACCAATGATTTTTGGTCTCAAACCCGAACCCGAAAAAATGGTTTTTTTGTTTGTTTGTTTGTTATTACAAGTTTGATCCTAAGGCGGCGAATCCACCACCTTTCATCATCTGTTTGAACTCTTTGAAGTTCACCATCCCATCTCCATCAACGTCCACTTTGCTTATCATCCTCTTGCAATCCTCTAGGGTTCTTCCTTGCTTGAGCCCCAAGGAAGCCAACACAGACTTTAGCTCCTCCACCGTGATGAACCCGTCCCTGTTCTGATCGAACACATTGAAAGCTTCTATCATGTCTTCCTCCTCGTCTCTCTCCTCCATTATCGTCTGGTACAACCCTCCAAACTCTTCGATGTCCACGTACCCATCACCGTTGAGATCAATCTTCTCGATCATCTGCACCAGGTCTTTGTCAGGAATGTAGATTCCTAGATTCTCCAATGAATCATTCAGCTCTTGCTTTGTGATTTTTCCGTCACCGTTCCTGTCGAACATTTGGAATATCCTGCAAAGCTCTGCTTGATCCATTTCTCTTGATTGGATTATATATGATATATGAGGTTTGAAACAGAGAATGAATGGAGATCAGAACTAGAAAATGGGTTTATAGAGAAGAAGAAATTTAGGGCAGGAGAAGAGAAGAAGGACTGGTTCTTAAAGAAAAGGAGTGGTTGCCATTTTAGAAAACTAATTACAACTGTGATCGTGTTCTGCACCAGTTTTCTGTTGAACTGGTCTTAAAATAGATTCATGTCCTCTCAAGAATACACAAAAACAACGTTAGTCTCTATCTATAGAGACACACACGGAATGTACACTTTTATCTCATAACTCATATATCATCATCATCTTCATCAAATAGTTGTTTTCCGTTAGGATATAGTTATTTCAGGTTTTATGTTTTAAGACTCGCAATTTGTTGTTTGGATAGTTATACATTATTTTGTTCCAATTCTTATCATTTTGTATATGTTTGTTTTATCTATTTTTTTCTTTTCCAAATTTTATATTATCATACCTAAGATGCCATTTATTCGATGTGAGAATTTTATATTTCGTCTCAATTTGAACATCGCGATGTTTCGAAAATAGAAGAGACAACTTGAACAATATTACGACTTAAAAAAAGAAAGAGATGGCGTTTAAAATAGTTAAGGTCTTAATCACTTCTTTACAGATTGATAGTAACACTTTTTAACTACACAAGACCGTGGTTCACAAAACAAAGATTTTTAATTATGTTGTATTGTATCAACCTTATGAACCTGAAAGTAATACTTATTGAGTTAGGTTCACCACACGCAGATGTAAAAATTTATGTAAACGTTTTGAAGTAGATCATCTGAGCATTCAATTTTCAGTGTGCTTTGGTTTCAGATTTTGGGGGAATTAGTACAAATTATGTTTAAAGGACCTCTAAGCTGCATTTTAGAACACCAGTAGGAGCATAACATTATTAACATCTAACCAGTATATCCTCGATGGTACTATTGATTAACTCTTCCACACTAAACCCGAACAAAAATAGATCCGACATACAGAGTGTGCAAGGCTCGAATCAAATCTACCAAACCAAAGGTATGAAGATGCCATATTCATTCTACCTTTTTCCTTTCGCTAGAAGCAGAATCAGTGATTACAAAGCTAAGAGCCATATAATGATCTCAACCTCACCAAATATGCACAAGTAGCTAAGAGAATGATAGATGAAAACTCCATCAATGCTTCAATCTAAAGCCACCACCTTCGACAACTAAACACTAATAGAAAAGATTGCCTTTTTTCCTTAAGCTTACTTGTATACTTACTTATATGGTCCATAATGAGAACTTCATTCCTTCCTGTTGTCCTACAAAAGCACATCATTGTATATGCTCTCTTTCTCTAAGCCTAAAGTTCCTTGAGCTCGAGAGACCAACAGAAATCAACACCATGTAATCACACTTCGACATAATGTGCTCATTAACCTTTCCTTCAGATATAACACCATAGGCTCTAATCTCTCCTATGTTTTTGCTATACTTTTAAAACAGTGAAGGAACAATAAAGCAAGATCACCTTAGAGAGCAATCATCTAATCAAACGAGAAATGGAATCAAGAAAGCAACATTCAATTTGCAAATCAACCCGTACTTGAAAGCAGGGATCGTTTACCACATAACAAAATTTAAAGTAAGGAAAGGAAGTTTACAGATTCAAATGGAGTTATCTGCAGAGTAGCGAAATTTCCAACGCGATTTTATTAGCCAATTTGAGAACGAACACCCAACATCATTTATGAGAGAGACTTCAGAGTAAAACTTACGGAATGTCCCAAGGCTTAGCTTCAGGGACGGCGACGACCATACCTTGAAGCTCCTGCGTTAACACAACTTGGCAACCAAGACGAGAATGCTTGTTCAAAACACGGGATCTTGAGCTACGCTTGAGCACATACTCCTCGTCGTAGGAACGCGGCGGGAGCTTCTCGAGCCATTCCTCAGCGATCTGAACCTCGCACTCAGCAGAGCAAGCCTCGATATCGTCTAACCGATGCGACGCCGGATCGATCAGACCAGTGTGAGTGAGCGCACGAAGGAGAGTCTGGCCAGAGAGCCCAATGATATCTTGCTTGTATCCATCTGGATCGATCGCAGAAAGCTTGACGATTCGGTCGGAGACTTTCTTAGATCCCAGAGAAGGAGACGGAGCAGATGTGGCGGAGGTGCGGACGGTTAGGGATCTGACGAATGGAGAGAGGCGGTGGATTTGAGAGGAGAGTTTCTGGAGTGTCGTCGCCATCGTCGTTCCCCAATTTTGGTCGGAGATTTTGGTGTTATGGTGGTAGCTTTCGATTACGATACGGGAAACCGGAAAAGCAAAGTGAGGCTGAAACGCAAACTTGAAGTGGGCTTCTTTACTATAAGCCTAAAATACTTATAGGCCCAATAAGTCGAGGAAAATAAAATACTCCCACCCGGTTCAATGGGTCTGGTTATTGTTTTCTTTCTTAAGTTATGTCAACTATTTGACTATGCCACGTGAAAGATAAGCTTTGCATTTATCGAAACAATGCTATCTCCATCCTTTCATTAAAAATATAACAAATCATCTAATATACAAGAAGGCTCGAACACCAAATTGGTTTTCTAGTGTAGCGTGCAACCAATTCAATTCGAATGATCTCTACTCCTTATTCAACACAAAAGAAACGTGAATTTGCAATACGGTTAGTCAGATCCTAAAAAATCAACTAAAAAATGAAATAGAAACGGGCATTAAGGCCAATAAAGAATATACAGTCATTCAGTGAGCCTAGTACCTACCTATTATGTCCACGAGTAGAAAGAAACCACCGTTTAGGATGATTGAAATAAAACATTGCTTCAATGTGTTGTTAATACGAGGCATTCAAGACATTTTGAAGACCTATATACTATTACACTTGTATTTAACATTCGGATTGCCGCAGATCCACTCTGTTCCCATGTGATACGGTCCACCTACTTTTCCCAATGAAACAACGCGTTTAGAAATATAGGTATTTTTACAAGTTATATAGCAAACCCCAAGGCGTAACGAAAACTACCCACATGTTATAACTAAAATACGCATATTTTTGCATTTGGGTGGTTACAGTGCACGTGGCTTTCATTCATTGGTTGGTTCCATACATGGAATGAGAAGCACGGGATTACTGCTCCATTCCAAATTCCGCCTTCAATAATTTTGATAAATTTTTTGATCCACTCTGTTTCAAGCTGTCACCAGAATGTCGTCTTCTTCTTCTTCTTCCTCTTCCTCTACGCTTAAACCCATTAATTCAATTTCCTATTAACGAGCCCTGAGGAGAGGAGAGGAGAGATCTGAATTCGGGGGAGACTAAGCGATGATGATTTCTATTAATCACATCGCGCTTCTTTGTCTCGTTCTCGCCGCCGCCGCCGGGATCTCGATCTCTACGGCGATCTCAGAGAACGAGTCTATATACGAGATCCTCCTGGCGAATGGTTTGCCTTCCGGGATATTCCCTAAAGGCGTTAAGGAATTCAACTTCGACGCCGAGACGGGACGCTTCTCCGTTTATTTGAATCATTCATGCGAGGCTAAATACGAGACTGAGCTGCATTACGACGCCAATATCACCGGGACCATAGGGTCCGCTCAAATCTCGGATTTATCGGGAATCTCGGCGCAGGAGCTCTTCTTGTGGTTCCAGGTTAAAGGAATCCGGGTCGACGTCCCGAGCTCTGGTCTTATATACTTTGACGTTGGTGTTGTTCGCAAGCAATACTCTTTGTCTTTGTTTGAGACGCCTAGAGATTGTGTTGCGGTTTCTGGTGTTGACAAGGTATGGAACAATGATGATTTTGTGTTTGCTTTTTGAGTTTTTTTTTTTTTTTAAATTGAATCATATGGATTTTGTAGAACTTTGTGAGTATTATTGCTTGACAGGAGAAAACACTAAATAATCTAGAAACGTGTTTATACATAGAGATAATTCGTATTTGCTCCTGTGTGTAGAGTCCCTTGATTTTGTAATTTTCAATGATTAGCTCTTGTTGTATTCAGAAGCTGCAGGCTTTGCCACTAGGAATTTTACGTGTTATGGTGAATAAGACAATGATATCGTCTTCAAAGGAGAATCCTTTTTAAAAGTTTGCTAGCTTATCTCATTCGTCATAATCTGCAACTTTTGAGATTCCTTTCCAGAGTCCTTTTCTCCATTCTTGACTTGGTTGCGAGTTTTGATTGGTCAGGGACTGTTGGACATGTGAAATTAAGATTACTTTTTTGAACTAGGAAAGATTGTTCCTTTTTAAGTGGCACTTTTCTCCAATCTTGTAATTGGTTGAGATCTTTGATCGGTGAGGGGAACTGTTATATCTTTAGAGCTAGGAAAGATGGTTTTGAGAGTGTTGCATTGATCAGACTCACTCGTATAATGGATAATGAGCTAATATGTTGTCCTTAATGGCGTTTGCAGGTTCAGCCTCTTATGTTGCCATTGTATCATGTAGATCAGAATCTTGGGAGAAACGTTATTTAGCACAAATATGAGGAATGTTGTTATGCCATACCAGAGAGAAAGGAAGATAGATGCTTTCATCAATTCTTGAAGATACTTCAACTGTTTTGGTCTCAAATCTTAGGCGTGATTCAAAATCCAAAAATTGCTTCATTCTTTCCCTCCCCCATTCTCCAGTTTTGTTTCTGTGTTTCATTCTTAGTTTGCGCCGGGGACAGAACGGAGGAGAGAAATCCGTGGTTTTGAAAAGATGCTAAAGGGATGGCCCAGATCTGGTTCAAGTGATGAAAACTGTGAGGTGGTGAATGTTTTGTGTTGTATTTTTGTGTCATGTCTAAACAGATATAATAAAAATCATATATACTATATTTTAGCCAAATACAGTACAGTGTTATAGACAAAAAAAAAAAAAAATTGGCAATTTGCAATCATTTCCCTTTCAGCGAGAATATCTGGCTGCTTTATTTTTGGTAAATGGATCTAAGTTTTACAGTCAAATCAACTGTGACAATTATAGGATTTCGTCGTCATTCTAAAGACCTGCACTGATCTGGCCTGAAGTGGAAGTCTGTCTCCAGTTGGCTTTGGAAGTCACTGTCCTAAGATCCAGTAGATCAATGTAAATAGTAATGCCAAAATATGCCCACTCAGGAGAGATTTTGAAACTTATCAAGTGCAACAAGCCTACGACATTAGAAGAGGGGTTCTTGGTTTAAAGATTGTGAGATATACTTTAGTTTTTCTTTTCGTCTTCTAGCGTTGGTGTAACTAAACACACCGCATTGCATGGTCTGTGAACCTAGTCACAGATAAGAATAATAACATGGAGGAAACTAAAGCCGCCAGACCATAACTCCTGTCTCGATGAGACATTTAGTTTAAGATGGTGACTAAGACCCATGACTTGATGGGCATGTGTTATAAGATAAACGAGACTACTACAGTGGTCTATTTTATTAAAAATTTTGATGATATACCATTGAAAAATATATGTATATAGTAGTTCCGGATCCAGATATTTCTAGTAATTGCATAGAAAATGTGACCCTACAAACAATATGCCCAAGTTCCACGATCCATCTTATCAAACTCATTCAATCAATCATTCTCGTTATTCGCCTACTAATGTAAATTATTAACAAAGATTTTCAAAACTAGAGAAAAAAGAAAGATACATTGTAGTGAAAAGAATCTCAGGTTCTTCTTACAGTGGCTTTGGTCCGAGTCAGATGGGACAGCCATGTGGTCGTACAAATTTGTCGGCTTTGGTTCAACTTGTGCGCCGTGTAGGCTCGCTCATCTTTTATATACTTGCGCATCTCTCGATCCAACCTCTAAAACCCATACCTCTCTTTGATCCCATGTGGTCCGGTTCACCTACTTTGACAATAATAACTCAGTTAAATGTTAGAACATGGCTTAACCAAACCACCCACACATTAAACTAAAAATATATAAAGCTACGTGGCACTTATTCATTGGTTTGTCTTTCCATGGCCTGAGAAACAGAAGATCAGTACTCCCCCATTTCCAAATTCCGCCTTCAATAATTTTGATCCACTCTGTTTCAAGCTGTCATAAAAATGTCGTCTTCTTCTTCTTCCTCCTCGCTTAAACCCATTAATTCAACTTCTCCATAGCCAGCAACGAGATCTGGCGAAACGAAACCATCCCACTATGCTTCGTATCATCCAAATCGCGCTTCTTTGCCTCGTTCTCGCCGCCGGGATCTCGATCTCCGCCGTGATCGCGGAGAACGAATCTATAGACGAGATCCTTCAGGCGAACGGATTGCCTTTGGGGATATTCCCGAAAGGGGTGAAAGGGTTCAGCGTTAATGGCGAAACGGGACGCTTCTCGGTTTATCTGAATCAGTCGTGTCAGGCTAAGTACGAGACCGAGCTGCATTACGACGCGAATATTTCGGGGACGATAGGTTACGCACAAATCGGGGATTTATCGGGAATCTCGGCGCAAGAGCTGTTCTTGTGGTTTCCGGTTAAAGGAATCCGTGTTGACGTGCCGAGCTCTGGTCTCATATTCTTTGATGTTGGTGTTGTTCACAAGCAATATTCTTTGGCTCTGTTCGAGACACCCAGAGATTGTGTTGCCGTTCGTGGTGAAAACAAGGTATATGCAATTTCGAGAATTTTGTTTTCTGTTTGTGTTCCGATTGAAATTTTATATTACCACCTTTGTCTCTTGTATGATGGATTTGTAGATATGAGTTTATGGCATTTAGCTCTAGTAATAAGTACTGCAATTGCTTGAATTGAGAAAGGTTAATTTTTCTAAATAGCCTTGCAAAAAGTGGTTATGCATGAGAAGATTCTGAAGATGGATTTTGAGATGTGTGCGTGTTGCTGTTTATTCATAAGTTTCACGCTTGCCACGAATAAATTGGTGCTGAGATTGGTTCAATAATTTGTACCTACATCTCTAATTCCTCAGGACTAGTAAAGATGGTTTTTGATTGATCAGATTCATTGATATTTGATGGAAAAAAGTGAACTGATTGTGTGTTCCAATGGTTCTTGCAGGTTCAGTCATCTATGTTGCCATTGTATCATATAGATCAAACTCTTGGGAGAGACATTGTTTAGCCGGAGTTTATGAAATGTTGTTATACTATACCAGAGAAAGATAGATGATCTCATCAAAATTCTTGAAGATACTTGTACCGTTTTGATCTCAAAATCTTTGGCATGATTCAAAGTCTCAGATGCTTCATTCTTTTCCTCCCACCATTCCAGTATTGTTTCTGCATTGCTTTCTCGGATTGAGCGAGAGGACAAGAACCGAGAGAGTTTGTGACCGGGAAGTCAGAAGGAAAGAACAAATGTCTGGTTGGTTTGGAAAAGATGTTGATTGAATGGCTCAGATTTGGTTGAAGTGATGATAATATTGAGGTGATGAATGTTTATTATTGTATTTTTATTTTATTTTATTGAGTTTTGTCATTTGTTCTGTTTTGTACTTTGTCATGTAAGCACAGATATAAATAAAACATAATCCTGTATTTAGCCGAATAACTCTCATATAAAATAGCTGTGATCAGGACTCGTAATAATTTGGAAGTGCATATGCTATAATAATATAAACGAGACTAGTTTGAGACAAGGGTGTATAATTTATTTCATACAATTTTGACAATTCTTCAAGCATAAATATAATTAGGTTGTACGTTACACAACTAATGCCGTATATTTCCCCCAAATCATCATATGTTTTTTTTTTTTTTTTTAATGTATTACTTAGTTTCCATCGAAATTGGATGTAAAAATAAAGATGTATACTAAACTCTAATACGTATGAGATAAGTGAAAAGTGAGACTAGTTGCATATGATATACGTATATCAAACTCTAGTTACAATATTCTAATCAGAATTTGTCCTCTTCTATTATAAAGCTAGACAAGCGCAGTTCACACTTTTATATGATCCTTTGTGGCTTTTCTTTTTTTAATTCGTGTATTAATAAAAAAAAAGTTTTAGATTTGGACGTTTTGTCTTTCTTGTGAAGAAAAGGTGAAAAGTGAGACAAAGACGTTAATAACTTGTTATAAATATGAAAGTAAAAAATTTAACTAATCGCATAGAAAATGTGAGTTTACAAACAAACAAACCCAAAAATATCATGATCCATCTAATCCAACTCCATTAGGTTACGCATGCGATCATTCATTCTCATTTGCGCGTCTCCTAGCTATTTATTATATATGTAAAATTAAGTTTGTATATTATGAGCATCGCCTGTTTTAAGACATACTGTCAAAACTTTAAAAAAAAAAAAAAAAGAGAAGAAGAGATGATTGTAATGAAAAGGTATCAGGTATTTACAGTGATGCTACTTATAGTTATGGTCCAGTCAGGTCTGGTGAGAGAGACTCTGGGACACCCATGTGGTCGAACATTTTTGTCGGCTTTGATCCAGTTAGTGCCGTGTAGACCATCAGTGGCTCCGTTTAGCACACTGCGTCCGAACGAGCTATGTTGCGCTGCCATCAAGGCACTTGGTCAACCTTGTCTATGTGTTCTTGCCAAGGGACCACCCATCGTTGGCGTTGACCGGACCCTCGCTCTCCATTTACCTGGAAAGTGTTCTGCCAATTTCCCTCCATGTAATTTAATTTTTCTATCTGCCCTTGTCATTCTTTTTTTTTTTAAACTAATTTTACTAGAGAATCACATCTTTTAATAAGGTTTTAGTCAGACGGACTCAGACCTATAATTAGAGACTTTAGACTTGTATTAATTATATGATATATCATGCAACACTGTATATATATCAGCAAAGCGCTGAAGTAGCATATTAGTTTCATGAAACGTTTTGTAGCGAGTGTGTCGAGTGATGTCTGATTAACAGAGATATCAAATGCAGGTGAGGTGTTAAAATAGAAGCATTGTTTGACAAAGGAAACAGCTTCATGGAGATACGTTTCTTCTCCTTTTGCTTGCTTACGTGGGTGTATTTTTCATATTAGTTGCTCCTTTTGTACTTAAAAATAAAAGTCTGCATTTATATTATGTTGGTGATTACTTACATGACACTACATTTATTTTATCTTGTTTCCCTTTTCTTTTTTACATTGGAAAAGAATTGGAAATTGATCACAATGGTAAGAAAAAAGGTTACCCTTTTCCGTTTTTACTTGCTGCGTAACAAATTCATTTACCGTTTAAAGCCCAGAATCAAGCTGCACTCAAACATAAGACGATCAGCGCTACATCATCTAGTAACTGAATGCATACTTTTGCAAAGTAATAATAATTGATGTTCACATGGATATAAAATAGAGTAGAAAGCTACGCCAAAGCTCCATTCAATCTACTTGCTCTCATGTGATGTTAACGTATTCAATCTCTAGTGTATCTCTCAGCATCAAAGGGTCGTCTTTGTGCATTCCAATTCAAGTCCCTAGAGTCTTCAGAGGCCGGTGCTGCATTCATTGGTGCAAAGGCTGCGACAAGAAAGATTGTTCAAGATAGCTGAAATGCTTATAGTAGAATGCTGCAGATATATCACCCAAATGGGATTTAGCTAGACTCATGCAAGATACTCGGCTCAAATTAGCATGTCAACTATACAAATACAAGAGCCAAATGGTAGACAATAAGCCACATTCGTCTAATTTCATCTCTTGTGCTCTATTATATATATTTCCTCTCTTCAATTTGCAAATGATATGTTTTAAGCATTCCAATTTTCTGACATATTCCAGGAAATACATCAGACTTCCTATTCAACAACAAAACAGTGATGCCTCAACTATAGCTTTCCAATACTCACAAGGAAATTTATCAGATCACATCAGCAAGTCAATTTCTGTTCATGCAGTATAATGATGAAACAGTATGAACAATGTACCACTATGCTTAATCCATTATATATTTTGGCCATGAACACTCACCTTTATCTCTCATCCTCCTTTCTCTATCATACTCAAATTTGTCTCTGACTTGATTGACTTTCTCCCAGCTATCACCTTGCATAGGTCTATTAAACCCTTGCTCCTGCTTTCATTTTCGATCCTCACAAAACTCAGACCCAGATTTTAAAGAAAACAAGAAACAGGAAGCACGCAGCAAAATCTCAAATCTCAAAAGCTCGTATAGCCTATATCCACAAAATAACATGATAAAGTTGTTACCTTGGCTTGATCGCTGTAAGACCGCCTGTTCCTGCAATGAACAAGGAGACAAACCAATCACAAAACCATCCATACACACCTAAATACCATTATAAGAATATGGTCAAGGATTAACAGATATACCTGTATGGATTAAAATCTTCATCGTCTTCTTCAGCGGACTCATAATTAGCATGGTCACTCGCAATTTTCTTTGAATATCCTTCATCCCAATAAAGCCTCTCCCAGTTCTCTCTAAGCTCATTATATAGTTCCATATACTTTTTGCACCATGGCTCATGTTCCTATCATTTGAAATGGCAGCACAATTAGGTTAAAGACAGGATTTTTCCAATTGAACCACAACACAGAACAATCAATTCTTGTTTTTTATCTCCAAAAGGAAGTAATAGAAACGAAAGAGCTGCTCTGTTTCTATTTACTCTGTAAACAAGCAGTGACGATTGGAAAAAAACTAAACTTTATTAATGGAACTCACCGATTCTTTAAGGACAAGGCGAGTGCGGCGCATGAATTGCTCACGGAGCTGCTTACGGCGTTTATTCGGGATGTTATCTCTAGGGATTGTGAATCGCTCACGGGGAGGGATGTGATCACCTATCTCGTGCATCTCTCCGTCCACGATCCACCATTCGGATTTCTCTTCCTTCTTCTTGAACGGAAGAGAAGGCAACTTGTTTCGCCGTCTCGGCTGACCTGCCTCTGTTCTGGCGAGTCGGCTCTGTGAACCGCTGCTGTGACGTAGCGACGGCAAAACCGAGCCCAGTCGTCTGACGACAAAGTTCATGACTGTTTTCCGGCGGCTAGTCTGAGACTCGAAGTAAAGTCTCATGAGGTCTAACACGACCTATACCAGAGCTGGCTCCTAAACCGGTGGGTTATGAACCGGTAATTTCACAAAACCGAAACTAAATTTCTCGTATGATTCATGAATTCCTGATTACGGATTTGAAAATAAAGTTTGGTCATGTTATAGTTTAACGAGTTTGATTTTGTAAGATTATAAGATAACTATAGCATTGAACTGGCAAATGGTGCGGTCCAATTTGAGAGATGCTTCTTACTTTCTTTCCTTTAAACCTTTAATTATAGAACTGACAATATTTTTTCGATCATAGTTCAGCTTTCAGGTGTGATGTGATACCGTTACACATTTGATTGTTGTCTTCTTTACCTTTTCAGCCAAATCCAGCAAATGCCACTCTAATAATTGTAAATTCAGATGGAACTTGCTTTTGCCTAAACTACAAAACTCTATACTCTATACAGTTCTATCCACTCTTGAAACAAGAACATCATGTTCTCCGCCTATGTATGTTCGAGGTATCCAATAACCTACTATCCCAAAAGCCATGAGTTGCCAAGGCTAGGTCAAGAAGCTACAAGCAGAAATACTGGAGTTATCTCCAAATACCTGAAATCTCATGCGCCTACCAGTTTTCCAGAGACATGAACTTCACATACCTATCATCATCTGGATCAGATACAGATGATGAATTCTACTACATATCAAACTAGAAATTCAGACACCAAACCTAACATGTGTATTCTTCCAGCGTCCTAAACTAATCCTTAACTTTGAGGTTCTTAGACAATATTGACAATTGAGCAGAGCTGCAAGAGAATCCATCAACAATTTAACTCTAGTATGTAAAAACCAAAATCTCATTATTCAGAATCAAATTCGAAAAAAAAAACGACAAAGCTCATAACTCTCATTGTGCGCATCCTACATGGAGAAGCAAACATGAAATTCTGACTTCTCCTAATCTTTTGGGAGAAAAGATGCAAACTTCTCCAATATAATGTCTCAAACAAGAACAAAAAGCCTCAAATTTCTATCCAGTGCTGCCATGAACAATCGATCCGAGAGTGCCCAGAACAGCGAAAGCAAGCAACGGACTAACATCAAGCGTATCGAAGATAGGAGGAATGACATTTCTGAAGAGATTCAAGTAAGGATCACAGAGATCTCTAATGGCAGACAAAGGCTGTCTCTCCCAAGGGATGTTAGGGAACCAACTGAGCAAAACCCTAACCATCAAAACCCCACTGTAAATGTCTAACCACTTCTTTATCCCCACCGCAACCACAGTAAGCGGCGTGTTCAAGTATCCCGGAGGACGATCTCTGAGCGACGCGAAGAAGACGGGTCCGGCTGTACTGAGGGACAATCGTAACCCTTCCGCGATTACAGGACTTGAGGTCTGGATTGCGAGCGACAGTTTCTGAGCTAAGACTCTGGTTACAGCGATTGTCAAAGCCGCGAGAGTAGCGAGGGACCGAGTCGAACCGGTGAGTGTGGATGAGCGATTCGTTGAATTCGCCGCCGGGAGGATCGGCGTCATCGGCGAAGCGGACGCAGCGATTCGGATGGATTTAGGGTTTTGGATGGATAGAGAAGGGAAGGGTTTAAGGGGAAAGAAGAGACGCGATGGTGGTGGTAGGTTGTTGAAGCCATGGAATCTGGTAGGGTTCGAAGCAGATGAAGGACGGAGAAGAACCGGAGAGCGAAGAGCGAGAGGTGTGATGGTGGCCATCTCCGTTCTTCCGCCTCTTGAACTGAAAGAGATATAGCTTTTTTTATGAGTCTCTTTTTTCAGGATAATAAAACCCAAAATCTGTCCAATGTTATTTATTTATTTCCTCTTTTTAAATATTTTTTATTTATTGTTTTCATACAAAATTCTTAATAAAAATTTCTGTATATTACACAAACACTGAAATTCTTACTTTACACAGCTTGTGTACGAAATACGATCATTTTTATCAAATTTTAAAAACATCTTTTTTGATAATGTTAATTCAATAATCCAAGCATAATACATTAGTTTGCAATTAGTAACTTTGTACTTAGTAGTAATCAATGACAGAGACAAAATAATTCAAAAACTAGTTGTGTTCATAATCCTGAATCCTTTTAAAGAATAAGCTTAAGCTATATATAGGCAAGAATTAAGAAGACTTGTATTATAAAAGCCGATTATTTAAGATTCACACAACAAAAGAACAAGACAAATATTACATCTTCACAAGTTACAAAATCAGCATAGTGGAAACAATTGAGGACGTAAAATTGGTAAAGACCAGAGATAAGCATTTAAGATCTTAGCATTTCCACCATTTGAGATTATCCCCAAAATGATATTTCTCATCATCTTCATCGGCTTTCCGACGTTCATCCTCCATCTCTGAACCACCATCCGCGGTGGCCCGACCAAGAACCCTCTTCGTCGGTTTCCCAACCGCACCACGGCTCGTTTTCCTTTCCTCCGTTGCTGCGGCCACCACACCCTCGACGGATGACTTGAAATGGCATGGACTGCGCTTCTTCTTACCATGTTTTTTTTATTTTACCTTCTTCTTCTTTTCTTTTTTTTTGTCTCGGATTTGATTTAGTCTTGAAATTTAAGTTTCTGATGATGTTTGCAAGTTCTTGAAGGTGGATTTATAAGTAGGAGAAGCGAGTGACTTGATGATCGATGATGTGTAAAGCTCGGAATCAAAAGAGCTTTTAATCATTGAAGAGGCAATGATTATGAGCATCATGAAAGCCTATGGTGAGTAGGATAGGAGGAGGTTAACCTTTTCGAACAATATTCCATTTCGATCTCTCAAATAGTATTATAACTCCTAATCAAAGTTAAAGATAGATCATAGATCTAACTCAAAACTGATCAAGAATATCATTTGAGCCTTAAACTACATTTGAGTTTTGGGGTTCATAAACTAACTTTTGTTACTACTATATTGATCAGCCGGTTTTGGTGACAGTACTCTCTATTTAATCAATTAGAGTTTTGTAACCTTTAATTTTCATAGTTAGTAGATGTTCCTTGGAAGTTTATATGACGAAGTAATAAATCCACCTGATCTTATTCAAATGTTGTTATAGCCGAAAGTTTTGATGGCTTCTATACAAAGTAGTTTCCCTTAGTTTTGTAAAAGAACTTGGAAGGTAATATTGGCATTTTGTTCGGTCATTGGCCACTCTACGATTACTCTATAAAGGTTAGTTAATAGGTGCATCATAATTCAATATTATTATTTTATAACAACATGGGGATTATTTAAAACATGTTGCTTTCGTCTCCGAATTCTTATTGAAAAAGGGTTGATTATGTAATGGTGCCTCGTGCTAACCATCATTACAATTTACATGTGACCCCCAATTCAACTGCTTAATGACAAGATCGTACCCTAGCTTAATTACAATCTATACAACTGGCCGTTTAAAAATCAATCGGTTTACGAAATAAATCGGTTTATAATTGGGAGATTGATTCTGATTGTTTCTTTCATACTTGTTAGTATTCAACAATGATATAAGGATCATTTATATTGGACATTGAGTTACAAAAAAAAGAAGAAGCATAATCTCTTAGAGCATCATCAATGCAAGACTATTAAAATTGATATTATGATTTGTTTAATAATTTAATTGAAAACTGAGCCTCTTCTACCCATATTTTGTTCTTATATAACATACCATAACTTAGGTTTTAAGTGTATTTTGATTTTTATTTAATGCTAAATTAACATAAAAATGTTCTAAGAGCTGTGCATTGAGGGTGGTCTTAGACTTTTGTGTTTGCAAGTAGCTTAGCTTAGAGCTGAATTGGGATTGAGAATTACAGACCCATATTTTTTTATATTATTATTTAAATATTCAGGTTATATAATATATATATACACAACAGTTTGGGTTCCCGCGAATATCCAAACCTTGAAGAATACCAAACTTTGCCTCTTCTCTCTCCTTTTGTCTCTTCTCTCGGCAACACTGAAACAATCCTTTTCCTTGTTCCAACAATCTAAACTTCCTCTAAATCTCTCTTTCTCTCAAAACCAGTATTATATCCAAAGTAATCATGTTTATATATAATCTCTTCTTCTCTTTCGATTTCTCCAATTCAACTATACCCAATCCTTCCTCTCGATTTCTCCCATTCTTCTTCTTAATTCTTCCGACCCAGAATGGAATCTCACGGAAAAAACCATCAGAAAGATCTGGACGATGACCTCTCTCTCAAACCCATTACGTTGTCTAAGTATTCGAACCGGGTTGAGTTAAAGACTCTGCTCGAACGGAGCGACCGCGGAGCAGGCTTGGTCGGGAAAAAAGTTGTGATTGGCGGTTGGGTTAAGTCTTCTAGAGCGGTTAAGAAAGATTCTCCTCCTCCTCCGCCTGTAGTTGTTGTCCCTTCGCCGTCGAGTGGTGGTGATCAATCTCATACGACGGCCAACATTAGGTGCACCGAGATTATTCAATCCAAAATGAGTATTTTCAGGAGATTTTTCGATGTACTGAGCGGCGGTGGCAAGACTTATCCAATCTTCGATAAGACGGAACTCTCCGGTCAGAAGGCCGCGCCACCTCCCGAGTATGTTTTTTACTTCTTGATCAGTGACGGCTCCTCTGTCTCCAGTCTACAGGTAGCTTCTATACATCAGATTCACTTAAAGTTTACTACTTTTGAAGGGAAAACGATAGCTCTGGCGCACAACATGTTTGATGAAATGCCAATGAGACCTTCTTTTTTTATAGAGATAATCTAAAAGAGAGCTAAAATTCCAAATTTTTGTCCCTCTCAGGTTGTTGTTGATTCTGCATTGTCGACTGTTCCAGCAACTCAGCTTATGGCCCTAGGGACCTGCATTGTAGCTGAAGGTGTCTTAAGACTACCATTGGCTGCTTCTGCAAAACATGTCATTGAGCTTGAGGCAGAGAAGCTTCTTCATGTTGGAACAGTGGATCCAGAAAAGTATCCACTCTCAAAGAAACAGCTTCCTCTGCATATGCTTAGAGACTACTCTCATTTCAGGCCCCGCACAACTACGGTATTACTATATTTGCAACATTTTTCTCAAATGATTTTAGGTTATAGTGAATCTTTCACAATGCTGATTTATTGTTTGTCTTTGCCTCTTCCTTATATAATGTCATGGAAGAGCAATTTGTTAATATAGATTTCTCTAATATTGTTGGTGAAAGGTTGGGTCGGTAACTCGAGTACACAGTGCGCTAACCTTAGCGAGCCACACATTCCTTCAATACCATGGGTTTCAGTATGTTCAAGTACCAGTCATCACAACCACTGGATTTGGCGAAATGTTTAGGGTCACTACTCTTTTAGGTAAAACTGATAATAAAGAGGAGAAGAAGCCTGCCAAAGAAAAAGATGGATTTAGCATTGACACTGTAAAGGCTGCTATAAAGGAAAAGACTAGGCTGATTGATCACCTCAAGAGATCTGACAGCAACCGTGAAGCTGTGGTTGCTGCTGTATACGACCTCAAGAAAACCAACGATCTTGCATCTCAGCTTGAGATGAAACAAAAATCCAAACCAGGAACTTTGGTCAAATCTGAGAAGCTTGATTTCTCGAAAGATTTTTTTGGCCGCGACACTTATCTGACTTCTTCTGGGAGGTTTCATCTTGAGAGCTATGCCTCTGCACTTGGAAAAGTTTATACCTTTGGACCGCGATTTGTAGCTGATAAAATTGACAATGCAAGGCATTTGGCAGAGATGTGGAATGTGGAAACCGAGATGGCTTTCACTGAATTGGATGTAAGATTGTTATAACTAGAACACTGATTTTGACCAATGAAATTCAACGAATGGTAACTTGTTTCTTTTGATGTTACAGGATGCTATGGATTGTGCTGATGAATACTTCAAGTTCCTTTGCAAATATATTCTGGAAAATCGTCATGAAGACATGAAATTCATATCGAAACGAGTTGACAAGACCATCACCACACGTCTCGAAGCAACAGCGTCCAGCTCTCTTTTGAGATTCTCCTATACTGAAGCGATTAGTCTTCTGCAAAAGGTATAACACTCTCACTTCCCATATAGTTCCTACTTACTGAATATTTTTGCGACATCATAATGATCTGATAATCTAAAGCAGGCAACCACTAGAAAATTTGAAACCAAGCCTGAGTGGGGCGTTGCTTTAACAACAGAGCATCTAAGGTATTGTTTTTGCTTATGGAAAATGCAACTGAGTCTGTGTTTCAAAATCCAATCTTAAATTCTCTTTTCACCGTTTAATGTTGCAGTTATCTTACTGATGAGATTTACAAAGGTCCTGTAATTATACATAGCTATCCGAGATTAGCTAAACCTTTTTACGTGAGGTTGAATGATGATAAGAAGACTGTAGCAGCATTTGATCTGGTCGTACCAAAGGTAAGAAGAGAATCAAACATTGATCTAAAATTAGGAATTCATAGTTGTAGAATTTTACAAAAGTCTTCAAATTTCTCTATAGGTTGGTGTTGTGATCACTGGGAGCCAAAACGAAGAACGTTTTGAGCTTTTGGATGCGAGGATTGGGGAATTCGGAATCGCGAGGGAGAAGTTCGAGTGGTACTTAGATTTAAGGAGGCATGGGACAGTGAAGCAGTCAGGAATAAGCCTAAGCATGGAACATATGCTTCTGTTTGCGACCGGACTTCCTGATATCAAAGACGCCATTCCTTTCCCTAGAAGTTGGGGCAATGCAAACAACTAAATCAGCGTCATGTACAAACTCAGTTACACTGTTATGTAATCTATGTAACCAAACTTGGTGAAATAAGAAAAGAATTGTACATACCAAAGTGTTCATAAATGATCTGTGGATTGTATAGTTTGGATGAAAATGGTAAGTAAAGCTTGAAGGTATCAAAACCTATAAGAAACTTGCAATCATACAATAATTATCGAACCACACAACTCCTGTGTAATTGACAATTTTAATCAATTTTGGGTTGTCAATGTATAAAATTGGCTGGTAGCAGAATTTTTTGATGACAATTCTTGTAAGCTTTTGAAATATAGTTTGAATTTCAAATATGTTGGTTGTGACATAAATAAGAGCCAACTCTATAACAACAAAAAATATTGTTGAGAAACGTACCAGTTTTTACTTTAATTAGTTTAAACAAATTTAGAAAATTAAATTTAATTCGCAAATTCTAAAGTCTTTTTAAAGGCTTTCTTTTTCCAATTAAGCAAATTTATAAATGTTTAAGGAATATATACGTAGCTTAAAAATAAGTATGGCAATAATTAAAAGTTCTTAAACGTAATTAAGTAGAGAATTAATGAAGTGGTCTATATAGGAAACCCCGCCAATCACGCAGCTTGTCTGTCACCACTTTACCACTTATCAAAGCTTCTCCTTTTTTTCAAAGCCTGCACTGCAATCGTATCTCCACAATCTGAAGAAGAAGAAGAAGAAGAAGAAGATGGGTAAGGAAGACGACCGAGGGGAAGAGTACTTGTTCAAGATTGTCTTAATCGGCGATTCAGCTGTCGGAAAATCGAACCTGCTGTCTCGATTCTCGCGGGATGAGTTCGACACGAACTCGAAGGCGACAATCGGAGTGGAGTTTCAGACGCAGCTGGTCGAAATCGAAGGGAAAGAAGTGAAGGCTCAGATCTGGGACACTGCTGGTCAAGAGAGGTTTAGGGCAGTCACTTCTGCTTACTACAGAGGTGCTTTTGGTGCTCTCATCGTTTATGACATCACCCGAAGCGACACTTTCGAAAGCGTCAAACGTTGGCTTCAGGAACTCCACAGTAAGTCTACTCTTCCCTTCTCTCTCTTTGAAGCTGTGAATTGAGCGTTGGACCCATTTGTTTTTGAAGCTGTGAATCCCTAACACTTGCAATTGAGCACCTTTCATGGATACCATGAGTTACATTGTGCGTTACTTCAGTCTATCAAAATATGTCTTTTGATTTGAGTTGAGGCAATGAGATGTGATTTTGGTTCTCTGAGTCGATAAGATGCTCTGTTTTGCCCCCTTTTGCTTGAGATTCTTTGTCTAGAGCTAGTTGTGAATTCAAACAAAAGTCTGACTCTTTGTTTTTCGTTACCTCGCAAGCTCATTGTGACACGGCGGTGGCACAAATGCTAGTTGGGAACAAATGTGATTTAGAGGATATCAGAGCGGTTAGTGTGGAAGAAGGGAAAGCTCTCGCCGAGGAAGAAGGATTGTTCTTCATGGAGACATCTGCTCTAGACGCCACGAACGTAGACAAAGCCTTTGAGATTGTCATCAGAGAGATCTTTAACAATGTCAGCCGTAAACTTCTCAACTCCGATGCTTACAAGGCCGAACTTTCCGTTAACAGGGTCAGCCTTGTCAACAACCAAGATGGCTCCGAGAGCTCCTGGCGCAATCCGTCTTGTTGCTCCCGATGATTTAAAAACGATCTTGTTTTTACCAGAATAAATCTTCAAAGGTTATAATGATCATTTATCATTTTGGAGTTATAAGATACTCGCAATCTGTTTTGTGTTGTTGGATTAGAGCAAATGACCTGGTACGAGATCATGGCAAAAAACATGAATTTGAAATCCAACTCTAATGGGACTACTATGTACATACTATATAAAATATATATATATAACAGATCCAATGGTTGATTGGGTACAATCAAGGTTTTCGTAAAGCGGAACCAGCACCCATTACTACTGCCAAGACAAGGCCAAGACCAGCACCAAGTGAAGCTCCCACGGCTGCTGCTGACATTGACGATGACTTGGCCTGTGAACCAACTACTGCACGGTCTTTGGCTAGTTCCACCAACAGTCTGTCTCTAGCAAGTTCCTTAAAAAATGATGGAGATGTATCAATATTCAAACGACTTGGACACTACATTGATATTTAGTTTAACATTCTTTCAAGATAGTGTTAATACCTGAAAGCAAGCTTCTTCTTGAGTTTGAAGAACGCGATGGACAAGCTGGCAAAGGGAATTCACACCATCCACTGGAAAAACAGTGTCTTTTCTCTGAAAAGGCTTTTTGACAAGGTCGAGCGGAGCGAATATTAGCTTTTGCGCACCTACTGGTCCTTCATTACCCGCATTCACAGCTGCCCAAGGCAATGAGGAACTACCAGATCCAGATATAATATAAGGGATAGAGTTAACGACTCCAGTTGTGTTTGGAGACGCTTGATATGCCTGAAGTACAGCTTCGATAGCGGATTTCTGCTGATGGGCACTGACTGAGAACTTGTTTGTTATGGCGAGGACCCAAGGGATACCAAGAGATTTAACCTCGTCTAACAGAAGAGCAAGTGCTGGTTGCTGTTGCTGCAGTTGTGTTGTTGAGTTCTGGTAACGTGGTATTCTGTGAGAAAGATTGTGCACTAGAATAACTAAATCTATCTTTTTACTTAGATTACGAACTCCTTTCCATAGTTCTTCTCTAAAGCGAGAAGCCTCTAAGTGCAGCTCCTGCATCAGAATACCAAAATGATTTACTAACTCTGAGAAAAAACAAACTTAGAACTTGTGGAACCAGAATTTGAAGATACCAACTTGCAGGTTTACTCCCACTGTGTCCGAGTAGCAAACACCACCAATTATACATTCTTGAACATCAGATTGTATCTGCAGATTCTCCACATGGGTCATCGAACTCAGCATGCTTTGACCCAGTATTGCCCGGAATAGAGAGGTTTTACCAGCACCCTGCGCAGACAAATGAGCCAGATATATAATTACATGCAATGTATGAAAACATGTAGTATTATTCCAATGAAACAAGGACGGATGTACCTCAAGTCCAAGTAATCGAACCCTCCGTGTTCTGACCTCGACCTCCTTAGCCACTGTAGCAAAATCACTAGTGCAGAATATGTATAAGTCCTCCAAACCTTCAGGACGAACAAACTTGTCCTCTTGAAAAAATCCTAGGTTGATTCCTTCCTTCGGAAAACCAGTGTTTGAATCAACAGACGAGAACATAGGAACTAGAGGATCTTCAACTATCTGGTTACTTGGAGGTTGTTTCAGAGGAGTTCCTATGACCACCCTAATCTTCTGTAATTCTGTCTGTTCCACATTATCTGAAGAATAAGCAGGTGGTGAAGGGAAGGATTCTACGGTAGTTGAGCACCTAGAGAGAGTAAATTTCTAATATTTAACACATATATAGAGAGTAAATTTATCACATATATTGGTCATCCTTTTGAAAAGAATAAAACGTGGCCATACCAGTTGCCATTCACTTGGGCATGTACAAAAGAACACAAATGCAAGCCAAATCCAGTGATATCAACTTTTAGAGGTTCTGCATTTTTATCACCCGGAACGCCTTTCCAGCCAAGAGGGGCGACAGAAGTGGCTGTTCTAATAACCGGTGATTCAACGATGTGCCCAAGCTCTACACTACCACCAACAGCAAGTCCAAGCCACTGTTCTAGATGTGGAAACTGCTTCTGTTGATCCACTCCGAAAAAACCATCAATATTCATGCAGAGGTCATGTATTCTACAAGAACAAAAGAAGCATGTCAATAATAAAGCATACCAAAACTAATCACCTGCTGTCGCATGAATCAAGGAGGAACTATCACCTCTGGAAGCGAGACCTATAGGACTTCATAGAATGTGACTGAAGACGTTCTCTCAGTTCAGTTATCACAGATCTGACCTGAAAATATCTTTGCCAAAAAAATGCAACCAAATAAGAGACCTTCAACCACAAACTAAATATGAAGGAAGGCAAGTAATGAGGATACCCAAATATACTGTCAAATCAAGCTTTGAGATATTAAGCATCAAAATATACAAGCGCCTCAAGTTAGAGAACTCCGGAATCAAAGTAACTAGATAAATTCAATAGTTTAAACTAAAAAAATCCCTTATCAGCATGACTATGAGCAAAAAAAAAAAACTCATACCGATGTCAATTTAGAGTACTCTCCTTCTGAAAGTGATTCCACAGATGCAGTTCCCAAGAGATATAGCTGTGATACGAAAAAATAAACTTAATAAGCTGTCACTTATCCTTAAAGACTCATGATTCTACTGGAGAAAAAAAAACATCAAAGCTGATAATATACCATTGAAAGATTACAATAATTAGCATTTCCAATCTTGGTAAAATATAGTAGGTTAAGTACTATCGTAATCCTATAGCTTATCACATTTGTATATTAGTTATAGCATCTACCTCTCCAAATGGAACATAAGAGGGCAGATATGGAACCCTAAACCCATTGGACGAATTGGTCTTTCCTTCAGTTCTTCCACTACCTGTTTGACCATTACCAGTATCTGGCAATGGCTTGAGAGATATACCATCCCTACCCTCCTCAATTTCAAGAGATTGTGGTTCAATAACCACGTCCCCAATAGGAGCTGACACTGCAGATACAGTTGCAGTAGAAGTCTCTGCAGGATCCACTTTCTTTCCTATATACCTATCCAGTTGTTTCTTAACAGCCTCTAGGGGAACAAGTCGTGAAAGTCTCCAGAATGAGTTCTGAACAGGGCCAACACCAATGACTAACTGCTCGTGTTCTTTACCTTTTGTCTTTTCTGCCTCTGATGTTACGCCCTGACCAATCTTTTTAGACAATAACAAATCTGTGGCTTCAGCTTCTCCAGCCATTGACATTCTTTGCTCATTGTAATGATGAAAATATGCAGGAGATAATATCCTCGGGACCAAATCTTCAGGAATACAATAGCTTTTGAAATAATGATGCCATCCTTTTTCATGTACGTAACTGCAAAGGAAACCAAATGAGAGAAAAAAACAGCCTGAGAATGCTATTACTAAACCCAGCCATATGTTTGATTAGGCTTCCAAAACATACTCTCTCAACGCAGCATTCCCAACAGGAGGCTGGGAGAAGGTTATACATTTGACATGAACATTTCCATTGTCTTTCTTTGTAGAAGAGGCAGCAACAACCCTTAATATGGCGAGTGTAGCTAACGCAGCTACCTACAGGAGTAAAAGAATGAAATACAAAACCCAGGAGTCAGCAAAGATAAGTTAGATGTAGGTATGAACCACAAGGGTAAGAAAATCTAGAACACTTACAGCTCCACCAAGTGAGTGTCCGCATAATACAAGTTTTCGTTTCTTTTTCTGAGCAAGCCTATAAAGTTCCAGAGCAGGTATCCCCTTAGCACGAGCCAAGAATCCCTAGTTGTTAACATTTAAGGAGAGAGCTTTTAGAAAAAAATGAACTTATTTCGAACCCTGCACAATATCACATTGTACTGAAGATACAAAAGAGAAGAAAAATTCTACTCCAAAGTGCCATGAGCATACCCGATGAGCAGCAGGTTTCGGCTTCTGTCTAAGTTGCTTAGGATTCCGCAGACCCTCTCCATTGTTCTTCTGTGGTTCACTTTGTATAGGTTCAGAAGCTGCAATACATTCATCCTCTGCGACATCATCGTGAAATATATGACCTTGAAGTATATTTGCATCGGCCATGATATCCCTAGAACACACCCACGAATGAAAAACACACCTCTTACATCTGAGCTATTATGTTTTCCAGGGAATAGAAACTCCAAAGACTTACTTATATTGCCTAGTTCCAACAAAGGATGCAAATAATGTATCACCTGCCTCAGCAAGTAAATACCTGCATTAACATATTTTCCTTAAGTTAACTTCAATATAGAAAAAATCAGCTTTGAGCATATGGGTTCTATTATAAAGACAAAAATGCAGCCATGGTATCAAAGTATTAAAAATCCAGAAATAAACTCAAACATATATGTAAATTAGTAACCACAGAGCACAGAAAACATTAAAGACGTTGAAGAAAAAATCAAACCGGAAAAGAGATGTAAGCAACCTGTGAGGAACGTGATCTGATGAAGGTTGAACCCTCTCCAAAGAAACAAATTGGCCACCGAAGTCCGCTTTAAATTTGTTAACAGCTCGAATCATCTCACTTGCAGGTCTCTACCAGAATACAACCTCCATTAAAATAAACAATACAATATCCTAAACTGAAATTCCCAAAATGTAGCTACATCTCATTACAAAGTTACAGTTAAGTAAGATGTCGAGAAAAAAATATTTTTTTAAGAAAGAGAAAAAGGGATATATGAAACAGAGAAAAATATCGAACTTTTAAGTTCCTGTATAAACAACAGTACACATAGGTACAAGCTGATTTACACTACACTACACAACACCTTGTAACTGAATAACTAACTAAGTAACAGAACCTCTGACTAAATCAGCAATGTTAATTATTCCGTCTAGTATTAATAAGGCTGTAGTCAGCGAGACTAAATTGATTTACATTATAACAAGGATTAATGAAAAGTGTTAAGAGTAATCACCTTGTAAACACACTCGGAGAGAACCATGCAACAGAGGATGTCCTGTAAATCTTCGACAGACTCGGATTTAAGGGCGAGACAGAGATCCTCAATCTGCTTTTTACGCTTCTCGTACTCCCGGCGGATCTTAATCCTCTGATCAGCATCTCCTCCGTTCCATGGTGGCCACCGGAATTTCCATTGAATCGGCCCCCACGAAACCCGTAAGAACCTCGCTCTCTGGTCTCTGATCCACGATTCCACTCGGTTCTGTATCGACTCCATTACTGATAACCTCTGCTTAATAAGACATATGCTCTAGTTCTACTGAATCGAAACACAGGAACGCGTTCGAGCATTTGAGTTTTTGAAACCGCGTTCGAAGTTTGAAAAAAGAAAAAGGGAATATTCAGGGGTGAGATTTGAGAAAGATGATAGAATTAAGGAAGCGCCTTAAAAGAGAGCAATGTTTACTATTGTAGCAAAAGAGACAGAGAGGGTTGGGACTTGGGAGATTGAATCAGCATCAAAACGCATATGCGCCTCCTGGGTTGATGTTGATTTTGTCTATACTTATTGGGTCGTGTAACAGATATAAACTATTGGGCTTTAGGCCCATATATTGTAGAGATGCAAAACCCGGGACAAGTTTTAAGATTTCGTGGACTCAAAACTATTGATTTCGCTGTCATCTAAAAATGTATTGTTGAGGCCACCAACAAGGAGAAAACAAAAACCGTATATCACTTGTCACTGTTCTACATCGTGGACAACAGCAAATTGAACAAAGAATAACTTTTTAAAAAAGCTTTTAAAAACACACACACAGACACCACACGAGAGCATGGTAGTGGTAGTAACACCAAAATCTCACCATCTGGCGTTTTGGTTTGGTTTGTGAAAGTAGTCTATAGTGAACGGCACACGCATATTTTAAGCAGATAAGACGAAGATGAAGATGATGATAACAGTAATTGCATGGTCCATACAATCCAATAACACTGAAGAATGTAGGTAAGGTTAGGGGGGCGGGGGTGAAAAAAAGTAAATGACTCTACGACTAAAATAGTAAAAAGTATGGGGCTACCTCCATTATTATGCGTACACAAAAAAAAAGATCATGTTCAGAGAATAAAAATACTAGCCAACAAAACGATAATTCCCAAATTGACCCCAAAATTTACTTTTGTCGTCAAAGACCCTGCGTTCCCTGGACCTCCTTTAGTAGTTGAGCCACCGGTGGCCGGCGACGGAGCAGAGCCGGGTGCATCGGCGGTAAATCTCAGGACACGGTGTGAGCTGAGATTATCTTTACCGAAAGGGTGTACTCCAGGACGTCCGTTGGTAACATTCCCACCGAGCTGCCACACCTGATTCACACTATCAGCTCCCGCCGGAACCTTAACCGTCGTGTAAATAGCGATCTTACCGCCGCTCAAGGACTCGGCGCGTAGATTCCAGAAATCGAAGGCGAGTTTGCCTTCGACGAGACTGCTGTAGCCGCTGATGTTGTACGTCTTCACGACGGGAGCAGCACCGGCTCCAGATCTGTAAGCGAGGAAGGCCTGAGAACCGGACATGTTAGACCCCGTGGGATTGATAGCCCAAGCGACCCAGCCGTTGGTCTCAGATGGTGTAGCGACGAAGGCGACGGAGAGAGATGAGTTCGAGGCATTGTAGGAGTAATGGAGGTAGGAATCAAGGACGGGAAGGTCCTGGCAAGAATCGAAGGACGCGGCGGAGCTAAGCTTCTGTGTGGAGCAGGAAGTCTGTGAAATTGCCGGAGAGATCAGAGAGAGGAAGCAAGCAGCGACGGCAAAGATTAGAAGAGAAGAAGAAGGAGAAGACATGGCCTCTGTGTGGTGTGGTGTTTGATAAGACAGACAGTAAGACACAATGGGAGATGAGATGTGTTTAAATAGAAGCACAAATCCTCAACTTATGGAGTGTATTGGTTCAGTGCATCGTTTCTACGATTGAGGGAATCAGGGAGAGACGCTAAGATGATGACACGTGTTGAGTTGACCGTGATAAAAGGAAATAAAGTCATGTGTGAATCTGTTTTTGTTTTTGTTATTACCAAAAAGAAAAGAAAAAAAAGGTAAAAGGAGGTGAATTAATAAGGTAGTGAGGAATTAGGGTAGAGAGAGCATGTGGAGAGTGCGTGTTCTTGCGGATGTTGACTCTGCAACTTCAGACCGCAAGTGGCGTCTCTGTAATATTTATTTTGCTATATTTGTCAACCCTTCTTTTTTCTTTCTGTATGGTTTGTCATCGGTCAAATGGGTTGAAATGTTTTTTTCCTTACATGCATCACTTTTTACAAAAAGACTAGAATCGATGATATCATAAAATGTCAATTAAGGGACATTTGTTTCATAGAAAAACAAAATACAAGTTTTGTTAGTTATACAGGTTACGTTTTAATTTCGAATATGAAAAGGAATGTGTTTGTAGGGACGAATATTTTTATTCTTTTTTCCAAACGATACAATGACAAAAACAACGATGAACTAGGAAAGGGCCGATATCAAAAATATATGTTTCCTTGGGTCATTTCATGTGAATTGGTGGAAGTAATAAGCCAAATCTAATTTCTGTGAATATTTTTGGGTCACTGTTTTATTTTTCCTAGTTGGTGGACAACTTTGAATATATACCAATTCCCGTCTACCTCGATTACTACTCTTATGTTTTGTTTTGCATAGCATATACAGTAGTTCTAGAATCGTTTGTATTATAAATTTAGGCATCTAGATAGACCCACGTACGTTACTTTGTCAATACCAAATTTTCAGTAAAATGTTCCCGCAATTCTCTTTAGTTTAATATTTTATTCTCTAGGTGAAAAGTCTAACTTCTTTTTTTCTCTAAATCCAAAATGGAAATGGTCCTCTCTCAAGAGAGAGATGTAGACGAAAGATGAAGAAGAAGACATACAGAGAATAGTATGGATATTGCTTACATAAGCCTTATGTCATACGTGACGTTTTATAATTTATACACTTCCCTATGAGTTTGTTTCTTCTTCACGTGGTTTAGTGGAGAATATATATAAATATCGTCCTCCTATTTTTAGTATAATATACTAGTGATATTTTATTTCCATCAGAAGAAGAGCTATTTCTATATTAGTAAAAGAGAAATACAAAATAGAATACGGATCGGCTCAAAATTAAAAAATTAACCCGATTTTAACAATTGGATACTTCAAAAATGGTTATTAAATTGGGTTTGGATACATACATCGGATACTTTCCATATCTAATTTAAGGATTGTATTATTTCCATAACTAATTTTATGATTTCCTAATATTTCTCTAACTAATTTAATATAATCTATTAAAAATTATTTTTCTTCTTTCACTTTTATTTGATCTTATTTTTAATTTATGATATTATACTATATAATATAAATATTTAATAAAAATTTAATTTTTTTTTTGCATATGTTGCAATTTGAATTTTTCAAAACGAACATATAATACTCTACCACACTCTGTTAAAATATATTATATATCAAACTATGTAAATTTCAGATAGTTCACGGGTAGTTTGTTAAAATTAAAATTATAATGCTAAAGCGAGTTATGAATAATGTTTTTTTAGGAAATGAATTATGTTACGGGTTAGTCCTTCAAAAAATATATTGTAAATATGTAAGTTTTACGTATATTCCTACTTGTATTACAAAAATGGTCAAAATGAATAATTTATCGACAAATATTATTTCGTGCTGTTAAATTTTCACCGTGTTTTTAATTGTATCAAAACTCAATATATGATTATTTACTCGCTTTTTTCTTTATTATTTTATTTAAAATTATAATACAAATATATGATTAACGTAATCGATTCCACTGTAATAAAATTAAAATGTAACATATTTTAATCCGTTAAAAGTTATATATACGTAATTATTTCTTCCGCGCTGTAGCGCGGGTCCGAATCTAGTATAACAAAAACTTATGTATTTCTTTGCTTTCGATACTCAAATATTTAAAATATTGATTCAACGTAATAACGTATCACCAAAATAGTTTGAAGTGATTAATATATCGGTCTACGTCGACATGAAAAAATAAGACAAGAGTATCTTTATACAATCCGAAGATATTATGTATATATATTCTAGTTTTGAGCCGGGGTATGGGCCATGAAACAGGTAGGAAACAACTACAAGTGACAAAATATCTGCCCAGATTTGATGAATTTGATCCTACAGGATTAATTTATGTAATTGGAATTTTGTCAACAATTGTGTCTCCATTTTTCTTTTCTGTTTGAAACATTTTTTCATAAGTTATATATATATAATCTTTTTCATACGTCGTTATATACATATGAATATAGAATGAAACTTAGCGATGAACCATGAACAATCAACGCATATATAATTCATAACTATAGAAAAAAGTACTGTATTAGCAAAGTCTCGCCAAAAAAAAGAAAGAGGAAAGACGTCAAATAAAGATATCATCCATAGAAATGGGAAGAAGATTGGGTGAAAAGGGGTTTAGAAAGAAATTACTTACACATGCTTTTTGTCCTTTTTAACTTTTTTGTACGAACGTCATTAGTCTATATAATCACGGCTTTAGCTATTAACACTAGTATTATAAATTTATGCGTTAGCTCGTTATTGACTTATTTCCATCAACTCTATATTGTTTCTTGTTTAATTTTGGCCAATAACTAACTCGTACAAATTGCAAACCTAATGGGCTTTGGATCCATACATATTTGCGTTGGCCTTTCGTATATTAAACGTCGATTCTTCTCCCTCAGTTCACTTGGTTAGGGATTTTTTTCGTGAGAAACATGCTCATGACTTTTACTAGCTAGGGCCTAGAGTGACAGGAGAATTACCGTCAAGGTTCGTTCTTGTTTAGTCATATATTGTTGCATGTGCTGATGTGCATGCTTATAACTTCAGAAGAGTGTAATCATCTTAATAATCGAAGACAACAGTATCCGAATCCTAGTTCTTTTAAAGTGTTTGTCTTACAAAATCAGAATCTTACTTAAGTCACATACATATTAGACATGTAAAGCTTATTCGAAATAACAGAAAAGCTGGAGGAGACCAAAGTTAAGGATATAGATCCACGTACGTACGTGTAAGAAGAAAGTTTAAAGGATGTGCATTGATGCCAAACATTGTGTACGGATCAGACAAGAAAACCAGTCACTATCTTCCAATTAATGGTTTCAAGTGATTCGTCGTCCATATATAACCCCAAAGAGCTTCACCTGGTTTAAGGACTTCCTGCGCGGAGATTGCGGACAATGTCTTGACCAAGAAGAGGAAGGAGATTGTTTAAGCTTGCTTCTCGATTAGATGTTGTTCTTGTCAACAGATTGGCTAGGTTGCAAAGCCAAGAGGACGAGTAGCTCGGGAAAAATAAAAATAGATAGATAAAAAAAAAAATAATAAAAAAAAAAAATAATAGAAAGATTCTTTCTTCTATTGTTTTGCCTCCAAATGTCTCCGATCCCATTGAAAAATTTTGATTTTGTTTTTTGTTTTTACTTAATTTTTATCATGGGGATTAGCTTCATCTGTTAATTCTTGAGATTTCTATAATTTACTGTGATTTTGGGACAAATGTATGAATCTAAAATTTCGTACTTTTTAGTTTGACCAAAATTTCGTACTGTATATGGTACTAGTAATGTACTAAAAAGATTATACTTTTACAAAGTTAAAACGTTAAACTTCAAGATCCGGATTATGCTCCAAGTCTGATCGGGCTGACCCGGTAAAGAGACTAAAGATCTCTTTCTTTCCATAACCGATTAATTTCCTTCTATTTAAATTAATACAATAATCATTTTTGGTTTCTTCTCTCTCCTCGCCCGAGAACTTTCGCGGCTTCTTCGCTTCTGAAAACACTCCGGGCACACGCGCCACCGTAAAAGTCATAGAGGAGACTTAGGAAAGGAGAAATTTTCGTTCTTTTTGGATTGCTGTCGTAGATGGTTACGGGTGTGGCCTCCGCCATGGCGGAACGGTTAAAGGAAGACGGAAACAATTGCTTTAAGAAAGAACGTTTTGGCGCTGCCATTGACGCTTATACCGAGGTTACATGGTTCTCAATCCTCTCTCTTGTTTCATCGTTAGGGTTTTTGTTTTCTGGGTTTATCCCTGGGATTTTGATTTAGATCTGCGTGGAGGAACAAACCCTTGTTTACAGTTTCGAATTTGGACTATTCCTTTATTAATCAGAACTTAGTTTCATCCAAATCAGGTTAGATTGAGTGTTTACAGTTGGAATTTAGGAACCTTTATGTGCTCATGGATACGTTATCAGTTTGCAGATATGTTACTGTCATCAATAAGCTACAAAGACCCTTTTTTTTCGGGTGATTATCTTATCATCTTTGTGTAACTTGGCAGGCAATCGCTTTGTCTCCAAATGTTCCTACTTATTGGACAAATCGAGCACTTTGCCACATGAAGCGAAAGTAAGTATGTTCTCTCCAGTAAAGTTATACTTCTGATCATCTTAACATTAAAACCCAAAAAAAAAGTTATACTTCTGATCACTTCGTATGCCTAGATAGTTTAATGTATTGCTTAATCTTTGTTGTTTCTGTTTGGCCTGTTTGCTTGCATCAAATTCAGGGATTGGACAAAGGTCGAGGAGGATTGTCGCAAGGCTATTCAGCTAGTCCACAATTCTGTCAAGGTTTTATTCTTTTGATTATATCTAGACGGTTCTCTTTTGTTCAGTGTGCTTTTTATGGAATCTGTTAAGTTCTTTGTCTTGGTTTGGTCGTCTTCTTTTTTGGCATTCTTTGATCATTTCTCCTCTTTCATATGAACATATATGTTCTGTGGCAGGCCCACTACATGCTAGGGCTTGCATTATTGGAGAAGAAAGAATATACAAGTGGAGTTAAAGAGTTGCAAAGGGTATATAGTTATCCTAAGATTTCTTTGTAATATTTATTACTGGACATGATTTCGCATGCTAACCTTGACACCTAAGTTGTGTAGTTTCTTAGCATCTTAATGAAGATGCAAGGTACCACTTGAGTCTCCATATTTTTTTTGAGAGTTATGTTAGTGGATATACTATGGATGCTGGTTTTGAGTGAGGATAAACAACACTGAGGATGTGTTTGTTGAAATCATCAAGTATTACTAAGAAAAATGAAAATAGTTTTTGATGCATGTTTCCTGCTTACTTCATGTGGTTATGTTTCGTGTAGGCTTTAGATCTTGGAAGAGGTGCGAATCCGACGGGATATATGGTAGAAGAAATATGGGAAGAGCTTTCTAAAGCAAAATACATGGAGTGGGAACTGCTTTCTGCGAGGCGCTCGTGGGAATTGAGTAGTTTGAAGTAAGTTATGTTAATATCTTTATTTGGTACAATAATTCTACTTGGAACTATGCTTCAGTGTGGCTTTACGGAACTATTCATGTTTGTCTTAGGGAAGCTTGTCAGGCTGCTCTAAATGAACAACGTGCTTTAGATATGTCTAGGACAGAAGAGTCCTCTCACGAAGACTACATTGCCCATACTGACCGTTTGAAGTCTCTTGAACGAGTGTTTGAGAAAGCTGCAGAAGAAGATAAACCAACTGAGGTGCTTTAACTTTTTTTTTTAAAGTTCTTTTAAGACCCATCTTTCATTAATATTTGAGGTCAACTACCATTCTGGATTGTTATTTCCAGGTGCCAGATTATTTGTGCTGCAACATAACTCTTGAGATTTTCCGAGATCCTGTAATTTCTCCAAGTGGGGTTACATATGAAAGAGCAGCAATCCTTGAACATCTCATGAAGGTTGGATTATCGTCACTCTTTGCTGTAACGTTAACCGTTATTTGTTTCATCTTATTCCTGTTAAGTTTTGGTCTGCTAGGTGGGGAAGTTTGATCCTATTACGCGTGAAAAGATCGACCCGTCCAAGCTTGTTCCAAATCTGGCTATCAAAGAGGCAGTGGCTGCGTATTTGGAAAAACATGTATGGGCTTACAAGATGGGTTGTTGATTCAAATGAGGATTTACATACACAGTGAATGAGAATGAGGTTAGCTACTCAGGTGAAAGAAGAAAAGAGATGGGTGCGTTTACATTTTCACTTTTGTGATTTTCGACTGATGTGTTAAGTGTAAGATTCTCTGACATGTATATATACAATGTTTTTTTGTTTGTGCACGCATTGGCCATTTGGCTTAGCCTATAGCACACACACATACAGACATTTTTTAGCATTGAAGAAAGTTCTGTCCAAAATCCTAATGTAGTTATGAATTTGGTCACCTTTAGCTATGAATTTCAGCTATAAGATGGAGAACCATCTTGTTTATTTGTCCAGTTTAGCAACACTTTGGATACACTGAAACTTACTTTGGTTTGGGTTATGAGATGCTTGAGATTTGTCTGTCCGTGGTGAAAACTTGAAAGGATAAAGGTGAAGTTTCTGGAGCTTAGATGCAGTTCTCGTATGCTCAACAAAGATTTGATAATTATGTACATGTCGTCAGAATTTAGTCCAAAACATGCCTAAGTATCCTTGTTCTTCTCAGGACCACACCAGTTCTGTGCCCTAAAGAGTGAATCTGCAGTTAATTACTCAAAAACAAAATTAAGAGTCTGAAAGTACAATAATGAAACAAGAATTCGCATTAAAAAATAATGTAAAACGTTCTAATGAAACACAAAATGGTTAAAAACTTTATAAATAATGGTAAAACGTTGTATATGAAATAAGGTATCTGATCTATCCCGCACAAACTGATATTAAGAAAGTAGTTGGATGCTGCTTACATCTCATAACAGGAGACTATATGATCTCATGTCACGTTATTTTCTTGAAATATGGTTCAAAGTTTCATTTTTTTTTTTTTTTTTAATTATTTTTCTGGGAATTATTCTTCATACCCATAGAATAAAAATCTCATATTGATTGTAAACGTTATTTGGTTGAGTTGTTGTGGATAAAAAGGTAGAAAGAAAGCATCACATTCTTTTCTTTTCTTCTTTGGCTTTTCTGTGAAAGTTGGATGAGGAGAGGAACAAATAACCACCAAAGAGTGGTTTAGCATGGATGGATACATGTTCCGATCCCTTATATTCCAATTCCCAACTTTTCTCCATCTATTGATGATGGGAGTTTATTTTTGACTCGTCATTATTACGAGTCACGGGCTGTGGCATTTTCGTGATTCAATTCTATCTTCCAAGCAAAAAAATCTAAAACGAAATACATGTGATTTCTATCATTGCTTATTTATTTGCCTTTTTTTCTTAAAACCATTCCGTGAAAAAAAATACTATTTCGTTTATTCAAAAGAAAATAAAAAAGACTCAATATTATCATTATTTTAAGTATGTTTTGTTTGTTAAATTACTCTGTTTGCTCTCAATATTTCAATTAGTAATTTTCGAATAAATTAAATCAAATATTACATAACTTACAATATTTTAGTAGATTGTAAGGAATATTTTCGTATTGGAAATAATAGTTTACTTAGATTAATCCTTAATAGAAATGGTATATACGCCAAGAGGGAGTCACATGACATACATTATACATCACAGAAATCACATCAAATGACATCGTAAATCATCATAAGATCTCGTGACTCTTTTTAATTAACTCTTTACCGAGAGAGAAAAGTGTGGAATAAGATTTGATTAGCTTTTGTGGTGGTTATGACTTATATGTGTGATGTGAAGAACACGACATGACAGCCTTTCTTATGTATTTTTATACAAGAAACAGACGAAAGCTACACAGTTACTTGTTGACCAAGATGTTTTACAAAAGCCACCAACACTTTTATTTTATTGATTGATTCTCTCAGAAAAATCAAACGAAAGAAAAGAAAAAAAAAAACTATTCACACAGATATCTACTTACATCTCATATACGAAAACCCATATCATTCAGATCCTAAAGATATGAATAATTTACAAAAATATTCTGAAAGCCATAAGAAGCGAAATAAAGCAAAAGAAAGTAAAAAAAAAAAAGAAGAGCGAAGATATAGATAATTTACATTGCGGATTTTACGGCTTCTCTCTCTCAGGCTGTGTGTGTAAGATTCATAGCTTTTCTCAGCCTGTCCAAGATCCCATTTGCTTTCCTCTGTGCCCTTGAGGTTCCTTCACGCGAAAGCTTTGTTATTGTTCCATGAGCATTCTCCTCTTCTTTGATCTCTTTCCACTTTGTCCTGTCGCTGAAACATATAGTATGCAGTATCACAATCGCGTTCTCTTTGTTTCGCTTGCATTCGCTCTCTCGAGTGATCTTCAGCAACCAAGAAACCCCACCGAGTTCACCCAGTTCCTCCACAGCCTTCCAGTGAGTAACAAGCATTGCCAATATAGCTAAAAGCTCATCGACATACAGCCCATTCGAGATTTTCTTACCTAAAACCCTTACAGCTCCGTCTCTTACGGCCCTACTCCTGTTTTCATGGGCAATACACAGTGTGAAGATCGCTGCAGCTACGTCTTTGATAGCTAATGGATTCCCTTCCTCTAGGAGATCGATAAGCGGTTTCAGGATCCCCGATTTCCCTATAAGCACTTTGTTGGAATCGAGCGCAGACAGAGTGAATACCGCTGCAGCTGCATTGCTTCTCGTGGCTACCGTTCCACGCCTCAATGCATCGATCAGGAGGGGAATGACATTAGGATTTTCGCATACAAGCTTCTTATTGTTGTCATCGTGTATTGATATGTTCAACAATGTAGTGACCACATCTTCTTGAAGATTCTCATCAGGGTTTGACCCGTGTAACAAGGGATTAAGCAACCGGGTGATTTCATCTGGAGACTCGCCGAAAAGGGCTCTGAACTCTGTACCCTTCCTGGTCAGGAGCCTTAGCTCCTTGGCAGCAGATTTCTGATCTTGAAGAATTGAAGACGAGACTTTACAGAGCAAGGAATTGAAAATCTCACGATCTGATCTTGTCACAGCTTCTTCTTCATTTACAAGGTTGGAATTGAACTGGTTCTTGGTGTCTAGCCCAATCTTCTTACACCATTTTGAGATCATATCACGGATTAAGAGATTGGGAGTTAAAGCCGTGTGAGGCAGAACTTGCTGAGTCTTGGGACATGTTCGATTGCCTGAGCTCAGCCATTTCTGGATAAACAATTTGTCATATGTCTGCAAAAACACACACACACAAAATGAAAAGTTCAATACAATTATACTTTAGATTCAATCAAAGGATTGCAAAATTATAAACAAGGCGATACAATACAGAAAAATCTTGAAAGATCAATTCTTTTTGATTCATAACCACAATCAAAAGTCCCCAGATTCAAAAACATAATTTACCAAACCGACAAAGCAAGAATTTTTCATGAAACCTGAGTTGGGATTATCTCAGTCGGGTGTCGAGAAAACAGATGAAAATTTTTCAAGGCCAATCAAAATTATCCCCCAAAAAATCCAAAATCACCAAACCTAACAAACAGAGAAACAAAGCAAAAACTTCAAAAAAAAAACTAGAAGAGAAGAGAAAGAGAAGAAAAAAAACGAGAAATCGAAAATGCGAGGGTCACTAACCTGACCAGAAGCCAAAACGACAGGATCCCTCATGAGCTCATTAGAGAGAGGACAGCGAAAGTCCTGAGGACAAGGGAGAGTCGTCTCAAGCATCTCTAAAGAAGAAGATTTAGCAATCTTCCTCATCGTGGCTTCTCTGAACGCAGACAAAGCATCCTGTAACTGATCGATTGTCTGAACCCCTAAATCATCATCGTCTTCGATCTTAATGAGAAACTTCCTCATCTCACGCTTCAGCTCTTTGGCTTTGGCAATCGCCGTCGGATCGGAATCGAAAACACCGGTCTTAGCCATCGCCGTCCGCCGCGGGTAGTGGAGCAACCAAACCCTTTCTTTTCTGGAAATTTGTTTGGATTGATATATAATTTCTTCCGTCACATTAATTAAAAAAAAAAAGTGTTTATTTAATTTCTTTCTCCATTTGTGAGAGAAGAGAAGAGAAAAGAGTAATAAATATGAGGCAAAGGGAGAAAAAGGCACAAAGTGATATCGTACTGTAGTAGTAGTCTAGTAGTAGTAGAAGTGCCCTCTTTTTTTTTTTTTTTTTTTTTTTTTTTTTTTGTCGTCCTCACCTCACTGCTATAATAGAATTGTTGTGGCCTGCACCGAATTTGCCACGTCATTTATTCATTCCTTTGATTTTATAATTTATTTAATTAGGAAATTTTTAAAAAATAATGCAAGGCACGTATGACCTACCTCGCGACTAGAGGTGTCAAAACGCAGCCGACACGACTAGTCTCTCATACACTCTTACACACGTTTATATTAATTTTTTATTTTCTTGGGTTAAAAACTTCAAAATCACACACGTTATTGTTAATCATTTTGGTTCTAGTTTATTAATAATAAGTTAATAACATAATGTACTACTAATTAATAAAAAAATACTTTAGTCTAGTGGTCTTCATCTTTGCTCGTATAACACACGACAGATTGTTTTTTCTAAACCAAAACAAACAAAAATAGATATTATTTTATTTTTATTAAACGAAGAGATTGTAACCGAAAGAGAGTAGTAATAGGTTTGAGAGTTTTGCCAAAAGCCAAAGCCAAAGAGTTTTCAAATAAACTTGTGAAAGAAAAACCTACTAGATGTTTTAACATAATATTTACAACAATTGAGAATACTATAATCTTATATATTAACATTTTTGAAGTATCTTTTGTGTTCTACCTTTTTATTTTGTAATATTTACATAATTAAACCATGGCCATTTAATTAAATAACAAAAGTTTAGAGTAAATTTTGTAATTAAATCATAATAAAATTACAAAATTGGAAATTAGTATTTATTACATTTAACAAAATTTCCTAAAATATCTCCCTAATAAACTGAAAATTTCTTAAATATCTTTAAATGATCTAATTTATTTTTAAATTTTATATTCTTACATATAACATATGTATCATAATAATACAAATTGTTTCCCGCAGATGTTGCTATATGAATTTTTGAAAACAAACGTATATTAATTGATACATAAAATGTATGTATTAAAATATTATTGGTAATTGTGTAGCACGGATCATATGATGGAACAACTTATAAATTACATAATTATGATTATAGATGTTTTTACGGGTAGTCTACTATAGTATAACTAACAAAATATTTTAATATGAAACTATATTATTTAAACGAAAAATGTTATGTCAACATCATTTCATCATTTCTATATTAACATTTTTGAAGTACTTTTTGTGTTCTACCCTTTATTTTGTAATATTTGCATAATCAAACTCTTGCCATTCGATTAAATAGAAAAAGTTTAAGATAAATTTTGTAATTAAATCATAATAAAATTGCAAAATTAGAAATCAATATTTATTACATTTAGAAAAAAAATTAAAATCTCTCTCTAATAAATAAAATATTTCTCCAACATCTTTATAAGATCTTATTTGTTTTTAAAATTTATATTATTACATTAACATATGTATAATAAAAAATATTTTTTTTTGCATATGTTGCAATTTGAATTTTTAGAAACGGATATATATTACTCAAATGATACAAAAAAATGGATGCACTAAAGTATTATTGATAATTGTGTAGCACGGGTCATGTGATCGAACGGGTTATAATTTACATAATTATGATTATAGATATTTTTACGAGTTGTCTACTATATTATAACTCACAAAATATTTTAATATGAAATTATACTATGTAAATGAATATTATGTCAATATCATTTCATTATTTAAAATATTATATTTATTTAATTAATTTGATCAAATAACGATTATATAAAAGATAAATTATCATACAATATTTTACGGGTTAAATCAAAGAATTAACAATCAAAATATAGTAATACACTCTTATATATCAAACAAAATTAATAAAAAAATACTGTTTAGAATATCGGCTCGCGGTGTACAGCGAGTTAAAATCTAGTATATCGCATAAGGGATTTATTATATCCATAAAAAGATCATAATAAATTTTAGTTAATTTATTGAGGATGTATTAAAGAAATGGGGTGGTACGTGGTCTCCTGGCTGCATTGATGAGTGTATCACATAAGGGATTAACACTGATTAAAAAACGTAAAACGAGATTAGTGGATAAAATCGTAAAACAAAAAAATGGAAAGAACGGCGGCGAAATAATAGAATGAGAGTGAGTGAGTGAGCGAAGCGAAGAAAGTGGGACCCACATTGTTATTCCAACATGGCGAACAGCTGTCTTTCCGCGTGGATTCTCTTCTCTCTCTCTCTCTCTCTCTCTCTCTATTTTCCTTTTGACGTTTTTACCCCTTTCTATTTTTCTCTCTTCTTCTTTTTCTTCTGTTTGATTATTTTTTAATCGGATGATGCAGGCGGGAGTCCAAGCGATCAATCAGAATTCTATAAATCATGGAGATATTTTTTTCTATATACAATTATTAAAAAAAAAAACACATAATTCAGTAATATAGCTTCAGAGGCGTGATTGGATGAATCAAGAGAGTTGACCAAAAATCCATTTATATATGTAGCACCAATTCAAGAACCAAAACAAAAAGTAACCGGAATATGATTTTGGTCTTCAAATTAACCTTGTTTGATTATTATCTCAAAATTCAGTATCTCTTCTAAAATTTATATATTATTAGTAACATTCTGTCAGACAGTAAATAGTACAGTACTAAAACAATAAGTAGATGACACGTCCTCACTCACGTCTCAACTCTCAAACATACTGTATATATTTTTCTTAAAAACAGGTGATAACGACTTTTTACACCAAAATTATGTCTAGTATGAAACAACGTTCTTTTTTAATATATAAAATTCAGCTAATGTTTCTGTCCAAATTTCATATATTGGCCACGGGATTTATTTTGTCTTCCTATATATATATCCACTACTTTCCCTACATTATTATCATCTGTTAGAATTTGCGTTCTTAAATTCTGTCACAGATAATTTAATTAGTGTATAATATTTGGTTTTTCATATAATGCACCAAGACTAGCAAGAGTGGGTGAAAACTGAAAAATGATCATACAAGGAAGGAGTTGGTGTTTAGAATAGTGTCTGTCGCAACAATGAGAAGATGTTCTCTACAACCCAAATTAAATTATATGACATTCATCCGAATTTTGGAAGAAGAAGAAGAAGAACAAGTACGTTTTGAAAATAATTGAACTATAAATACTGAAATAGACACGTGTATGTAATTCCCGTAGGCTGCTTCTGATGATAAGTGAGAGAAGTGGAGACCACTCCACTGGTCTGCAGCAAAAACACACAGAGAAAGAGAATCTTAACAAATGCCAAGCTGGAGGACTCTCTGCTTCCTACTCGTAATAAGTCGTGTCTCTCATCTTTTATTAGTTACGTGGGACTACTCTCTTTACCACGTGTCCTTTTCTTCTTCACCTTCCAACTCTCCTTTCTTTTTCTTTTTCTTTTTCAAATCCTGCTTCCGAGAGACATCTCTGCTTTCTCAAATTATTATCTCTGTTTCTCTTTTGTTTTTATTCTCGATTACAACTCTCTTCCTCTTGTATACAAGTTTTTTTCTCCATGTAAGTATATTTTTTAACATGTAATTTCCAATCATTTTGGTTACCAACTAAAATAAAATGGCTCACAAATCTATATGATTTTACAGTCCAAGAACTTCTGCACATATATATATATATATATAGGATATGTATTACTACAGACAGATGAAATTTATACGGCAAACTATCCAAGTAAATTTTAGTTGTTGGCATGTATATAAGATGGTGACATTTACAAAATTTGTCAGGTTGCCCCATATATATTTAATCAACACAGATTCTTACTGTACAACTGGACATATTTACGCTTATGAATATATATTTTTAGTGTGTTTTTTCTATGGCAGAATATTTTTGATGTTATCTATGTATGTTCTCTTTTGAAAAATTCTTAAAAAATTATCTACTTCCTCGCTAGTGTTATGATGTCGGCGGATTAATGTTGAGATATTCTGATAGTTCGAAAGGATTGAAGATTCAAGTGGGAACTACAGTTGTATATAAATATATCATAATTGATGTTCATATGCGATATGTAACTAAACGACCTTACGTACGTATAGATGATATGCAGTCTTTGTTTTCTTTTGTATTTTTGTTGGTTTTATAGTCTTTACAGTATATACTTAAGAATCAAAAGATATTTTCAAGCATTTTGAATATGAAGCAATACTCATTCTTGATTCCTTTTTTTTTTTTTTTTTACTTTAAGACATAAAGAAAAACAGGCATTAATAGTACAGAAGATCATTAATGGGGTTTGGACGTATTTGGAAACTAATTTAAAGGTGTTGTAAGATACAAGACAGGACCAATAATTGAAAGAAATAAAATTAATTATCATATTAATATATTTTTATCATGTTCAGTGGAACATATATAAAAGAGGCCCATTTGACACATACGTTTCTTTTGTCAACAACCCATATGTTTTGTTTACGAACCAACCTATTAAAAAATGTAATTAAAGAACTTTATTCTAACATTGTCCATACTCCCATAGGGTTGGTTACTTGGATAAACTCGTATTCGGCTTTGGCTGCTGGTTTTACAAGTGTTTAGTGCACAGCTTATTTTTCATTGAATATTTCATATAACTGTATCTACATCCCACGTGTATTATCAAATTCTCTAGCTCCGTAGCTTAAGACCAATGTGCTAAGGAAATCGTTTTTTCAACTTAGCAAAATCATTATTGAAATATTTAAAGCTCCAAAACCTGATCTAAAACCTTGTAAAATGAATATCAATGCCTCTAATCACAAATGCTACTTTGAATCCTTTTGATGAAAGAATGTAACGGGTTTGATATATTATTGAGGTTTGCAGTCATAGGCCTCACTGAAAATAAAAATCGTGCAAAGCCTGACAAATAACATTCATGGGTTAATATAGTGTATGGGTAGGAAGCCTAAAATAGGATACAAACTTGCCTTTGAGGCCCATTTGCTCGTTGAAGCAAACCCTAGAGATTAGAGAATGAAGGGTTCCATATTTTGTTTATTGCACCCACATATATGTCTCCTTTTAAGTGAATGAAAAGACAACAAGCCTCTGAAATCTGAATGATCAGATTAATATTGTGTTATTTCCAGAGCTGAGAAAATACATCTACCTCTCTTGTACCTTACTTAATGAACGTTGTGAAGTAGGATACATGGGTTTTAATTCACATAGCAAACAAATTTATCTAATGCATATAATTTTAAATCGAAAGTCTTGTAAAAATAAACCATGTGCACGTCTTGATAGACGGACATGATTCTCGTGATAATATGTTTGCGAGGACTTTTTATCAATTCTGGAAGGTATATAGACATACACATCTACAATGCTAGCTGTATAGATTAACTAGGTTCCAGATAAACCTTAGCATATATCATATATATATCTACCATGATAGTGTCTTCCAGAGATGGAGACAATAATTAATGTTATTGAGTTTCGTTAAATGCGTAGGCCTGTTGATTTTTGTTCCTTGTGAGTTGTGATAGCATGCATGCAATGATAATCTTCTCGAAACCTCTTACATAATTTGGTCTATAATGGCTGTGGTAATCCAAATCAATGTGTTTGATTCTCATGTAAAAGTGACGGAAACCATATTCTGTTATAGAATAATCCTCAAATGAGCTATTATTCCAAGATAATACTTAATATGGGATCAGTCAAAGTCACACATTGACGAGATTCCCAAGTGGGAGGGGTGTGAGATGAGGGAAGCTAATATGAACTGGTCCTAGAGGTGATGATAGAACTAATAAGCGCGATCACCACACATAGAAGTATATATATATATATAGGGAAGTCGATATATAACAAATGTTAAGCTTGATAATATAAGATCTCAGCATAGGCCATAGAAGATAAGGAAGAAACTTAAACAAAAAAATAGTATAGATTCCTTGATATAGCTAGCTTTATCTATATATATATATATATAGGAAGATCGTCTCTGAACTTCTTCATTTATACCAAGAATTGATGCCTAAAACGCAGTACTAAAAAACAAATTACAATACCCATCCTTTTTATAAAGATCAATATCCTAAATTCGTGAAAACCTCCCGATAGATTTTGTTTATTAACAGATGATGTTCATGAATTCATTCATTGGTTTGCATTGCATCTTAACGGATATTGCTCACGTTTTTTATATTTGTTTTAGTGGTTTAAAGAAAGCGGCGTACGTCCACAACATCTGGTCTGTCTGTGGCCAAGTGCTGGGATATGAAGCCACTAGCCAATCTTTTGACAATTATAAAATGAAGACCCTTTAATTTTTAGGGACTATTAACAAAACAGGCACTTTTGAACTCCTTTCTTTCGAAGTAGGAAAGTAATACAGTAACAATGTACAACTCAGCAAAAAACTACTATTCATGACATTATTACCCTTCACCATATTGACCAGGTAGAGGAGTGGATTGGTCAAACTCTTAATGTGCTACATGCAACATCTGGAGAATATACATCAATCCTTTCGTCACCTTCAACAAGCACGCAACAACAAACACATAACGATGGTGAATTACGAATCCCTAGTGATATAAAACTAAACCCTAAGACAAGAACTAGACAACCCACATAGATCAATATAAAGTTTCGATTTCCATAAGAACTAGTTTACTGTCAAATATCTCAATTAATTACTAAAATATCACCAAATTATTCATATTCAAACGATCAATCAAGAAAACATAATTTCACTTTTAGCTACCAGTTCTAGCAAAACCCAGAAATTTTCAATTATCCAATACTTTAGCTAATCGATTGCATCTTTGAATAGAAGATTGAGGAGTTTCACATGTTTTCGGAGGCAAAAACTGGAATGACAAGAACAAAAAGAACATTAAAGGAGAGGAAGAAGAAGCATGCGACGATGATGGATATGGAGGCGTCTTCAACCATGATTTCAGATCCATGATGACAAACATCATGCGCTTCCCAATTCACAATTGCAGAAGCCATTGTTGGCTTGTTTCCTCCGATGTATTCGCTTGTCGGCGACGAGAATTAATCGGCAATCTCAGAGTGTGGATCGTCTTTTGTGTCGGCGAAGTTTATTTGGTGAAGAAGAAAACATTATTGACATAAATGTTGTAAGGACAAAGTAGAAATTTTACAACCAATCCATACCTGTTTTGGAAAGATTTTGGAAAAGTGACTAAAATGAAAGGGTACACTAAAAATAGTGCCTTTTTTCTAATTAACTCTAATTTTTAAAGACAAACAAATAAGAGAAATCATATATAATAATGGATATGGCTGACGTTGTATGTAATACAAATGTTGAGTAGTGCATGCAACTTATAATTCATTGAATATATCCATCAGTCATATTTCGTTTGTTTCAAAAGAGAATAATTAATTTATAAGTAGAGTAATAGTAAAAAGAAGACGATATGATGATCGAGGAGAAGCGAAGAGACAACAGCAATCGGAAAAAACGTGGAGAGGGTGAGAGTACCCCACACTTGACTGCTCCTTCCCTCATTGGGCCACTTCCTTCTCCAAAGGCCATTTCTTTATTTTTATTTTTTTTCTTTTTTAATTATTCCTTACTTTCTTCATTCGTCTTTTCCTTTTTTGATCACATACACTAACCTCTCGTATTTTGCTGTTTAGGTCTTTAAAAGGTAAGTTGATTATATTACAAATTTATTTTTATTTTTATAATTCTTTCAAGGAGTACGACGATGACTTCGACTGAACATAATTCATTCACGGCCATGAAATATCTTTTGTTTATTTATACTAAGCCACACATACTGTATATCAATGAGATCAACTAATGAACTAAATTTATTTATTTTTGTTTTGGTTGAAAATTGAAATTGATACCTCTAAGTGACTAAGTCCATGCGATTTGTTTCGTTCAGATATCAAAACAATAAGCAAACTTGGGTTGATGATGAGTGTGGATCTATACCGTATGAAACTAAAATACATTACACTGTAGATAAATCAACTGAAAGAACAAAAAAAGAAAAGAAAAATGGTTGCCGAAAACAAATTAATTCTAAACGAAACAATTATCGTTGACACCAGATTTGTCATATATGAGCTATAATAATTTAATGGATTAATACTTGTATTCTCCGAGATCAAAAGACGATTCTCTTGTACTCAATTTTCCTCTTTTTATTCGTCATGTTGCGTGTTCGTCGTATAGATAAACAAGTATATATGTCAACAAAAGTTAATCTATTTGAAATCAGCAATTAAAGAAATAAATATAAATATTTTACATGTACATTAGTAAAATTAGAAAGTACTATCAAATGTCATATGGTAAAAGAAATAATCTATTCCCAAGACAATAACTTCAACCATATATATGTCAGGTTAGATTTTATTTGATTTTCTATTAATCAACAAATCTATGCATAATTTTTTTTTGTTAATAAAATAGTCCTCTCTCAGCCAGGTTTGAAAATTTGACCAGAGAGCTAAGATGGATGAACAATTATTTATCAGTGAGTAGATGAGATCAATTAGGACCAACTTTCGTGAAATGACTCGTTCGACTTCATGAGTCGTGTGTGATCTTTTTGAGACGACCTAGTTGTAGTTCTATAATCTTTCTCGGGAATTATACCATTCGATTTGCAGCATCACATGATTAATTAAATCCCCCGTCGTATTATTAAAATCATTAGTTAAATACAACCATCCTTATTAAAACGATATACTTTACATCGTAATACTTAATACAAAATCAAGACAGTAAGGGATTAGGTCAGTTGTGGATAGCAAAATCTGGTCTGTAAAAGAAAAACCGAATATTCGCATGAAACCCAAAAAGAATAAACCAAAAATATTAATAAAATCTTATCCGTTCCACGTGCTCTAATATTTTTTTGTCCCAGTTTTTCCCTCTTCTCTCTCTCTCCAAAGGCTCTGATCAGGTGTGGTCGAAACTACACGACAAACCCATGCACCTAAGTATAGGTTTGGACCTGATTTGTCACATGCACGCGAGAACTACATTTACGTGTCACTTGCCACGTCGATTGCAAATTTTTTTATTAAATAAATAAAATACGTTATCCTCTACATCTATCTTCACATCCATTTATTTCATCTATCTTATCAAACTCTTACACCTTTGAATCTAACTCTTTGGATAAGATCAAACGGCTATCAATTGAAGTTATATCTGTGTGCACCTGTCGCACTCGTACATTGTTGCTCTCTGAACCTTGTGTGATTTTCTTTTACAATGTTCATTTTCCGCGTAGAATTTTGTTTCTTCATCGTAAAATCTGGATTTTTTTTTTCTTTCTTTTTGATAGGTTTTGTCGTTTTGATTTGTTTGTTTTTGTATCACAATTTTATTTTATTTTTTGATATTTCGAAAGACCAAAAAAAATATGAATTAATTCTCTAAGAATATATTGGAAAAACTCGAGTTAAAAGATAACACGTGACGTTGTTTGAGTTAGTTTTATCGTGTTCGCACAAATAGACGGCCACCGACGGCATCATCGAAACCGATGGCACGACACACGACTGTGTTAACGGCGGAAGATGAAGGGGTTAAGTTGGCGGTGCGTTTGTAAGGACCAAGCCACCGCGTTTGCATATAACGATTCTTCCTCCACGGCGGAAGCGTGAGGCCACGGCTCCTAAGCGATATCCTCGCTGCGTCACATACGAGCCGCAAGATCCGTTTCAGCTCGTCTCCCCTTCCCACGAAAACTGCCGGGAGAGACTGAAGCATACGCGCGTACTGTGCCGTTGGCCTCGCGATTTGAAACCGCGACGCGAAATCTAAGTCGACGATGTAACGGGCGGACTGGGACGAGGCTGAAGGTGTGAACATGACGTCGATAAACTCGTGGTTACCGGCGGTGAGTCCGCCGGAGGACTTCCATTTGGTTTTGCAGATGGCCGCATTGTGGCCAAGCTCTCTGAGAAGAGACATGACCTTACGCATTAAAACGGCACGCTGTTCGTGCTGAGATCCGAGAGACGACAACACTTCCATAGCTCTCGCCACGTGAACCAGCACCGTTCTTCCGTATGAATCTTCCCTGAGAGAGTTCCTCAGAATCTTCGCGATATCGTCGGCGTAGTCGGGGAGCTCCACTCCTTCCGAGTCAGAATCCGAGTCTGAACCCGAATCTTGATCACACCAACGTGACTCATCATCATCAACGATCTCAACTTCATCTTCCAAGAAGCCTTGAACAAGATCGGAGAGACAAGGTGAGTCGTCGTCCTCGTAGTCTTCGATTCCGTCGCCGGTATGTTCGCTGCCGCTGCTAAAGCTACACCCGACGAGACGAGCCCTAACTTCGTCTGCGAGTGGATCGGTGACACGTTTTGCTCTAGAGAAACCCATGTCAAGAATGTATAAAGAAACACGTAACTTGTAATATTTTTCACTCAGACAAGTTTGAATAAGAGGGGGAGAGGGGGAGAGAGAGAGAAGGATGAGATGGGTTTATATAAAAGCTTCAAGAAGAACAAGAAATGCGTGAAGAGAGAGAGAGAGAGAGAGAGGAGTTGAGCTCCGAATATTCGAAGAGAACAAGTTAATTTATATATAGTTAAAGATAATGAATAAAGAAATAAAGATGGTACATATAATAAGAAGACACGTAATAATGGGGGGGAAAAGAGCAGAACCGGAGGATATACCACTTCTTGGTTACTACTAATAAGCATGACACGACTTTTGGCCCGATGGGTTAGGCAAGCAAAGGCATATCCCAACAGGCAACGGGTATTTAGGGTTTTTATTCGCCTCCTCTCTCATTTACATTTCTCACGCTTTCATTATTTAACTCTTCAGTCAGAATTAAATACCTATATGTAATTTTAATTTATTCTCGGATTTTTTAATACCGGATCGAATGATCTTGGACTCGATAGACCAACCAGTCAAGCTTGAAGCACCGATGAGCCTTCTTGATGGATCATAAAGCATGCAGTTGCAGGTTAATTAGCACGGTTTGTGTGAATCGATAACAGCTAAAAAGCTATTGATTAGACAAATATAATTAATAGTTAAGTTAAGAAAATTATAATAGTTATGACATTCGTACGATCTTACATAGATGTGCATCTCACTTCGTGTCATACACATTCAATGTTCATCTAACAACTGCATGCACTTAGATGACTCTCTCTCTATATATATATTTACTAGAGATGATGGAGTAGTTTTTGAATGATGCTGGTGGCCCATGAAGGTTTCTCATTGGTTCCACATCCACGTGTCATGAGGTGAGTGGTAAATACATACTAAGTTAGAGAGACTCAAAATAAATCCTAATACGGAGTGTATTTTACTATTGATATACGATAGTTACATTTTGGCTGAATGAAAAAAAATATATACATACATACATGGAGATATGTGTGTGTGTTTATTGATAAATAAATTAACTACTCCATGACCCATGCTGCGCCTGTGAATTTGACCCCATCTTCGAGTTTGATTTGAAAACAATGCATACATGTTGTTACTTCAACTACAGATTTGACAAAAGAAACAAAAAAAAATGATCAGTTTGACGCAATATCATAAAAACTATCAACTATATATAGTCGTCGTTTAGCTGTTTTGCGTTTGTATGTCAACTACCATTCCAATGTGAATAGTTTGAACTGGTTGAAGAAAGTAAGTATATATATATAGCTTTAAGAAAATTCTAGACTAAACTTGATTTCAGTTAAAGTTTACTACAGAAAAAGGAATCCTATATATTACAAGACAGATGTGATAAAATCTTATCAGTTATGTCGAGATGATAGGAGGAAATAAGAGTTATCTAATAATGCATAATCTATCGAGGAAACAAAGAAAAGTAGAAATTTTACAGGAAAAAAGAGGACACGTGACAGAGAGATAAAAGAAGAATTGTGGGTGTGGGGGGGCCAAATAGGTCGAGAGATAGAGATGATTGCGAAAGGGGGAAGCGTAGGGCCAAAAGAACCAAACCCCAAAGAGCCTTTCACCTTTGTCTCCTCCCCTATCCTGTTTTCTTGATTTAATCCATTTCCTTTTCTTTTTTTTTCTGGCTCTTCATGACAGGGAAAGGTGTACCAACCAGACTCTTCTCGTTAAAAAAAAACTACTAAAATTTAACCTTTTTTTTTTATTTAAATAAAGAGCCAAGCATACATTTAATCATGATATCCGTTTTCGAGTTCGAAGAGAATTTATGGTTGAGAACAAGTCAATTAAAAGTCTCGGTCTTTATTTGGTGGTTGAACGTACGATATGTGTGCGAGCCTCTGAGGTATTATTACTCTCCAGTTTCCTCAACAGTCCACCGTATTACTAAACAATCAATTTCTAGGGTGATCAAAGATTAAACTATAAAACCATGGCTTTTGTCGACTAAACATCCATGCACACACCAAAAAATTAAAATAAAAAACTCATCCGGCTTACTTCAAATGATATTTTAAACCAACAATGTATCATTCTTCCATATGAAAATGTTGTTTCATATACAATATTAATTGGAACAACATAGAGCTCAACTACGTACACAAGAGAGCTGACAATATTGATTTAGTAGGCTATAACATTTTTTATTTTTGAATGATTATGATTATCAAGACCGCGAATTCGAGTATATAACAAATACATTACTACAAACATTTCCATTTAACATGCTTTGATGTTTGATCCATATAACATTACTCTGGAAGAGACGTTAATTAATGTACTAATATGTACCAACAACGTAGATGAAGATGCCCGGGTATATTTACCCAAACTGACTGAGGGGAAACCTCGCGTCGAATAAACTTTTGTTAATTTAATGGAAGAAAAAAGTTGGAATTTGGGAGGTGTGAAGAGTTCTCAGAATGAGGTAACGAGCAAGTGACAATATCTAATCATCTCTCCAGTGAGCAGAACAATTGAGAACAAGAACGTGACAAGTGGGTTTTGTTATTTGGTGTCTAATTTATATGCTCGTTGTCCCATGCAGGTTGCGCGCTATACTATTATTAATAAGACGACCCAAATCCATATATTTTTTGTATATATATCATCGGAATTTTTATTTAAATGCAAAGAGTCAAAACGGATCATTACTATATTTTTCCTAGTTAATCGTTAAAATTCTGCTAAGTTTTTAGAATAAAATACACTAAGGAAGGAGTAAGGATGATGCCAAGAAAGAAGCACTCAATTAATTGTAGCCGCCTATGTATATAAATGAAACTCAAACATCTTTCCTATATTATCATGTTATTTATCAAATGTGTACGCTACAAACATTGAAAATTTTCAAAATTTAAGAATTAATAAGTAGAAAACATTTACCAGAACTTCATATTTCGAACAATACTAATACGAACTCATTTTTTTACAACAAATCAAACAAATAATGTCACGTATATTTTCTTATATTAATTGATGCAACCAACTTATTATGCATAGCTTACATAATTTCTTGTGATGTACTTTATATTATACTTGGAAAAAAAATTAAACAATTTATGCAGACATCTTACATTAGTTGATATAAAAAAATGTAATGAAAATTTTTTATCAATGAAAACCCTTTAACGAAAAAAAAAAAAATTGTATCAATATTAATTAATTTCAAGTACATGTCAAACTAATGATATATAGAAGGGCCCCATATAATATAAACTCTCTCTCTCTCGTGGATGGATTGGACCTGATTAAATTCTTTAGTGGGCTTAGAAGTTGAAGGGCCATATGAATAGAATAGACCACAGAAACAGACGCGCTCTTTAATGTTTTGACAACCAATTTTGGATTGGGCTTTTATCGAGCATCTGTTTCATCATGCGTGACGTGCGTGTGAAAATATTATTTTGCGATACGAGATCTGATCCGAAGCATCTAAATATATTTTGTTTGAATGTAGCTGTAAGAAAAGCTCTACGTGTATAGATTATTTTTTTTCTTCTTTTCTTCTTTTGACGGCGCTCAAGGTTTTTATACTCATATATATACTTTATAGACTATATTATATCTCATCTTTTTGTCTTTCCTAACGTACAAGAGTCGGTGCTACGTACGTTCTTGAAACGTGTACCAGCCTGGAACCTGTTTGAACTCTATTGAGTTCTTCAACTGAACTCGGACATGGTATTACTGTAAATTTCAGGTAATATTCACACAAACAAAACAGTTTACGTAAATCTTGACTACAAAAATAAAATACAGCCAAATTAAAACCGAAGTTAGCAACATTCGAAGGAAGTAAATTATGCATCATCAATAAAGATGACTATTTATGTATATAACTTATTAAGCTATAGTATCCCATTAATTTCTTATCGTATTCGCAGACTAACAACAACTTGGTTATTATGATTACTTAGAAATCTCACAAAGTCGAGGCCGCCTCCTGGATCGAGGCTATAGGTTTATTGCAATTGTGGCTGCATTCGCTTTCCTAATTGCCGAAATGGTTAAAGTCTAAGAGATTCTCATGATGTTAGAAAGAACAAGAAACCCCATTTATCTCAAAATGTAGCTCCCGTAATTACCTCAACAAACACAATCGCCTCATTGGAACCGACTTCTTGAACATATAATGGAATCATTGTGTCATTGTCTTCTTCTTGATTTGATCAAGTAAAGAGTTCAACAATTTGACATACAAATCAACACAAGAACCGGCGATGGTTACGGAGACATGGACAAGGGAACGCATTCGTCAATATTAGTTTGTTAGAAATAGCTTAATACATGTTGTATCAGTTCTGTTTTTGACATTTTATTACATTAACGTCCAAAGGGGCAAAGGCCTTCCTCTGTTCCTAAGTCCTATAACCCGTCCAAGGAGGCTTTCACGGTCCGACACACAAAGTATTATTTTCTATTTATTTATTTCCAATATTTTTATTAAAAGGAAGATCATTGATTGGTGAATATAGATTTATTAAACAAGTATATAAACTCCTCGTTAGTGCCCGTTAACGAGCTTCCCTTTCCTCCTCTGTTCTTCACTAAAAAGAAATTTACAAACTTTATCTTCTACTTGACGAATCTCTGATCTGAGTTTTAATTAATCACTCTTGATTTACGAGTTTTCACCTGGACAAGAATCTTTACTTTTGAGATTTCATCTTCCCTCTCCCATCCCTTAGACTCGAGAGCTCAATGGAGAACGAGCTGTTTATGAATGCGGGAGTTTCACACGCGCCGGTGATGACGACGTCACCGTCTTCTTCCTCGGCGATGCTCAACTGGGTTTCGACACTGCCTATAGACCCGAGTCTCAGTCGCAATCTATCGCGGGACTGTTTGTTCTGGGAAAAGTCAACGGAACAGAGCGTCTTCGATTCGGCTCTAAGCTCACTCGTCTCTTCACCGACGCCCTCGACTTCTAACTTTTCCGGCGGTGGTGGGGAAAATTTCATCATCAGAGAGCTAATCGGGAAATTGGGTAACATCGGCGACATCTACGGAACTCCGGCGAGCAACGGAAACGTCTCCGGCTCGTGTTACGCAACTCCGATGAGCTCTCCACCGCCTAGACATATGATGACGGTGGCGAAACCGCCGACCCCCTTGGTTGAATTCTCCGGCGATTCGGGTTTCGCGGAGAGAGCGGCAAGGTTCTCTTGTTTCGGCAGCCGGAGTTTCAACGGGAGAACAAACTCACCGTTTCCGATAAACAACGCACCCGTCGCAACCAATGAGAAACTGCCACGTATCTCTAGCACTCCAGCTCTCAAGCCTCTCGCATCTCAGGTTCCAGCCGGAGAATCTTCCGGCGAAATATCCCGGAAAAGAAAAACAAAGTCCAAGCAGAACTCTCCGTCCACAGCTTCACCAACCAAGGTTCATTCATAATCAGAGCTCTTGATTCACATTTTCAAAATAAATTCAAATTTTCATTAATGATTTATGTTATATTATTAGGAGGTTGAAGCAGAAAAGGAAGATTCTGATCGAAAGAGAAGCAAGAAGACAGAAGAAAATGAAGACAAAACGAAATCAGTTGATCCGTACAAAGATTACATTCATGTCAGAGCTCGTCGAGGCCAAGCCACGGACAGTCACAGTCTCGCCGAACGAGTCAGTACATTATATTCTTTCTTACCAAAATTACCTTTTTAGTTTAATTATGTCCTGATTTTATTAGTTGGATTAATCAAATATGTTCTGTCTATATGGGTTGGAATTTTGAAGTTATTTGTTGTTTTTAATTTTGATTTTTACAACAAAAAAAAAAAGGTTCGAAGAGAGAAAATAAGCGAAAGAATGAAGCTGCTTCAAGATCTTGTCCCTGGATGCAACAAGGTGAGTGAGAGAGAGAGTTGTGATTAAATAAGTAATTAATTCGTTTGTTAGTTGTAATGTGGTTGTGATTAGAATAATTATTTTTTTTAAAAGGTTACTGGGAAAGCACTGATGTTGGATGAAATTATAAACTATGTCCAATCATTGCAACGACAAGTTGAGGTAATTTCTTCATTACATTTATTAAATCTCCAGTTTTTAAACTCGTTCGTATTTCATAATCACTTTTTCCAAAACAACAACTACTACACGATTTCAGTTTTTCTAGTATTTATTTTTCTTAAATCTTAATAATAATATCAATTATGGTGCAGTTCTTGTCGATGAAGTTATCGTCAGTGAACACCAGGCTGGACTTTAACATGGACGCTTTCATGTCAAAGGATGTAAGTCACCGTCACACTTTCTTTTTTTCTTTTCTCAAACAACATTAGTAGTAATTATAATTGACAAATTATTTTATAACAAATCATTCACTTTTGTGAACCAATCCAATCGTGTGTTTCTTTTTTATATTTTTTGGACAGATATTTCCTTCAAGCAACAACAATGTAATGCATCAGCAGCAAGTTGTACTTCAACTAGATTCTTCAGCAGAAACCTTATTGGGTGATCACCACATTACAAACTTGAACCCTAGAGTTTCTTCCAATAATAACCTATCGGAAACTTCTGAAACTAGAACCTTCATTTCTCACTTACCAACAACACTTGCTCATTTCACTGACTCCACTTCTCAGGTTTTTAATTCTTCTATTTCTTTTTATATCTACATTTGGAACAAGCTTAAACCCCTTTTTGGTTTTGTTTTCAGTATTCAACATTTTCTGAAGATGATTTACATAGCATTATTCATATGGGTTTTGCTGCTCAAAACCGGATCAGTGAATCGAACCAAGGTAAATAAATTTCTATTGTAACTTTTATTTATTTTTACCGTGACATTATATCATAGACACGATAATTTAGACTGAGATGTATCATTTGTACTATAAATGCAGGTCCATCAAACCAAGTACCGTCGAACACGAAAGCTGAACTTTGAACCATTATTTGCATTTTTTTCTACAAAAATATTGGAGTTCTAAAAGGGCTTAACGGATAGAAAGTAAGAAAAGGATTGATGGGTGTACATAACAAGAAGCTTGAATTGGACCACACCATTTGCAAATTCATTTCTTTGATCATCTTCATTTACTATATAGTTTCCTCTTTTTTATCATTTGTGGTACTCGATTTCATTGTCATATCTATCCGCTATTATTATTATCAGCTTCTATAAGCTTTTACTGTTTCTTTCGATTTCATGCTAATGTAAGTTTTAACCCCATGATAAAATACTTATAGTTATAATTCTTCCCAACAACAAAGGCTGTTTCTAACAAAAAAAAAAAACAAATAACATCATGCTCTTGGAATCGAACATAAATGAACAAAGAACAAATTCGTTTTTTTTTTAAATAACAAGACAATGGTGTATTGCAGTATTCGTTTTTTAATGCTCTTGTTTTTTTTTTAAATAACAAGACAATGGTGTTTATACATTTTTTTTTGTTTCGATATAAATAAAAATGTATAGAATCTGCTTGTTAGGTGACAATGACATTAGTAGTTTATTCACGAGTATTGTCATTATGTATATTTTTTTTTGGTTTAAGAGTATGAAATAGTTTTATACAGTTTTCTACTTAAAATGTAATTTAACATTAAAACCAAAAAAGTTGGTAAAGAGCATATTTCGGCAGGAGTTACATAGCGTGACTGACATCTGTCTTTGTACTAAATCACATGAGTGTCAAATGTTTTGATTTCCATAACAACAAATAACAGGTACAATGGCATAATCACAAACATCAAATCTGGAGCTAAGCTTGACTTTTTCTATTTTTACTCTTAAACTCGTGAACGTCAATTTCAGTGTTAGATCATATTTGATATTTGATTTGATCGTTGCGAGTGTTAACCAGCTGTGTAAGGTGTTATGTCATTTTCTCTTTTGTCTTTGTGGGGAGTTTATTTTTTTGTAAAAAAAGAGAACAAAAAATAGATACGTTAGGAAGTCTAATATGAGTGGTTGGTTTATGAGGAAAAAACCAAATTTGATTAATGAGGATGTTATCTGTTAATGTAGTGATTACGCCGTGATTTATGGAAACTAGTACATAGAACACAGAACAGAAGCGTCTCTTTCTGTTTTGACCTTACTACATTATATAGCAACAAGCAACTTTAATCAATCAAAAACCATTTCTTCCATGTTGAAGATAATAATAAATATTATATTTTCGGATGAATGATGATACTCGACTGACTCTACTACAAAATACGAATTCCAGTGCAGACGTAACTTTTTAATAAACCGTTTCCAGACCAATCCTTGTTGGAAAAATATTTCGATAGAATGGGCCACAATAATCCTAATAAAGCCAAGTTTACTAACCTTAAAGGAGAGTGTAGGCCTTTTACTAAAACTAATAACAAATGTGGAGTTTTTAGTGGGTTCTTGTTGGGGTGCTTGCTTTATTTGTCGGCCCAACTATACACATCCTTACCACTTTCTTTCTTTTTCTTCTCTTCACGTTGTATGTCTTAAATAATTTATTACGGCTTTTTTATACTAAAAAGACATATTAAAATACAATAGATTTAAAATTCCTTTTTTTTGTGTGTGTGGAAAACCATACTTTAAAATCATAAATAAACCCAAAAAATTGTGTCTATCTATTTATATAAATGGAGAATTAATGTCAATGTTAGAAGAAGTAGAGGATGTGAGGTATAAAATCATCGTGCAGATCGCGACGGTTGAAGTGTTATCATATGCTTAAGAATCATTCGAGATTAATACCGCAATTAGCGGCTGAGTAAGAAACTAAACTTCAAACACATTTAGTATATCAAACACACATGATTCGCCTCCCTTACTATAATTAATCTCACTAATCAATTAAATCACTTTATTATACTAATATATCACATTAGTATGCTAAGAAAAATAATACAATAATGAAAAAAAAAAGGAAAGGAAATGGGAGCAGACACTGGGGGAGAAAGACGTCATCTCTCTTCTCTCTCTATTGTTAGTAAGTTTTGAGAGCCCAATCGTGTTTGGATCTCTCTCTGCCTTGTCTCCCAAAATTCTCAGATCTAACCAAAGACAGATCGATTCCTCCATCAGAGCTTCGTTGAATGTCTCGCTCCCAGAACGAGGAGTTTCAGCAATGGTGGAACAAGCAACGAGATAGGAGCAATCACCACGACGTTCTTTACACCGGTGACGATGAGGCTTTCCTCACCGTTGAAATCCGTACTCCTTCCTCCGCCGTTGACCCCGACAAAGATCGGATCCGTACTCGTTCCGCTCGTCAGCTCTCTCGTCTCTACCTCCTCAAGTTCAAGCAACTTGCTTCCTCCTTCGTCTGGATCGGTAACTCCTTCCTTTACCTTCTTCGCACCGCCAATCGCCGCATTGCCAACGATAATCCTCCCTCCGTCTCCTCCTCCGCTCGATTGTACCGTCTTATCAAGGGATTTCTCGTTCTTGTTGTGCTTCTTCTCTGTTTCGAGCTCGCCGCTTATTTCAAGGGATGGCACTTTACTCCGCCTTCCGTCGCCTCCGCCGAGGTCGCCCTCGAGGTCGTTTACGCCTGGTGGCTCGAGATCAGGGCCTCCTATCTCGCGCCTCCGCTTCAGAGCTTGACCAATGTCTGCATAGTTCTATTCCTTATTCAATCGGTTGACCGTCTCGTGCTTGTGCTTGGATGCTTCTGGATCAAGCTCCGCCGCATTAAGCCTGTTGCATCTATGGAGTACCCGACTAAATTGGTTGGAGACGGGGTTAGATTGGAAGATTATCCAATGGTGATTGTGCAGATTCCAATGTGCAATGAAAAGGAGGTAAGCACATGTATGTAGGTCCCTGATCCCTATTACTGAGATGAGTTGAATTGGAAATCAACCATCTTTAGGTAGGATTTGTTGCTACTATGTCTAGTCGTAATCCAAGTGATTTGTGTCCGGTTTCATCGATAGTTTACAATACATTTCCTTTTGATCTCTCTGTTGGTTCACATTTGAATTCTTGCAGTTCCTGTTATGTTACCTCATTTTGTTGATTAATTTTTGCAGGTTTACCAACAATCTATTGGAGCTGTGTGTATGCTCGACTGGCCTAGGGAAAGGATGCTGGTTCAGGTTCTTGATGACTCCAGTGAGTTAGATGTTCAGCAGCTCATTAAAGCTGAAGTACAGAAATGGCAACAAAGGGGTGTCCGGATAGTGTATAGACACCGTCTAATACGTACTGGTTACAAGGCTGGAAATCTTAAAGCTGCAATGAACTGTGAATACGTCAAAGATTATGAGTTTGTCGCCATCTTTGATGCGGATTTCCAGCCACCAGCGGATTTCTTGAAGAAAACTGTGCCTCATTTTAAGGTAACCAATCATCTATTTCTTTTGTCTCATGTGCATAGGAGATGTTATGTGACCGGTTTGCTTTATTGATTAAGGATATGGTAAATCTTTTTAAAACTATAGAAGGTAATTATACCCTGAGTTTAATAAGCCTTTCTTCCACTACAATTAGGGTATGCGTGTCTTCATTGCGGTGATTCTAGGATGAACATCTCACATGAAATTAGAAAGAATTAGCTTGTATAAAATTGTATTTTCTTTAGTCAACACCAGCTTGGTGAAACCTTCCCTTAAAACCCAAGTTATCAAATTGTCACAGCCACGGGACAACCATTGACACCAGTTACATTTTCCATGTTTCGGTTGCACTTATAATTTTTGCCCACATAATAATTTTTAAAATTGCCATATCACATGTTATGAAGTATGAACCTGTGTGATCTACTGTGATTGAACTTTCTCCATTGGCTTCTCATAAATTTTGATTTTGTCCTTGGAGATACGGATTTCTTACATTATTAGTTGATTTTATACCTGGCACAATTATACCGTAAGCTTCACATATACTAGCCTTCCTCACATGACAGCTTTTGTGTTTTGTTCAGGGTAATGATGAATTAGCCTTGGTCCAAACACGGTGGGCTTTTGTGAACAAGGACGAGAACTTGCTTACAAGACTCCAGAACATAAATTTGTCTTTCCATTTTGAAGTCGAACAGCAGGTTAATGGTGTCTTTATTAACTTCTTTGGCTTTAATGGAACTGCTGGTGTTTGGAGAATCAAAGCCCTCGAGGACTGCGGGGGATGGTTGGAGCGAACAACTGTTGAAGACATGGATATTGCTGTTCGTGCCCATCTTTGTGGATGGAAATTCATTTATCTGAATGATGTAAAGGTACTTATGTTAAACTAAATTGCTCAGAGGTTGCCATTTATTTACAAGGTGTTATAAACAGAACTCTTTGATCTCATCAAACTGTATTTCCCTTACTCAGTGTCTCTGTGAACTTCCGGAGTCCTATGAGGCATACAAAAAGCAGCAATACCGGTGGCATTCGGGTCCAATGCAATTGTTCCGTTTGTGCTTTTTTGACATTCTTCGTTCAAAGGTGAAACTGAGAATTATATTGAGATTACTTTCCTCTTGCTCTCCTTTGAGTTTAGATTATATTCGTGAAGTTTTCATATTAATAGCTCGGTCTGATCTTAATCCGGTTTGGTCTTCTTTACTACAGGTGAGTGCTGCGAAGAAAGCAAATATGATCTTTCTCTTTTTCTTGCTACGGAAGCTTATCTTGCCATTCTACTCATTCACGCTCTTCTGCGTCATTCTTCCATTAACGATGTTCTTCCCAGAAGCTAACTTACCATCTTGGGTTGTTTGTTACATCCCTGGGATCATGTCCATCTTGAACATCATCCCAGCCCCGAGATCTTTCCCTTTCATAGTTCCTTATCTTCTTTTCGAAAACACCATGTCGGTTACCAAATTCGGAGCCATGATTTCTGGTTTGTTCAAGTTTGGAAGTTCTTACGAGTGGGTAGTGACCAAAAAGCTAGGGAGGTCGTCTGAGGCTGATCTGGTTGCATATGCAGAGTCAGGTTCTCTGGTCGAGTCCACAACTCTCCAAAGATCATCCTCTGATTCAGGTCTGACTGAGCTTAGCAAACTAGGGGCAGCAAAGAAAGCTGGCAAAACCAAGAGAAACCGTTTGTACAGAACAGAAATCGCACTCGCGTTTATCCTGTTGGCAGCGTCGGTGAGAAGTTTATTGTCAGCGCAAGGAATCCACTTCTACTTCCTCTTGTTCCAAGGAATCACTTTCGTTGTTGTCGGTCTAGATTTGATCGGGGAACAGGTCAGTTAGTTTATATAACCTTTTTCTCATTTAAAAACTACATTGAAACCATACCACCTGGAGAACGGACAGGGCCCAGAGACCAAGTAAGGAAGGAGCGAACCAACTCACTTATGGGATACTAGCAGGTCCTTTCGTTACAGATAGATACATAAAAACAATTCATTTAAAGTTTCTGTCTTGGGAACATGATTTTACACTCTACTTGGGTTGGTTTAGATCCTTTTTTACGGATAGTATAACTAGAGAGAATGGCAGAAAGAACAGTCGAAGAGGATTTCAAAAGACTTGACGACCTGTATCTTTTGTTGTGGTATTAAGCCAAAACTTGGTTTTTTTGTTGTGCAAAAATTGTTGGTAGGTGGTTGGTTTTTTTTGTTTTGTTTCGGATGATGTGGCAGAAACATCTTTTAAAGATTTGTTGTAATGCCACACTCAATTCTTTTGAGCTCTTTGTTGTTGTTCTTCCTCTCTTAAGAGTTAAATTTATATACACTTTTGAATCGAAATTACTCTTTTTCTTTTCCAGAAAAAATTCTACTTGCTTGGCGTTTTACAAATTTGTTTATTTCCATGTTTAAGAGAATACCTATTTTCATGATATCGAAGAGAATTCGCCATTTTAGTATTTGTTTGGCTAGTTATGGGCTTCCTCTGATTATATTATAAAGGATCAGAATCTGTTTTGAGAATCTGTTGTATGATAAGGCCCAAGTTCATTCAGCTCTCCTATTTAGAACCAGCACAGATATGTTAAATTCTCTGACTACATAAAAATATAGAACATGAACAAAAAAAATATGGCACATGTATGATCATATTACTATCACTTTGCAAGTTCAGAGCGGGTTAACGTAGCACATGACAATAGTTATCAACATCTTGCATGCATTCCTGCCTCAGAGGACTCAAATAAATAATGCAGACTTACAAGACAACATCTAATGTGTATAAGAAAAAAAAAACAGTGTTGAAAACAACATATCAACAAATTTACATAAAAAAATATATTAGTGACCTTGTCAAAAAAAAAAAATATATATAGTAGTGACTATATGGGATATGCTATAGACTAGTTATAATATTTATAACAGATATATAAACCCAGACAAATGTATTACTATATTAGAGAATATATACTGCAAGTTTCCGCACTCGACACAGCGCACAGAAAAAAATATCTAACAAAGTAAATATCTCAAGGGAAAAAAGAGAAGGAAGAAGAGCTTGTCCGAGAGTGACTGATTAATTTTTCTTTAAAAAGTTTTGATTGCAGTTCAGATATATCCATACACGTATCCGATAAGTACATATTTATACATGTATCCGACGCGTACAAGGTACGTATCCCCATACTCGGTTTAACTTTCTAGAGATACTGGATTCGAAACTATCAGACCTATAAAATTTTGGATTATTCCGGTTTGAATGTGGGTAGGTCGGTTCACCCGACCAGAAATGTACTGCGCCTGTACGTATTTATGATTAAAAAAACTTGTATGATAGTTTGTCATAGAAACGAGATCTAGAGCATAATGTCACGTCACATCATTAAAGCATAATAAGAACGTTACTTTTTCGTTTTTCTTCTCGACCCTCTCATTAAGCTTTTTTTATGTTCTTTATTACAAGACGACCGTTGAGATTTGTCTAGAATTAAGACACCAATCAAAAGTCTTATATACTACTCACTTACATAACCTTTTCATCACATAAATACATTCTTGCCAACTCGTTTACAGACCCGCCCGACAATCACACTTTTTTTTAATTACTTTCTAGTACAGTAATCTTCATTATACAGTTTTAAATTTACAATTAGAGTTTCGTCTGTTGAATAATTTTCTTTTCTTTTCTCATTTATAGAAATGAGCGTTCAACTAAAATCCCTTATATTCTTCATTTATCCATCTACTTTCATTTCCCAGGGAAGGAAGCATAGTCTCCCATTTACTAATAATAATCTCTACGACATGATGATTACGGTTTCATTTCTCTTTACAAGAGATGCTTTGTTTTTCTCCTAAAACTTTATGGAGACAGCAGTGAGAAAAAAATGTTACTAATCATAATCCCTTTTCTCTATAGCGAAAAAAGCACAAAGCATCATTTTCAGTAAAACATTTGTTTATACAAATAAATGAAAACAGAAACACACTTTTAAGAATTGGCAAGAAACAGAGTTTTTTCAACTGACATAAAAAAACCTAACTATATACAGTTAACATCATATATAAGAGTAGCAATAAGAGAATTTATCGTACATTTTCAGAAATTAAACACAAGAGTAATTACAAAAGTTACTACTAGTATGTATCTTTTGTTGATTTAATACTCAAACAACAAGAGGCCATGTATTTATTTATTTATTTAATGGGGAACACTAGCCATTAAATATCTCCACTCTTCACTCTTCTTACCAAAGACTCTTCTCCCTCTCTTCTTCAAAGCCTCTCTCTTTTTTTTTTCTTCCCCACTTATTCACTTTTATATTGCTTCAGAGTTATCGGCGAAGAAGAAGAAGTAGAAGACAACATCATCATGAGTCTTCTACGTCTCCTAGCTCTGTCTCTGCTCATCTCTGTTTCAGGTAAGCTCGTTTCACCTGCCTACATTAATGTCGGCTTCATATTACCTTACAAAATGTTAATCCTCTTCCACAGGAGCAAAGTTCTCTGGCCGGCCAGGAGTCAACTACGGCCAGCTCGGAAACAACCTCCCTTCACCCTCCGACTCTGTCAACCTCATCAAATCCCTAAACGCTAAACGCGTCAAACTCTACGACGCTAACCCAAAAATCCTCGCCGCCTTAAACGCCACCGACATCACCGTCTCCGTCATGGTCCCCAACGAGCTCCTCGTCAACATCTCTAAATCCGAATCACTCTCCGACGACTGGATCCGATCCAACATCCTCCCGTTTTACCCAACCACCAAGATCCGTTACCTCCTCGTCGGCAACGAGATCCTCTCTTCCCCGGACTCAGAGCTCAAAGCTTCCCTCGTCCCCGCAATGCGCAAGATCCAACGCTCATTGAAGTCTCTCGGCGTTAAAAAGGTCAAAGTCGGAACCTCACTCGCCGTCGATGTTCTCCAGACTTCGTTTCCACCGTCCAAGGGTGAGTTCCGAGAGGATATCTCCGGTTTAGTTATGAAACCGATGCTCCAATTCTTAAACCGGACCAAATCATTCTTATTCGTTGATGTTTACCCGTATTTCGCGTGGGCGCAAGATCAGACCCATGTGGATCTCGACTACGCGCTTTTCGAATCTAACAACGTCACCGTAACGGATCCGGGCACGAATTTGACGTACCACAACCTCTTCGATCAGATGATTGACGCATTCGTCTTCGCTATGAAACGTCTCGGGTATCCGGATGTTCGGATCTGGGTTGCGGAAACGGGTTGGCCCAATGGCGGAGATTACGACCAAATTGGAGCAAATATCTACAACGCCGCCACTTACAACCGCAACGTTGTCAAGAAGCTCGCCGCTGAACCGCCCGTAGGCACGCCCGCCCGTCCCGGGAAGGTTCTACCTTCGTTTGTATTCGCGCTTTACAACGAGAATCAGAAAACGGGTCAGGGTACGGAGCGGCATTTCGGGCTTTTGCATCCCAACGGGACTCAGGTCTACGGGATTGACTTGTCGGGGAAGACGACGGAGTACAAGGAATCGTTGCCGGCGCCGGAGAATAACGAGGTGTACAAAGGGAAGATTTGGTGCGTGGTGGCTAAAGGAGCAAATTGGACTGAGCTTGGTGAAGCTCTATCGTACGCTTGCTCGCAGGGGAACAAAACCTGTGACCCGATTCAAAGCGGAGGCCCATGTCACAAACCCGACTTGGCCGTTTTGCACGCCAGCTACGCTTTTAGCTCTTATTGGGCCCAGTTTCGTAAGTCCGGTGGGACTTGCTCCTTCAACGGCTTAGCCACCCAAACCATCAAAGATCCAAGTAAGTCTGATTTCGAAAATTATTTTAAACCGATTCGTATAATAACAAAAAATATCCGAAAATTAGTTCCGGTTCAGTGTATCTGGATGTTGATGTTGGTGTAGTACTCACTATCTATTGTGGTTTTGGTGAAAAAAAAACAGGTTACGGACGCTGCGAGTTCCCGAGCGTGACATTGTGACGGCTTAGGAGTTACGACAAGGCATGGCCGAGGTAAAGCCGCACGGTGTTACGGCTTTCATTGATATAAATTGCACGTGGCGACTCCGTACGATGATGTTACGTAGCTTTTGATTCTTAGAAACGGCACGTGATTACGGTCCCGTGTGTATTCATTTGCTGTTTATTTATTTTATTTTTCCCGCGAAATAATGAAAACTCTCATGAGTAATAATAAATTCGTTTTATTTCGTGTACTGCTTCGACCGGTCCCCTTATCTATGTTTCTATCAGAACAAAACTATTATTTTTTTCTTGATGTTGTTTGTTCACTTGTTGTTTGGGACCAGTTTTTAGGATATCCAACGGCTACATTTTCTCCTATTGATTTGTGGTTTTGTGTCCTTAGTTTTACACGGATTGGATGATAAACATGTTCTGATCTAGGATTTTTTACTAGTAGTAAAAATACTAAAAGAAATATAAAGATTATACTTTTGAAAAAAAAAAAAAAAAAAGAAGGAAATGCAAATGTCGAGAATCGGATGCCTATGAAATGATTCTCTTCTGCATCGAGAAAAAAGGATTGTCATAGCCCTCTTTTACAGTTCACTGTGACCTTTTGCAGCAAAAAAGTAAAAAAAAAAAAACCATCAACTTGTGTCTATCTGCTTTATTTACTCTTCTTCAGCTGTATAAAGGATTGTGTGTGGTTCACAAGCAAGCAGTATAATCAATTTCACACAATTCTCTCTTCGGTTAATTGCTCTCTGTTCTTATAATCAGGTATAACCTTTATATGTAATTATTGTTAATGGAATTGTAATGGATATGATGATCGTTTCGACCATGCTTTCTCATATTAGTGCGGATGCTTTAGTCGGAGTCACCTTCTACTTTTCAGTGTATTATTCCTCGACTAGGAGTAGACACGTAATTTTAATGGTTTGTGCACCATTGCTACAGAATCTGCTCAGGTAAATCGAACATACATTTAGACTTCCACAACTTTGACATTGTCTCTTGTTTTCAAATATGAAATCCAACTTTTAGGAGTGATGGGTTAAAACTCTATAAGTAAGGTTCTGGAGTGTGGACCACCCAGGTTATAGCAAAACATTGTACACGCCGCTATGCATGATAGGAGCCACCACTTATCCTAACAATCAATCATTCACTACTTAGGATCAAAACCTCTCACGAGGTCGACACACTCGATAAGCTGTTGTACTTTGTATACGAAAGTGAATATGTTTCCATATCAGGCATGCATTTTTGAAGCAAAAGTCAAATAATAAACACAAAACTTGATTAAAATCAAAGTCGTTAGATCTTGAAATATGCTAATCCATATTAGCATCACTAAACTTTCCCAATTTTTTTTTTTTTTTTTTGGTAAACACACAATATTGACTGTATTTTCAGTTCCGAGAGAAAACTACATTTCAACTAGAAAATTTATTTAATAAAATAATGGTACACTAAACCTAATAAATATATTATATGGTGTCTGTGTCAGTAACTCAACGGGAGTGTAAAGAAAATAAAACAGGTGGGGAAGATCTCGAGCTCAAACACTAGCAACTTGGAACTATTAATCAACCCACAATAACACCTTGTTCAATAGATGAATGATTCACACTTTTGACTTTTGTTAAGAAAATAAAGAAACATAACGATCGATCAAAACTGTTAGCCGATTGATGGATGATGGTTGAAGAAAACTAGTGGTGGTGGCTGTTTTATATATATAAGCCGGCTCTAGAGGACCACCAAGCGGTCCAATCCTATATAGTAAGTATTCGCAGAGGCACAAAGGACTATATAAATGGGGTCGTATTACACTTGTTTTGAATATATCGCCAATAATTGAGAGAGATAAGGTATCAATATCTAGTCCGGAATAATATAATAAACACATAAATTATATCCTATGTTTATGTGTGTGTATGTAAACACACATCTGTAAACATCAACCACCTAACTATTATGAATATGAAAATCATACGACTTATTTTTACGTAAAGTTACACGACTCTTCAATACTTTTAAGAAAAAAATAAAAAATTGTTCATGTAGGGGAAGAAAGTTCAAATTTTCTCTATTGGACTTGCTAAACTTCCGAATTGTATGCTTTATTAATGTTGTGAGATCAAAAATATATAAATGGGAATTGAGGTTTACTAAAACTTCCTAATTATATTGTACTACTAGTATGTTTCATTAATCATGCGAATTTTTTTTGACTTTTGCTTTGAATCCAAGGATATTCTTGAAAATTCTATATAATGTCTCTCGGATCAAAATCTAGATTTTATATAAGCAAGCCAGTAACATATATGCACTTGTCCAAGTTGGAGGTAAATGATAACCACACACCGACTTAAGTGAGAGGAGAGGAGAGAGCCCATAGGAACAAACAGTTTGAGAAGAAAAAAAAACAGAATCAAATATTTTATCCGAAACGAAACAACAGAAACAGAATAATTAATAAAAAAGATACTCTTCTTTTTCTTCTACCTTATCCATTCTTCACCACTTCTCCCACTAATCCGCAAAAAAAAAAAAATATATTCATCAATCTTCTTCTCCTTTTTTTCTCTCAATCACAGATCCTTTTAGGGTTTTTTTCTTTGTCCTTCAACTGTTTTTGATTGCTAAATATGGATAGTTGTATCTCCAATCAAGCGGCGCTACCGTTTCTCCCTTCGCGTTCCAGGAGACAGAGCGGCGACGGAGGCGGTGGTTGTGTTTTTCCGATTAAGCGGAAGATCGTGTCTAGCTCGATGGTTGTGGTTGCGGCGGCGGGACCGAGCCGGTGCGAGCCTGGAAGCAGTCTTAACGCGCCGCTTGAGCCACGATCCGCTCAGGGGAGGTTTCTGAGAAGCGTGTTGCTTAACAAGCGCCAGCTTTTTCACTACGCTGCTGCTGATGAGCTTAAGCAACTCGCTGATGATAGGGAAGCTGCTTTAGCTCGTATGTCTCTAAGCTCTGGTTTCGATGAGGCTTCTCTCCACAGGTCCCTTGACTTACTCTGTAATCTCTTCCAATACACAAATAATCCGTTATGCTGTGAAGTGTGAACATTCGTATGATTAGGAAGATACAGAGAAACCAGTGTAAATCATTAGTTACAATCGCTTCTCTAATCTCTCACAAATTGGTTTGTGTATTTACCACATAAGCTTGCTAAGTCAGATTATAAGTTGTCTAATTTTTTGTGTGTTCTATTAGTTTGTTGGTATTTGTGGTGATAGAAGTATCAGGCTTATGGAATGGCTGATTTGAAACAAGATAGTGCTACAGTTATGAATTGCTGGTGATTTCTAATGCTCTGCCTTGTGAAGCAAGCTTTATTTTGGTGTTCCATCATAAGGCTGGCTCATGTTTCTGTTACTTAGTTAAATTTTCAGTGTTGTTTTAAACTATTTGCTAGTTCCGCATGTATAATATTCATCAGTCAGTTTCTTGCCTGTGTTCGACTTAGTGTTCTGTTTCTGCAGCTTGTTGTTATGTTTAACTTGCAGCTCAGGCCATGCAATGCTCTGTTTGTTGGTTTTTTTTTTCCTGCTGTTTTCTGCTCTCTTATGATCACTGATTTCCTGATTTTCTCCATGTTTGGCAGAAGGATAGCTCAACTAAAGGAACGTTACTGCAAAACTGCAGTCCAAGACATAATGTACATGTTAATCTTCTACAAATACTCAGAGATAAGAGTCACTCTCGTTCCAAAGCTCTCCAGATGCATCTACAATGGAAGGCTCGAGATCTGGCCTTCTAAAGACTGGGAGCTAGAGTCGATTTACAGCTGTGATACTCTTGAGATAATCAAAGAACACGTAAGCGCAGTCATTGGACTACGGGTCAATTCATGTGTGACGGACAACTGGGCAACAACTCAGATACAGAAACTGCATCTCAGGAAGGTATACGCCGCCTCGATCTTGTTCGGTTACTTCTTGAAATCCGCTTCTCTCAGGCACCAGCTAGAGTGTTCCTTGTCGGATATCCATGGAAGCGGATATCTGAAAAGTCCCATCTTTGGATGCTCTTTCACAACGGGCACTGCACAGATATCCAACAAGCAGCAGCTGAGACATTACATATCAGACTTCGATCCAGAGACATTGCAGAGATGCGCAAAACCGAGGACGGAGGAAGCAAGGAATCTGATAGAGAAGCAAAGTTTGGCCCTTTTTGGCACGGAGGAGAACGATGAAACCTTTGTGACATCGTTTTCGAGTCTGAAGCGGTTGGTACTCGAGGCAGTGGCGTTTGGGACATTTCTGTGGGACACGGAATTGTATGTAGATGGTGCATATAAGCTCAAGGAAAATGGGAATGCAGAAGAACAAGAAGGCAAAAGAAGCATATAAGACCAGTTTGGTTAGAAGGAAACCTTCATGATCGTCTGGTGCTGTGTATATAGAGTAATATTTCTGCCGAATCTCTCTCAGGCAATTCTTCGGTGTATAGCTTTTGCTTAGTTATAAATATCTCTACGACCAAATAAGAATGTGGTGCTGTCTATAAGGAATAGACAAAGTGGTGTTCAATTTTTATGTTATGGGTTTAGTTTCCTTGTTCCATGTGATCTTTCTCCTTTTTACCGAAGATCTGAAACTAATTCAACTGTCGTCAAAACCAAACAGATCTATAGTTTAGATCTCAAAGAAGCTACAGTAGTTTGTTTTCAAATAGAAGGAGGAGGTCTTATATAAACGAGAGTTAGGGCATCATTATTGGGGGATCTTAGCCTCTAAGATCCCCCCAATAATGATGGTCTTAGACCAACATTATTGGTGGTATCTTAGAAAGCTAAGATACCCCAATTTTACAAAAAAAAAATCTTAAAAAAAATCTTATAATGGTGTAAAATCTTATAATGGTGTAAAATCTTATAATGGTGTAAAAAATCTTAGAAAAAAAATCTTATAATGGTGTAAAATCTTATAATGGTGTAAAAAATCTTAGAAAAAAAATTTTAGTAAGATTTTTTTTTTGTAAAATTGGGGTATCTTAGCTTTCTAATATACCACCAATAATGGTGTCCTTACAGACAGTTATTATTTTAACTTTTTTTACTGTTCGTGTTTCGCTTTCGTATTGGGCTTTCTTTTCTCTCGGCCCTCAAAGATCACTTTGGGCCCAAAAGTTAGACCTACCAAAAAAATCCCAAATTCGCTCAGTAAAATCTGGTCTCCTATTTCAATTCCGTTTCTCTCTCGCCGGAATATATCTCCTACATCATCTCCTTATCGTCCGCCACCGTCGCATACTTACTGGTAAGCTTACCCTTTTTGCTTCCTTATCTTTTGTATTGTCTCCCACATTAGGTTCCTCTTTTTGCCTTCTTTCTGCTGCCGCGAATCGCGCTTGATTAGGGTTTATCAATTCTGACCCCTCTAGTTTTGCATTTGCTCAGTGATTTCACATAAGGAAGATGCCGGACGTACAATCAACGGTGGTGGAGTTTGTAAACAAGCTCAGGAAGCGGTAAATCTCTCGCGGTTTTATTTCGCCAAACCGTTTTCTTAAGGGAGTTGCTGATTTGATTTGATCATATGTTATGCAGTAAGATTGAGGGCTCACAGGCTACCGCCAAATGCACTGTAGAGCTTCTTAGGTCAGTAATTTCGTATCAGCGAGTGCCTCACGCAAACCAGGCCGCTGCTCTTATTGATGCTGTGAAAGCCGTTGGTCAGCAATTGGTAGCTGCAAATCCAGTTGGTATGCTTTCTGAAATTCTCTTCTTTTGCTTACGTCTTCTCCTTCATACTGCACAAGGAATAACGTTTTACTGGATATGGTTTTGCAGAGCTTGCGGTGGGAAATGTAGTTAGACGGGTTTTGCATATTATAAGGGAGGAGGATCTTTCCCTCACTACAGCAGCTATGGCGGGTTTGGACTTGTTGGATGCAAGTGATGATGATGATGTAGATAACTGCAAAGGAATTGGGTATCCTGCAATGTCTGCAGCAGTTGTTGCAGCTGCAGCTAGGAGTACGTTACGCCCTCCATCTTTGCAAACGCTACTCGAGGGCACTCCTGAATCTGCAACTGTCCCATACACATCTTCATCCGGTGCTGATTCCGAAAGCAAAAGTAAATGTACCTTTTCCATGCCTTTGGCTCTCCTTTCCACATGTTGGTCTTTTCTCTAGATCCTTATGCCGCCTGTCTTAGTGATGTCTTTGACCAGCCATGAAGATAAGTGTTATAGTAGGAATATACTAATGTTGAGTAACAAAATGCTTTTAGATTTAGATACATATGGTTTTCTTTTGAGCTAACTTAGATAGATATAGGTGTCAAGTGGTTTTTGTTTTGCTTTGGGACCTATTTAAAGCTTGGAAGATTTTATGGAATCCTGAAGTTAACCCTATTTTACTGATTCATGTCGATTTCTTGCTGAAATTCTTTGTGAATTTGTACTGTGTAACTGAGTAATAGAGATAAATTGGGAATCATATCTGCTCTTATCAGTCTGATCTAAAATGAATCATATGTCAAAACTTTATATGGCAACAAAAAATATGTTATAATTTCTGGTTGATATTAATGGTCTAATTACCCTTTGTTTAGCTGCCGATAAAAGTTCATTAACTCGGAAGCTAAAGCATGATGTTATCGAAGGAGTGAATCAACTTATTCATGAGATTGCTGGTTGTCATGAGCAGATTGCTGAGCAAGCTATAGAGCATATACATCAAAAGTAATTTTTTTTTCTATAGCTTTAATTATCTGTAACATGCAATACATGGAGAACCAAAACTGAATCAGTTTCTTTCCACAAATGCAACTTTATATTGCCTAAATTCAATTTTATAGTGAGGTGATCCTAACCCTGGGTAGCTCAAGAACAGTGCTTGAGTTTCTGTGTGCTGCAAAGGAGAAAAAAAGATCTTTTCGTGTATTTGTCGCCGAAGGTGCTCCAAGGTTTGGTCTCTCCTTTTGCTATTTGTTCCATCCTTACCTAGTGTTTTCTGCTTTGTGCAACATTTTCATGTACTCTCTGTTATGTTCATCTAACTCAGCTGTATCTTCTTTTTGGGTCCGATTCTATCCTATTATATTAGGTATCAGGGCCATCTATTAGCAAAAGAACTGGTAGCTAGAGGTTTGCAGACCACAGTGATTACCGACTCTGCAGTGTTTGCTATGATATCTCGAGTGAATATGGTACATATTCAATCCTGTCCAGTTTTATATTTTCCTGTCCTTAGCTTCTAAATAGATTACAAGTGATGTGATCATGCACAGGTTATAATTGGAGCCCATGCAGTGATGGCTAATGGTGGGGTTATAGGACCTGTTGGTGTCAACATGGCTGCTCTTGCAGCAAAAAAGCACGCAGTCCCATTTGTGGTTCTAGCCGGTAGTCACAAGGTTGGTTTTGAGTTGTGTTGAATATCTCAAACTGTTGATTGGTCTCAAAACTTGACTGAGGGTTTCTTATGTAATAACAGTTGTGTCCACTCTATCCACACAATCCGGAGGTATTACTAAATGAGCTGAGATCTCCATCTGAACTGTTGGATTTTGGTGAATTCTCGGATTGCCTGGACTCTGGAGCGGGTTCCGGGTCTCTTCAAGTTGTCAACCCAACATTCGATTATGTCCCACCAAACCTTGTCAGTCTCTTCATAACGGATACGTAAGTCTGCTATATATATCTTTGGTTTACTGTAAGATGCTGTATTTCTAGGCTGGTCCATTTTCGTGGCATTACTTTGTTTGGATTAAGTGTTGATGATAGCGTAACGGTTTTGGTCACAGGGGAGGACACAATCCATCTTACATGTACCGCCTTATTGCTGACTATTACTCTGCTGATGATTTGGTGATGTAGCGAGAAAAGGACTAGTTTTTGGGTCTCTGGTGAGAACGATACGACAGTCACTCGGTTGGTCAGTCATTCACAATTGAAGAATATATGTACATTGCACAAACTAGTTTACTCAAGGATTGTGAATGAGAAAGAGAAACATCTTTGTGTCTGAAGCTTTTCAGGCCAAGTTTATTTTTGCCGTGTCTCGGAGTAATTCGTTTAGTGCAGTCTCAATGGTGTCTATTGTTACTTGATATGCTTTTTTTTTCACTCAAGACGACATTTTCTTTCTTTAGCTTTTTGTATTTCTAATACGAGAATACAGGAAGAGGACATCTTATCAAGGAGATTTAAGCAGTATCTTAGCAAATTTAAGATTTAAATTTAAATCAAAAATCATAATTTTAGGTAAGATATTTAAGATAGGTATCTTATATAAGATACTTTTGGAGGGTTAAGATACGTATACGTGGCACATTTTGATTGGATACATAGATAAATATATAAGGGAAAAAAATAACTTAGTTTTTTTCTTTCTTTTTCTCGCGATGCGAAACAACAATATCACCGACGACCACCATCTTTTTTTTGTCAACCGACGACCACCATCTTATGTATGTTTTAAATTTTAAATTTTGCTATAATTATAAAATTTTCTCAAATTACAATTTTTAATTTAATTTAATTTTTAAATAATTTTATTTTCTTTCTAAGATATCCAGATGAAAATGAACGAGATATGTATACTCAGTTTGATGTCACCGAATTTCAACAAGCGGAAACTGTCGAAAGTACAAGAGTGGATTTCTCGTATGATACATATATGCCTTCAAATTTCGTCGATCTGATGGCCGCTAGAACTCGACTTCGGGATCGAGCTAAGCATGAACAATTGAATAACGATCTGGTCAAACATATTTGGAGTAAATTTTCACGTTTAAATTTATTGTACTTTATGTTATAATTTCTATCTTATAATTTCTCTCTTATGTATGTTTTCAAATTCTAAATTTGCAATAATTATAAAATTTTCTTAAATTACAAATTATAAATTTTTTTCTAAGATACCCAACTTAAGATCCTACCAATAAACACATCTCAAAACTAAAAACTCTTAAACTCAACTTTTTCAAATTTAATACTAATTAATTCTAAGATACCCTAATTAGCATACTACCTATAATGTTGGTCTTATTTTACTAATTAAAAGATTTGGGTGCAAGGGAATATTGCAAACCAAAGATTCAAAAGTGTCATGCTATGGATGCATTGGTTCGATTCGGTTCAATTCCGATAAGCTGATTCGATAACCGTATCACTATACCGTCTCCGTGAGAATAGAAGACAACACCTGATATTGCAGCATAAACCCCATTGTTCCAATTGCAAGAGAGACAAAAAAAAAAAAAAAACCCTAAACCCTCTAGTTAAAGTAATCATTTTTTCATTTGTTTCCCTCCGGCTCCCTTCAATCTGTGTATGCTGATACGTAACAGAAGTCCTCGAAAGATCTTAGCTTTGGGGCGTCTTGTTTTTCCTTCTTCGAATGCCTTCTTCTCCGTCTCTTCTCCACTTTCCCAGTTTTCCCCGGACGAGATGGCGCCTCACGACGTCGCATCTTTGCTGAAAATTTCCAATTGGGAAAAGAACAGTTCTCTCAAATCCCTAGTCTCTCACATGAACCCACATGTAGCTTCACAGGTCATTTCGCATCAACGCAGCGATAACGACATTTGCGTTCGCTTTTTCATGTGGGTCTGCAAGCATTCTTCGTATTGTTTCGAGCCAGCTCAGAAAACTCAGCTTCTGAAACTGATTGTTTCTTCCGGTATGTATCGGGTTGCGCATGATGTTATCGTTTTGTTGATTAGGGAATGCAGTAGATGCGAGAAAGAGATGTTGAATCTAATGGGTTGTTTTGATGAGCTGCGAATTCTTTTTGGATTCCGGTTAAATTACCCTTGTTACAGCTCTCTTTTGATGTCCTTGGCTAAACTTGATTTGGGGTTTTTGGCTTACGTGACTTTCAGAAGAATGGAAGCTGACGGATTTGTTGTTGGCATGATTGATTACAGAACCATTATCAATGCTCTCTGTAAGAATGGATTCACGGATGCCGCTGAGATGTTCTTGTGTAAGTTTCTTAAAATTGGGTTTCTGCTAGATTCTCATATATGCACTTCTTTGTTGCTGGGTTTTTGCCGTGGATTGAATATAAGAGATGCACTCACCGTGTTTGATGTCATGTCCAGAGAGGGAAATTGTGCACCAAACTCTGTTAGTTACTCCATTTTGATTCACGGGATGTGTGAAGTAGGGAGACTTGAAGAAGCCTTTGGCTTAAAAGATCAAATGGGTGAGAAAGGTTGCCATCCAAGCACACGTACATATACTGTGCTTATTAAAGCCTTGTGCGATCGAGGTTTGATTGATGGAGCTTTTAGCATGTTTGATGAGATGACTGCTAGAGGGTGCAAACCAAACGCTCACACTTACACTGTTCTGATTGATGGGTTGTGTCGAGACGGAAAGATTAAAGAGGCTAATGGGGTTTTTCGAAATATGGTCAAAGACGGGATATTTCCTAGTATAATAACTTACAATGCGTTAATAAATGGCTACTGTAAAGATGGACTAGTTGTTCCTGCTTTTGAACTTCTTACTGTAATGGAGAAGAGGGCTTGCAAACCAAATGTAAGAACTTTCAACGAGCTTATGGAAGGGTTGTGTAGAGTCGGGAAACCGTACAAGGCTGTGCACCTTTTGAAGAGAATGGTTGACAATGGCCTGTCACCTGACATTGTGAGCTATAACATTTTGATCGATGGGCTTTGTAGAGAAGGTCATATGAGTATGGCTTACAAGCTACTCAACGTGATGAATTCTTTTGATCTTGAGCCTGATTGTCTTACATATACCGCTATAATTAATGCTTTCTGCAAACAGGGGAAGGCTGATGTAGCTAGTGGGTTCTTAGGTTTGATGCTTAGAAAAGGAATAAACCTGGATGAAGTAACAGGTACAACTCTTATTGATGGTTTCTGTAAAGTCGGTAAAACCCGGAGCGCATTGTATATCCTGGAGACATTGCTTAAGATGAGAATATTAACAACTCCTCACTCCCTGAATGTGCTTCTTGATATGCTCAGTAAGGGTTGTAAAGTGAAAGAGGAATTAGCAATGTTTGGGAAAATCAATAAGCTTGGTTTAGTTCCTTCAGTGGTGACTTATACAACATTGGTTGACGGGTTGATTCGATCAGGTGATATAAGTGGTTCCTTCAGGATGGTAGAACTGATGAAGTTAAGTGGTTGTTTGCCAAATGTCTATCCATACACAATCATCATCAATGGTCTTTGTCAACTAGGAAGAGTCGAGGAAGCAGAGAAGCTTCTTTCTGCTATGCAAGATTCAGGAATTTTACCAAACCATGTTACTTATACTGTTATGGTGAAAGGATATGTTGATAATGGAAGACTAGACTGTGCTATTGACACTGTAAGAGCAATGGTTGAAAGAGGATATGAACTAAATGATCGTATCTATTTTTCTTTGTTACGGGGACATGTCTTATCTCGAAAGGGTATTGATAATTCAGATGAGAGTAGTGTTTCTGATATTGCTCTTAGAGAGACCGATCCTGAATGTATCAGCGAACTCATATCTGTGGTTGAACAACTCGGTGGGTCTACCAGCGGATTATGTATTTTCTTGGTCACACGGATATGCAAAGAGGGAAGAACGGACGAGTCCAACGATCTAGTCCAAACTATACTGAAGAGCGGTGTTTTTCTTGAAAAGGCGGTCGACATCATCATGGAATCTTACTGCAGCAAGAAGAAACATAGCAAATGTTTGGAGCTGATAACACTTGTTCTCAAATCCGGGTTTGTCCCGAGTTTCAAATCCTTCTGCCTAGTGGTTCAAGGTCTGAAGAAGGAAGGAGATACCGAGCGGGCGCGTGAGGTCGTAATGGAGCTTCTTACCTCAAATGGAGTTGTAGAGAAAGCTGAGGTGCTGCCTTATGTAGAGTGTCTCATGGAAGGAGATGAAACGGGTGGTTGCGATGAAGTAATAGATCTGGTTGATGAATTGCACTGCAGAGAAAGACCAACCTTCTAAAATATATTACTGTTTCGATTTTGTGTAGCTTCCTTTTTTTTTTTCTTTTTGAACTAAGAATCCTTTTGAAGTGTATAAAGTTTGGATCATACCCTACGTCGTACCGTGCTTGATTCTGTTTAAGAGTGATCAGTAGAGGAGTACGAGGATCCTAGTTGGGCTAGGCCTAGAAGATAGTAAAAATATACCCACCTTTTGAAAATAGTTGGGCATTAGATGTTGTTACCGCTAATAAATCTCTCGGTCCACACTTATTATATACGATGATGATCTGGTATAGAGCCGAAAAGATCTTTCGTTTAGAAATTGCCGAAGCCAAAAAGACCTCTCTTTATTTTTATTTTTGGAACACAGACCTTTCTTTTATCTTTGTCCCTCATTGGTAAAAATTCAATTTTGCAAAATTCAGACCAAAGTTTCACTTTTAATTGGCTGGGGTTTTGAGAGAGAGAGAGAGAGTCTTCTTCTTCTTTTCTTCTTGTCGAAGAACAATAAAACCATATCCCCTATATATTATAAAAGGTCCGGTTATTAAAAATAAGAAAAAAAGACAGAGAGAAGAACATTTACAGTCACAGATATATATACAGAAAGAGAAGGTATATACGCACCCATATGCCAACACATGGAGATTGATAGAGAGAGAGAGAGAAGAGAGAAGAGATATATTTCTCACTTTCTTCTTCTTCTTCTTCTTCTTCTTCTCTATTTCTCTCCTCTTCTCTCTGAGATCTTCCCATCTCTCCCTCTCTCTCTCTCTCTATTGTATATGATTTTTCATTAAAAGAAAAAAAAGAATATAACCGAAGCTGTTTTAAAGAACACCGTTAGTTTCTATTATTTTTCCATAAGCAAAAACAAAAACAAAAACAAAAACCTTAATTTCTATCGTGTTTTTGGGTCTCCTTGGCAAAGTTTTGAATTATGATCCGCTGATACTTGAGAGCTAATTTACGTTATCTGGGTTTCCCCCAAAGATTTCGTTTTTTTTTTCTCCTTTCCTTTCCTTACTTACTTAACCTCTTGCGTGTGCAATTGGTGCACTTAAGCAAATTCTCATTCTCTTAGTTTGCGATTTTGTTTTTATTTTAATTTTTTAGGGTTTGATTGGATTGGATCACGCCCCTGATTTAGACCCTAATTGAGGTCTCTGGGATTTGATTTGGAATAAGTTTATCTATCGATTTGCGGATTACTCATTCAATCCGAAAGAGGCCAACTTGCCTCCCACATCACATGTTCGTTAGCCGATAAAAGGTGCTTTGAGCTCCCCATTTTTGACTACTAAGCTAATCTTCCTTTTTTTTTTTTTTCAAATGGTTCTGCTTTTGATTTTGTGCTCATGGGCTTGGCAGGTTGACGGCAAATCTTGAGGTTCCAAGGTGTAAAATTGCTATATTTATAGTGTATTCTAAGTTAAGGTGTCAAGTTTGGAGCTTCAAAGTGATTTTTATTGATATGGTGGACTGGATCAAAGATTCTGATCTGGTCAGGTGTTGGGATAAAGGAGCGAGAAAGTAACACGAGTGGTTGAAAGTATACCACTTTAAACGGTTTCGACAGATACGTGCCATGTCTCGTTGCTTCCCATTTCCACCTCCAGGATATGAGAAGCAGTTTAGAACCGATGAAGCAGACTCTTTAATAAAGGTTCTCATGTTAACTCTTAGGACCTATGCCTCCTTTGAAATCATGATCTTGCTGGTGTTTCTAACCTTGTCCCCTGCTTGAGTTTTTTTGGCAAGTGACTAGTGTACTTAGGTAACTGCGTTTTGCCTCTAGCATATTTATCATGACTCTACTTTTTAATGGAGGAAAGTAATGAATAGACGCATTTGTGGGTTCCTTTTTGTGGCTTTCTAGAAATTGTGGACCCAATATAGTATTGGAGTAAGGAACCATTGAGACTGTTACAAATGTAGCATTACTGTTAAAGTTGGTCGAGTCTGAGGTATTGTCTCCCAAAACAGTTATGTAGTGATAGAGGAATTGATATCTGTTATGAGAATCATAAATGCTATTGGACTTTAACTACCTCATATGTGAGAAACACTTATTTTTCCCAATATTAGCTTCTGGTCTGCCCCAGTTTTCCTTTCTCCTGTTTTCCTTATGATATATCCTAGCACACGGCAAGCTTTGCAGGAATTTTTTACTAACATAGGATGCTGAGATGCTGACATATTGAACTGAATAGATGTTTCTGTAGCTGATGGTTTTGGATGTTAGATAATTGTATACCATTGATTAGTAAGGTTAAGGGTTTACCTATATGCCCTGAAGTTTACTGATAAGTCCAAACTTAGTAATTCCACTAATGTGACTCTCTATCCTTGTATGAATTTAGAAGCATACCCTTTATTCACCCATTTGAGAGAATATGAGAAATTTTTACTAGGAGTAGTGTGTTTAGAAACTGGAGGGGTAATTAGGAAGATAGTAAGGAGCTTACGAATTAGTATCTTGAGCTAATTATATCAGACTAGCTATGCACTCGAGGTTGTCCGTCTTGAAATAATGATTGACCTGGTTTCTTCTCAAAATTCTTTTAAGTTGACCCAACAGTTGACAAGTAAAGGTAACTAATCTTTCTATGCCTTTCTTCTAATCATCACTTATATATGTGTGTTCTTTTTCTCGTGGGACTTAAACCACAGGAAAATCACAAGGAGAAGAAGCACAAGAAGGAGAAGAAGGATAGAGAAAAGAAAGAAGGAACAGAGAAAAGTTATAAAGAAAAAAGCAAAGACAAACATAAAGAACGGAAGGAGAAAAAGGAGAAACATAAAGATAGGAAAGACAAGGATCGAGATAAAGAAAAGAGCAGAACTTCAGAGGACAGAAAATCTACTGGTGTTTTGCCGAACAGCGGGGACAAAGAAAAACTTATAACAAATACCTTGCAGAGTAATGGTAATGGAGATTCTAAGTTTATTCAGGACCTGGCAAGAAGGATCAGAGATGAAGAAGCTACAGAAAGTCAAAGTCTACGAAAAATTGATTTTTCTTGTGGAGTTACAGAGAACAAAAATTCCTACCCAGTGCCTCAAACCAACCATACGCAAGTTGACGAAAAGAGAATCAGTACCCATAAGAATTCTGCTCCCGCAAAAAGGTCTGAAAGTGCGGTTCTCCGAGTATCATCTTGCATAGATCAGAAAGGAGCTGAAGTTTTAATTAAACCAGTGGATAAAAAAGAGCAGGCAAAGAGAGAAGAACTACTAGAGAAGAATCACCACAGGGAAAGTGCGACAAAGAGTGATAAGCCATTAAACAGCAGAGGGTTAAAGAAAAGTGAATCGAACAACATAACAAATAGGATTAGTAAAGAGAAGAATGCAGAGGTGATGAACAAAAATGTTATGGAGAAACCAAAGTTTGTAGAGGGAGGGCCTAGATTAAAAGGGAGAGAATATGACGTTGTGGATAATGGGGATTTCAGAGTGTTGGACCTTCCAAAGGCAGGCGTCAGGAACTTTACGGTGGAGGGAATTCTTGGCAAACGGAAGGATCTTGAGACAAATGGTTTGTTGTATGGTGAGTCCTTCCCTGATCAAACCCTTTAATTAAAAGAAACATAGTTTTCTCTTTTTCTTTTTTTTGTGTGTTTTTACTTTATATTGATTCAATCATATTCTTTACTCTTCATAACTGATTTGATATCCTCTATATAATAGTATATCTATTTTGCACTTTGTGTTAGTAATAGAATATTGATTTCGTTCATTTTTGGTTTTCTCATAATATACGAAAGTGTTTTCATATACTATTAGTCTATTAATGTTCGTCTCTTAGCGCAGTTTGTTTAATGGTTGTTATGCAGAGAATGGGTCTAGGCCAAACAAGACAGCTATGCCAGTTGGTTCATCTGTGTCATCCATGGAAAACGGAAGAAACCCAGGACCATGTCAAATTCATCCGAAGCTACCAAAGCCTGTTTCTGAGTTGCAAGAAACAATGTATAATCCAGAGGTCAAGCAGCATAAGATTAACGGGTTCATTCTTTCTCAAGAACTCAAATGTCATTCACCGGTTTCTTCAGTGAAAGTAAAAGATTTTGGTGAAGCATCTGCAATAAAACGGCCTCATCCGGACTTAGAGTGTTTGAATCAGATATTGAATGTACCTAAAAGGGAGGAATTGCATGGGGTTGATGATGATGAACAAGAGTGGTTATATGGTCAGTCAGGTGTGAAATTATTAAAGCAAAGAGCAGGTTATGCTAATTCATTGGTTGAGACTCCTAAAGTTTGGAACCAGGCTCTTAGAATAGAATCCGCTGATATATTAGCTTTTCCCTATGTTGTTCCATTCTAGTTTAGACGACATTCCAGATGTTCATTGACATCAACACAAAAGTAAGATCATCCCTCTCATCATATTGCAGCTACTCTTGCTTGATTTAGAATCCCAATGACGGTTAATGCATCGATAACCTGGGAAAAACTGGAATGCGAGATGTTGCAGTATGAATGGTTTGGCTTCATGAGATGAGAGAGGCATCCCTAGTAGAGCGATTCGAGTCAGTAAGTAGGTTTTAGAGTAAAATCATCTTGAGAGTGTGATTGTTGGAAATGAGATTTTCTGTAAGAAGGATCCGATAGACGTTTGGTTCAGTTTTGATTCTGCTGTGTCATCACCAGTAGATGGCTTTAGCATTAAGTTGTATATTAGAGAAGATATAGAGAATAGGGGAGAGATCTTATCAGTTACCCGCTAATACATTACATTTGTATCTACTTTGTTTATCTGTTTGGGGGTCAAAATTATTCTTGGAAATCTATACAAATCTTGGTCTTCCTTTGTGTTCTGAGTATTGTCTTTTTTTCTTTACTCTTACTGCCATTTCCGGAACGAGAAGTAAACCCAAGCTCTGGATACTTACGGGAACAAAATGCTCAATTTCTCTTTGAGAAACAGAGTCCAACAGTAACATTGTAAACAGTACGGCTGACGAAAACCGTATATATATATATTAATAGAATATCACAACTAACATGATAGATATAGAGAAAAATCAAAACCCAAGAAATCATCGGTTTGCTTCAAAGTTTAGCGACTTTGAAGTGTTTATCATATAAAGAAAAGTAAAACAGAAGCATAAAAAAGACAACAAACAGACATGTAACCGTCTCAAAATGGAGAGCATGAATCTGTCTTCAAGGCATTTGCTGTATGGATCTTGTCTAGGAACACTACTCTGGCGGAATTTTCATTCGAAAACCGACCCAAAACCGCAATGGTCGCAGTGCTGCTTCCAAACTTCTCGATTCCTCTAGAGATCATACAAGTATGCCCGGCTTCAGCCACAACAATCACATCCCCGTCAACAAGAGGCGCTAGCGTCTCAGCGATCTGCCGAGTCATCCTCTCTTGCACTTGAAGTTTGAACCCGTAAAAGTGTACAATCGATTTCATGAGGGAACTTCCAATAGGATTGGGGTTGGATCCTTCAGCACAAAAGTAACCAATATGAACAACTCCATAGAAAGGAAGCAAATGATGCTCACACATTGACCAGAAGGGAATGTTCAGTTCACAGTGCAACCTCTTCTCTTTGACCTCGCCGTTGACTTTGGCAGAGTTAAAGTTGTTTAGCTTCATGTCGAGGTTGGCTCTTTGGAAGTTCATCATCCATTTGAGGAACCGAGAGGGTGTAGCAATGAGTTCCTTCCTTAACGGATCTTCTCCCACTGATTTAAGGATGGAAATAACAGCAGAAACCATTTCCGGGTCTTCTTCAGGTGAGAATTTAGACGAGCTTTTAACGCTCGGACACCACTCTTTCACAGGGCCGCCATTTCTGCACAAAGCTTGCGTTTTTACGCCTTTGAACATCAAAAAACTCAGAAATTCACCCCAAAGATCCGAGCTTTCATCCTCGAAAACTCCTGAGCCCGAGGAAACCAGGAGCTTCACAAATCCACGGTGGGTGGACAAGTCCAGAGAATCCAAGTCCAGACTGGGGAAGTGAATGTGAGAGCATTCGAGAACAACAGCGACTCCAGCTGGTTTGACCCAATGTTGGAGGGCAGAACAAATATCATCAGCCAAACGCTGAGGGTCTTGGAGCCGCTTGGCGAAAACATCAGTGACTCTAGAGAACTTACTCAGTCCTAAAACACGTTGGCCCGATGGGACATAACCAATGTGACACTTGACATGAAAAGGAACCAAGCAGGATTCACAGTAAGAGTAATGATCAAGATCTCGTACAACAACAAGTCCTCCCACTCCTCCTGCTTGCCCAACTCCTTCATCCAACCCTGCTTCTGGAAACAGAGCAGTCTGCACATAATCCTTTACTTTTTGCTTATAACCTGACAAAATCAAGCAACCAGGTTAATACTTTCTACAGACGAACTTATATCACCGACGAAAACCAAGAAAAAGGGAGATCCAAACCAACAGAAACACAACGTCAAGTAACACAATACCAACCAAGATCAATAAGCTCAAAAACAGAGTTGCTTATATAGATAGAGAGAGAGGGGATACCTCTGGTGCCTTCGCGAAGGGCCTTGGCGACACGGAAAGGAGTCTTTTTGATGCCTTCCCTGTTGACATCTTCATGAAGACCTTGCAAGAGAAGCTTGACAGCGTCTTGGATAGCTAAAGTCTCAGGTTGGTGCTCGAAAGCAAGCTCAATGCAGCCATTTTTCATTCCAATGTCAAGCTCAAGTTTCAAATGTCCCTCATCTAAAGCGCCCATTGACAAAAGCCACCCCAAACCAGATCCGATCCACAAAACAAGAAATCAATCACAAATCAGCAATACTCGATCCAAAGGAGAATCCGTACAAGTGGGTGGTGGTTTTTTTTAAATTTTTATTTTGAAAAAAACGAATCCGCAAATCCGGATTAAGAACGAATTGAGTCGTCGTTGATGTAATGAATCACCAAACTAGGAAAGGGACAAAGGAATAAAACTTGGAGAATTTGGAAAGATGCCCACTAAAATTCTCACCCCCCCACGACGTTATCTTCCCAGAAAAAGGTGAAATGATTAATCCCGGAAAGCTTAGAGAAACGGGATAATACACAATCACGCGGGTGGGAAGAAACGAAGGGTTCCCGTTGATCCAGGAATATGTGGATTTGTATATTCCTTCATGGCTTCCTTCATTTTTTTTTTTTTATAGAGATTTTTAATTTTTTTATAATATTTCTACTCATTTTTAATTTTCTCCATTAACAACAACAACTCGCGTATCGGAATGCGTAATGCTTAGCATCTCCACATTAAAAAAAAAAAAAAAAAATTGTACTAGTTTTTTTTATTTTTTATGTAATCTATATATATAAGGCGGCTAAGACTTTCAAATTTCACCAAACCCTTTCAACTTGTTCATCTCAAATAAATATATACTACTACTCTATTACAGTTACATATACCCTAGCTACATATATCTTGTTTGTATAACTTATAGTGTAATGTTTATCATCCTGTTTGTACTCTCTAAATAGATTTACTTTTGTATAACTTTTTAACATGAACCGAATCTAAACCACATCTAATTATTAAACGGTTATCAATTCTACTATATATTTAAGACTCCAAGGTTTTTGACCCCTAGCAAATATATATACTGTATTTAAGACTCGATCAAACTACTAATCTAGTAGACTAGATTTATTAAACTCTAGATCGCTTGCTCTACTTTATATACTTTTTAATAGGACCGGAAATAAAAATAAAACATACCATTTTAAAACCATGTAATCGTATAGAACTAACACTTTATAAACAAACAAACAAAAAGGCATTATTGTAAGTATGATCCGACTTATCCCAAATTTGTAGATGAGTAACAGTTTTCGTATACTGTTATACGCTTATAAGTTTACTACTGTTATACGTTTACGAGTACATTATAAGGGCTAAAGAGAACGTGAGTATAATGAGACGATTTGCAAAAGGTGTCGTGAAGAAAGATAGAACAAGGAAAAGTACCTCTGGCTCTGGCTCTGGCTATGGCTCTGGTGGTATCCATGGCTGAATGTAGGATTGGCGCTTATTGTTTAGTAGCACATTCTTCTTCTTTAGGTTTTATACATATATATAGCCAGAGGATTTAAAGTTCCTTTTTATGGAATATATTAAGAAAACAGAAGGAGAAGACTTTATTTTTAGTGACATTATTCATATGTGAGACATCTTTACAGAATAAAATAATAATCCATAATGGGACGATGCAAATTATTTATCTTTTGTGTCTATATCTACTAAATCATTATCTGCATATAAAATTTAATTCTTAAAGATTTCATTTAGAGTTTAATGGTAATCAATTGTTTTATTTTATTTTGTTCTTCTTTTACATATAACTTATAAGAAAATATATAGAATTTTTTATGCATTTACATCATTAATATTTACATGTAACTTATTAAAAAACTTCATATACATTCTAAATTAATATGAAATGAGACAATTTTCGCATGTACTTTTAACAAATAGTTGTGATCTAATGTGTAAATTATGGATTATGTCATCAATATCCACCTATACCATTTATTTATTAGTTTTACAAGTTTAATAACTGTATTTATTTTATTGCTTATCAATTATCTTTTACAAATAAGAATATGAATCTTATTTTTATGGATCTAACTTAGTATTTTGCATGTTATTTTTTTAGAAGTTTTCATTTAATAACTAATAGAGACAAGTTTTCGCCTTAATTTCAACAAATAGTCGAGATCGAATGAATAAATTGTGTGTTTATGTTAATACCCGCACATATTTTCGTCTACTTTATACATGTATTTTACAAATAATTAATTTACATAATATTTTTGCCAATTTGAATCAATACTTTAGTCATCTAGTGGAGTATCTTACACAATTCATCTAGTGGAGTATTTTAAATCATTCATAATAATAATTATTATTAAAAAAAAATTTGAAAAGACTAGATGGATCTCATAGTATTTAAAGAATATGACGTTACATGCAGGATATTTCATTGGTCTTTCTCTATTAAGTTGAGTCTGTAAAAAAAAACTTCACAAATGATTGTAAAGCCCTAATGGTTTGTTTCTCTCTCTAAGTCTAAGCAAAACACCAACCCCAATTCACGTGTATCACATGCATTCGTCTTTTACTATAAAGTTTTTGATTAGAAAAAGAAAAGAAAAAAGGAATCTTGCCAAAATCTAGAGATTACATTTTCTGTGCTAAGATTTCTTTTGTAGCAACTAGCGATGGCAACGAAATCATTGAAACCATCTTCCCAAGGAGGGGCATTTTAGAAATAGAAATGGAGTATAAAGTAAACTATTCAAGTTGATTATAAACATGTTAGCTAGTTGGTATACCAACACACCAAGCTGTAGATAAATAAAAAACGCAGGTTGCTACTTATATAAATATTAAACGTAAATTTGGGAGTGTTCGGTAATATCTAAAAATTAAACGTAATCTCAACACTTTACCAAAAAATCTCTCAATCAGGAGGGAGTGTTAAGTACTGTATCAGACTTGGATATAACCAATTTTTACGATGAATTATTTGGTTTGTTTCCTTCTTCGTTTCATATGAAAGTTATATTTAAAAAAATTGGTTTATGTGCGTCAACGGAAAATATATAGATTTTGAAAACTAAGATGGCGGAAAATATTGCAGATCTCTAGAAACAACAGTTTTAGAGAAAAACCAAGAAAATTACAAAACAAAAACCAATTTATATAGGTGAATATATAACTATATAAGTGGTTATAAACTTATATAGTGCGACCAGCCAAACAAAACATGTATACCAGTGAGTGTTTGGGCTAGTGACATCGGTGAATCATTTATTCAAATCTCAATTTCTTTAAGGCATGTTATATATTCTGATAGAGCAGTGGATGGCGTTTTGTCGACAACAAAAAAAGAAAAAATGATATCCTTTGATGTGTTGTGTTTAAGTCCAAACGATACTCAATAATTGTGAATGTGTTGATTGATGTATCAGACAATCCCATCATTTTTCCTACCGACAACTTTTTCTGTATTTGGTAATTGGTATGCATAAAGTTGAATTTGGTATGCACAGTGTTTCCCAGTTGTGTGATATGTTTTCCACTTATTATTACTCTTCTACCAAATATCACTAACGTGATAGCATGGCCCCTGCACTGCACATTGCAGAATGCTAACACACAAATTGAGAAATAGTCCAAATATATTAAATCAGTTTCCGAGAAAATATCATTCACTACGTCCAAAGAAAAAAAAAACAAAACAGAAATATCTGCAAGTTAAAAAATCTGTTTGTTTTCCTCCAAAAGAAAACAATCAAAAGGTATTGAAAAGCCATATAGCATGGCTCAAAAGGTATTGAAAAGCCATATAGTATGGCTGTAAACAACAAGCTTAATCCGAGTCACCAAATACTAAACACTAACCTTACTTATACACTCATGACTCATTTCGTGGACACATATAAGATATTACTAACAAGTAACAATGATCTTGCACTTACAAAAGCAGCATAATCATCTTGGTGATTATGAGAGTAGGGAAACGAGAGATACAAATTCAAGCGTTACTCTTCCCTTCGATCTAGTGTTGATGACGAAATGCTCTGGGTATTTTCTTAGCAGCATCAACAAACCGTACCATGGTTTACCCTTTGCTTCAGGGATTGCCCAGTCTTCTTGTGTCAGGTATCTTCTTACTCGACTGTGATGCCATACGTTTCCATACTCCTTTAATATCTGTCACAGACCAACCAAACACTACCATGCATTAGCCATATTTTGATTAACAAAGAGCTTAATTCAATGTAAGAACAAACTACTTATCCAAAACCTGTGCAGTAATTATCATACTTTCTAGACTTATACACGAGTAGCACAACCCCATTGTTAAAGGACCTAACTTCACACTATAATTCTCAAAAAACTAACTGGACACCATACAAGCCTGGTTTCAGTGGGATAATCCTTCCAGTGATATCACTTTTTAAGACTGATATGCGCATAATATCTCAGGGACTTCTATTGATTGTTTATAGACCTATTAACATGCAATCTTGTAAACAAAGAGATGGTCTTTTTGATCGTGCTACGTGCTGTAACAAAAGAAGGCAGCTAAAGGATCAAGGAAGAACTAACCATAGAATGAAGTTTTTCCATAGGCATCCACTCTCCCGGACCACACAAATCAGAAAGCACAGTGGCAACAGATGATACGACATCTTTTTCTTCCAGCTGCAGAACTTGCTGATCATCAGCTTCACGGTCTACCTTTGCTCTTCCCTCTCTCTTCTTCTCTGAAAACATGAAGCAGATTCAATATCATGGAATCCAAGTCTAAGAAGGTTCAATCAGCAATCACTACAACTTTTACTCAAAAGTCTGAAACAGGCATGATCAGATCAGTTAAGCATCATAATTTGGAACCTATTTAGTTGCAGCACAAATAAATTAAGCTACAATGAGCAATCTGGTTTACCTCCCGAAGCATATACTTCATATCCATCTCTCCTTGTTTTCTTTCCGCTGCCCCTAAGATCCTCCTCCTCATTGTCGTCGTCATCATCATCTTCATCATCTTCATACTCATAGTTCTCCCTACTTCGTCCGCCCTTTTTACCCGACCCGGAACCCGGACCCGAATGATAATTACGGTACGGAACAACACTAGTTTGCCCTGAGACGTGGTGCCTAGGTCCCAACGGGCCGCCTAAGATGCTCCGAACCGGAAGGAGAAAGTAGAACTCTTTGTCACCAATCTGCAAAAGGTCCTGTGAGTCGAGCTTGACGTTAGGATTCCCAGGGAGATGGAGGACACCTTCAACGAAGCAGCCATTTTTACCAAGAACCTCGAGAGAGAAGCGTCGTCTAGTGAAGTCATAGAAGATCCGAGCGTGGTTGCGCGAAATGTTCATCCCGCCGCCGAGGGATGAGAGATCAACGTCGACGGTTGATTTCTTAGAATTCCGGCCGAGCATAATGGAGTATGACTGCATAAAGTACTCAAAATCCTCACCTTGCAGCTTCGCAAATCCGACCTCCACCTCGCTGCCGCATCCAATGGCCGTAGCCATGCCGTGAAAATCCCCGATTTGATCGGTTTTTGAAATCGGAGAACAAAGATGAACGGAACTGTCAAATTAGGGATCGTAATTGTAATAAGATCTGTTTGGAAACCGATTTAGCTTATCTTCATATCTTGGATAGGGATAGTCGGATCACATACTCAGAGACTTGCGTTTTATTTGGGCCTGAGCTAAAAACATTAACTCATAACTTGAATCGGCCCAATATAACTTCCAGTTCCCACTTAACATATCTGATCTACGTAAACCTCCTTGCAAATTGCAAGGCCATGAAAATGATTATATGAATCATGATGATAGGAAGGAATTGAATATTAGATCATATACCGCCGATAAAGCAAACTCAGAGAAGACAATATTTAATTATTTAATAAACTTGCTATATTAATAGAATCGTCTTCTTCTTTTTTTGTTTTTCTCTTTACAGGTGCAACTCATGCAAAGAGAAGGCTGGGAACATTTGAATGTTAAGCTATACAAAAGCAACTTGAGCAAGCTGTTCCACGATTCGAATGAAGACACGTGTCGTCCAACCACAAAACATCGTTCTTTAAAGCCACTTGTTGTCTATCACGTGCCCATAAATCCGGCCAACATGAACCACGTTGATGCACATACATCCGTCACATCAGATGAGAATTAACCGTAACGGCGTTGTTTGCTGAGCTGGACTATCTTTAGCCTGTTTAAACACCATTGTCTTTAGAAGATATCATGAGACCATCTTTAACAGATATTGACCACCTGTTATGTCCGAAGTCGAGTTCGTGTTCGAGATTCGCGGAGTCAGATTACGAGACAGAAGAAACTAAAAACCAAAACGTGTCCTCGTCAAAGCCAGCAGGATCTAAGGGTACACGTGTCCACTGTTTTCATGCACGTGTTACACGTGTCGGCCTCGTTACTTGCCGTTGAAACTTTTGACGTTGATTTTCACATAACAACCAATGGGAATATAGAGACCAACAAAGTAAAATGGAAAGCGTTTTATCGATAATCCGAGATTTTAGAGGTAATAAAGTTTCTTAACCTTTCTCTTAATCAACGGAATCATAGTTTCATTCATACGTGTACTTTGAAACCGCCCATGTCCACTATCCTTACCGGACATGTGTCATGTTCCAAAAGCCTTCCCTTCCCTCTTTATAATATTCCTTCTCTTACAAAGAGTTGGTGAAGCTTCAAAACCCTTCAAAACATAAACAAACTATCTCTTTTTGGATTTTGATTTTTATATATATATATATATATTATTAATGGCGACAAATCTTGGAGAAAATGAAGATGTGGAGGTGGAGCTCGAGCTATGTCTTTCTCTCGGAGGTCCTTTCAAGAAAACAGAGAAATCTAAACCAATAGATCAATTTAATAACGCCGTCGGATGCATGAAGGATACCGGCTTTAATCTTGAAGGCGGAACGACGAATGTGACGAGTAGAAAGGAAACGCGGAAGAAGCAGCAGAGAATCGGGGATGAACGAGAGTGCAAGAAGAGCAGAAGAGAATGTAACGGAGGCATGGATTTGGATTTAAGCTTTAGGAAAATGGGTAACGGTTACGGGTCGGGTCAACTTAAGGAAATATGTAAAGACGTTACGTTTGGGTCGTCACCCATTTGCACTTCCTCCGACGTATCCGATCCTAGCAGCTCTTCTCCTCAACAAGGTATATAAATTAACGTTTGGTATATAAATACTTGGACCAAGTCGATTCTTTATGAAAAGTTAGATTAGTATAACGATTATTAGGAAAATAAAATTCTATTGGCAATGTTTTTGATTAAATTCGTTTTTTTTTTGTCAATCCAATGATCTATATTAACTTCATTTATAAGAAATTGTGAATGTGATTGAATATTCCATCCTAGCATCTCTTGATGATTACTTGAATCAATAGAACAGTCAGGAAGATTATGGTATTTGCATGATGATAATTCGGGAATATGGTTATGTTCAGGTGGAAGTGGCGACTATGGGACACAATCAGGCCAAACCAAACAGGTTAGACCTCCGGTTAGAAACATTCTTACCAGGACAGAGGAAGCTGTGCATAGCACAGACGGTTCAAAGGATGCGGTGGTAGTGGAGAAGTCCCAAGAATTGTCCAACTCTGTAAGCAAAAACACTGGGAAGCCGCCAAAACCGTATACCAACAGTAACGGTAACGGCAGCTCGCTTCCGTTTGCTCAGATGCCTTGTGTGACTAGCACGGGTAACGGACCGGAGGGCAAAACCGTGAATGGATTTCTATACCGTTACTCAAAATCAGAGATCAGTATAATCTGTGTCTGCCATGGAACGTCTTTCTCTCCGGCTGAGTTCATTGTTCACGCCGGTGGGACTAATGTGTCACATCCGTTGAGACATATAACCGTTGTTCCATCAACTTTTTGAACTACAATTTTCATCTTTTGTTACCTTGTCTTGTGTTAATGTGTAGATACATACGTTATTCTCATGGAAGGTTTAGCTGATCGAAGATCATTAGTGGCTTTTTTGGTTTTTGTCTTTTTTTTTAACGACATTTTTTAAACTAATTTAACACTTCGTTTGGTGCATTAATGCTCATGCCTTCTTAGCGCATACGATTTTATATCGAATTCGCCAACAAACATTATCTGCTAATTTTGGGAGTTACCACTTTGATCAATTGGTCGCGTAGTGACCTTAAAAGGCCCGTTGGGTTTCCCTACTAAAAGGATAAAAAATTCAGTTAACAGCCCAAGCCCAACGATTAAACGCGGAGTAAACTCAGTTGCAAAAAATATAAATATATAGAGAGATTGCATAAAGAGAAAATTGTTGAAAATGACATGAACAGTGCCAAAAGTTCTCTGGAGTGCCATTTTTCAAAACCTCTTTCAAAACATGCCATAGAGTCAATGTAAAAAGACTATGCTATCTTTCTCATCAATGAAATCTTCAAAACATAATTATTTGTCTTCTCTTTCATTATCTCTCTTTTCTTCTTCATCTTCAACTTTTTTTTTCTTATTCCAACAACAAACAGTACCGACGGACCAGATCCGACGGACGAACTCCGACGGACCAGATCCGACAGACAAACTCCGACGGACCAGATCCGACGGACGAACTCTGACAGACCAGATCCAGCGGACCATAGCCAATTCCGGTGAACTATAACCAGTTCCGTACGGCATACCACATTCAGTTCTGGTGAACTATAACCAGTTATGGCAGACCAAATTCGGTGGACCAGTTTCGACCAACCAGAAAGACCAGTTCCGACAGGCGAAATCCGATGGACCAGATCTGATGGACCTGTTTCGATGGACCAATTCCTGGGGACCAGATTTGGTAAACCAGTTTCGACAGACGAGATCCGATGGACCATATCTGATGGACCACACATTTGTGTGTAGATGGACTAGATCCGGTGGACTCGATCTGGTGAACCAGATCCGATGTCTGTAATATGTCCATTTTTGTTTCTTAATTTATTGTCCATCATACGTATATAGCTTTGAAAGATGTTTGTGGCACAGTTTGAAAGATGTTTGTGTCCAAAACTCACACAATAATGCTGAGGGTAAAATCGTCCAAACTTTCCTCTTTGTGGCACGTTTTGAAAGATATTTTTCATAATGGCATTTTAACAATTTTGAGTTTAAGAAATGGCATAGCTTACAAAATTCCCTTGCATAAATAGGTCTCTGCGACTGAAGCGAGAAAGCCAAATCAAAAAAAGTCCTCAACAGTCAACACCTTCCTCTCGCGCTCTTCGTATCTTACTTCTTCCTTCTAGCGAATAAACCCATATGAACGGCGCCATTGAAGTGGGTGTTGAAGAACTCGGAGCTACTCATACTCAAAAGCGTCTTCTTCGCTACCACAAACGTCTCTCTTCTCTCTCTGCCTCTCTACGATTTCAGGTGATTTCGGTTTATCTTTTGAATGTTTGTATTTAATGAAACGCGAAGAAAATCTTTACTTGTTTCTTGATCTTCTTAACAAATAAGTCGTTTCTTTCTTTTGTTCGCCGCTGCGTTCGCAAGATTTAAGGATTTTGGCGTTTGGAGTTTGATCTTTAGATTCAGGGCATTGCCTATTCTCTGTATCGATGGCATCTCCTGGACGACAATCTGCTGAAAAGGTATGTAATCCAACAACTGTTTGCTATACTCTGCTCCATCAGATTCGTCTGTCACCTTTGTGATTGTGAGTCTTTCAAAAAAATGTAGGTGGGGTCTGAATTTTGTGAGTATTACTATAACTACATGAGAAACTACCCGGAGTTTCTCCATCAGTTTTATAAAGATAACAGTACGATTTCACGGCCTGGACTAGATGGAACGATGCGTATCTCCACCCTATCGGTAAAGATATATACTTTCCCTGATCGACTTTGTAACTTTGGTGAAATCTTTCTTCTGAGTTATAAATTCCTAATCTTGGAGCAGGATGTAGATGCCAAGGATCTTAATATCCTCTCTTCTGGTGGTTTTGATTCGGCTGTGGTAACCAGCTTCGTGTCCCAACACTCTCATAGAGAGGGTTTCCTCCTCGTTGTTGATGGCCACTTCACAAAGAAGTTCACACAATCTTTGTTTCTTGCTCCCCAAGAAAACGGCTACTTTGTTTTGACGGACGTGTTCAATTTTATTGATGCAACCACTCCTCCTGCTAGTAATGGTGCGTAAACAGTTCATTTATAAGCAGCCTCCATATCTTCCTCGCGAGGAAGTGTCTAAGACCTTTGTTTTAATGCGAATGGTTCAGTCATAGAGGAGAAAGTTCCAGAAACAGAGGAAGCTTCTGAACCAAATCATGGGAACATTCACGAGTCTCAAGGTAAAAAGTTTATAAGATGTCATAATATACATCTATAGTCGGAAATCTCAGTCTCTTTAACCTTTTTGTGTGTTTATTTACCAGCTGTAACTGAAAGTGCAAGCATTCATGTTAAAAACCTTCCTCCAAATGCAACCATTGCATTGGTTGAGAATGTATTTAAGCAGTTTGGACCAATTAAAAAGGGAGGAACTCGAGTTAAAAACCCTACTTCGGTAAGTGTTAATTTGGTTACACTTTTCGAACCTATATTCTTCATGGAAATGCTAATTTGGTTACTCTTGTATGAATTTGTTAGAACTATTCGTATGGTTTTGTGGATTTTGAGGAAGCAGATGCTGCCATTAGGGCAATAAAGGTACCTGCTTTGGACATGGATCTAGACCATTTTAAGATTTATACATTTGGTCTGATTCGTGAGATTTAAATTATCTCTTGAAGCCACAGTTGCACAACTGTATGATTGACTTTGTTAATGCTGGCATGAATATTATTCAGGCGTCTCCTCTAAGTATTGATGGGCACAAAACTTACGTGGAGAAGACGAAGAATCGACCTGACGACTATAAAAGTGAGTATGTGGGAGGTACTGGTTAGCCTACGTAACGGTCAAAGAGTTGTGCTGAAGGCTCCAGTTTTGTATGGTTTAGAATCTGCAGGTTACAGTGAAAGAGCACCCGATGGACCAGGAAACATAAACAGAGGCCAGGACGTGAGAGGATCACAATGTAACCCCTATTGGAACTGGCAGAAGATGATGGAGGAAGTGAGAGGAACAGACGTATGGCAGAAGTTAGTGATGGAATCGAGAGGAACAGAAGTTTATGATACCCGGAACTGGCAAAGGATTATGGACAAGGAGCAGAAGAAGTTTCAGGAGGTCTGGAGGACGAAGGAACAGAGAAAGTGAGCAAGTGAATGAAACATTTACAGGAGGAGCTGGTCAAGATCCGGATCCTGTGGAAAAAGAAGAAGAAGAGAGTCAAAGCCTTAATGTAGATATAAATTATATGAAGTTACAGTAAAAGAGCACGCTGAGATATTGGTTCTTGATGTGGCATCAATGGCACACGTATGGGATATTTTTTGAAGGTTTTAATGGGAATTCTAGAAGAGAAGCGTGAATATCTGGGTAAAATTTATAAGCTAACTACTAGTATAAAATTTTGTTATTTCGAATGTTATTAGAAAAACCTCCAAAAAAAAAGTCACATAAAAACTATATAGTTACATTAATGTGAGCACTGCATTGGCCCTTGAACCGCATAATACATTCGGTTAAACATAATCAGATTATCTAACCAACCACGTCGAACTATTCCTTAAAAGTTAAAACAAACTAGTCTACGCGCTTCTCAATGGCAAAAATGTAAATATGTATATATTCCGAAAGTGTATAAATAGGACTCTGCGTCTGCGAGTTAAACTGAGAAAGGCCAAATCAGAGAAAACAGAAAATAAAGAAGAAGTTCTCAGCACCTTTCTCTCTCTCTCTCTCGCTCGCTCGCTCTTCGAATCTTACTGCGTTTCTTCCTTCTTGCGAATAAACCGCCATTGAAGTGGGTGTCGAAGAGCTTGGAGCTACTCGTATTCATAAATCGCGTCTTCTTCGCTATCACAAACCTCTCTCTCTCTCTCTCGAGTTCAGGTGAGTTGTCTTTCCACGATTTGGTTTTATCGTTGGTTGGTTTACTTCTTCCTTCATTTTCTTAACAAGTAGCCCATTTCTTTTGTTCAAGATTGGATTTTGTGTTGGTTATATGCTTATGAACTTCGCTAGATTTAAGGATTTTTGCGTTTGGAATTTGATCTTTAGATTCAGGGCATTCCTTAACTCTCTCAAGCCATGGCTTCTGATCGTGCACAACATTCTGCTAAAGAGGTATATACGATTCAAACAACTGTATGCTCTGTTTCATTTCAATGTTTGTCTCTGTGATTGTAACTCTCTGCATATATAACACGTAGGTGGGGAATGGTTTTGTAGAGAAATACTATCACTTCTTGCAGAACTCCCCGCAGATTCTCCCTCGGTTTTATAAAGATGTCAGTACGGTTACTCGGCCTGGACGTGATGGAGTAATGCGTGCCTCCACCCTACCGGTTGGATACTTACTTTTTCTTGACTGAGTCGTTTCTTAAGTAACTTTTGGTGAAATCTGAAACTGCTTCCTAATCTTGGAGCAGGATATAATTGAGGATCTTGATATGCTATCTTCTGGAGGTTTTGATTCGGTTGAGGTAACCAGTGTCGTATCCCAAGACTCTCATAGTGGGGGTGTCTTCGTCGTTGCTGATGGCTATTTCACTTTACACGAGAAACCTGCAAGGAACTTCACACAAAACTTCTTTCTTGCTCCCCAAGAAAAAGGCTACTTTGTCTGTAATGACGTGTTCAAGTTTGTTGACGTATCCGAGGCTAATGCAACCATTCCTTCTGCTAGTGATGGTGAGTAACTGTTCAATCACAAGCACCCTCCATATTGTTTATTTATACACGCTCTATAACCTTTTGTTTGTTTGTTTGTTTACCAGCGGTAACCGAGCGTGCAGCAATTTGCATTAAGAATCTTCCTTCTGATGCAACCATTGCCTTAGTTGAGAATGCATTTAAGAAGTTTGGAAAAATTAGAAGAGGTGGAATTGAAGTTAGAAACACAAGGGTAATTGTTTAACTAATCTACAAACAAGCATCTTTGGAGCCCTTCTGCCTGGGGTAAACAAAGACACTAATTTGTGTTCTTGTTGTAAAAAACTGGTAGAGCTTTTCTTATGGCTTGGTTGAGTTTAAGGAAGAAAAGGCCGCCCAGAAGGCAATAAAGGTAAACGCATTTAGTCTGACTCTTGGGATTCAATTTCATTTCTTGAAGACAGAATTGCAGAACTGTCTGATCTGGTTTGATAATGTTGGCATGAATCTTATTTAGGCGTCTCCTATAAAGTTAGGTTTGCATAGCGTTTACGTGGAGAGGAGGCGACCTGACTACATGAGTGAGTTTGTGGGAGTATTTAGTTAGTCTCTGTAGACTATCAAAGAATTGTGCTGAAGGATCCGGTCTTGTTTGCTTGAGAATCAATCAGGTTACTGGGAAGCTCCATCCTCTGGACCAGGAAACATAAGCAGAAGCGTGGAAACGAGAGGAACAGAAGCTCCTGGTAAAAATGGTGGGTAACAACACTGTCAACACAATCAGTTCGATTATTACCAGCCTCCATATGTTGATGTGTCTAAGAAATGGAGGTAACGAAGTTGCAGATGAATCACCTGAACCAAAGGATGGTACTGGGAATCAAGAGTCTCTAGGTAAAAAGTTTTCTGAACCAAAGGAATTCATAAAATGAATACTTTTGATTTGTTTTTGGTCTTTTTTGAGTTGCAGATATGGATGAATCACTCTATTTAACCTTTTTTGTTTGTGTATATTTTGTCAGAGTTATATGAGTCTTCTGCAGTTCACGTTAGAAATCTTCCTCCAAATGCAACCACTGGCTGGTTAAGGAATGTTTTTGTGGAGTTTGGGCCAATTAGAAGAGGAGGAGAGCGAGTTCATAACCGTGGTTTGGTAAGTGTTAAAGAAACCTACTAACAAGCAACTTTTTGAACCCTTCTTCTTCATGGAAACACTGATTTTGTGTGTACTTGTATGAAACTGGTAGAACTATAGGTATGGTTTTGTGAAGTTTGTGAAAGCAGATGCAGCCGAGAGGGCAATACAGGTACGTGCTTTGGACCTGGAACAATTTTATACCTCTGGTCTGACTCTCGTGGGATTTAATTTGATCTCTCATTCTCTTGCATCTTATCCAGGCGTCTCCTGTATTGATTGATGGGCGAAGGCTTCAAGTCCGGAAGAAAATTGATGGGCGAGTGCATAATCTAAACTGAACCTGAGACTCGTTATACAGATAGGCTGGAAGTTACATACATATATGGCTATAGTGATAGGATTCTTTTACCAACAGACAATTTAGTTGTGGTTATTTGTGGTAGTGGCAACAGCGTTCAGAGATATTTTACGAACAGAAGAATGGTTTCTTTGTGACGCAATTTTTGTTTATTTTTTGGTGTTTTGGATTTCTGCAATTAGACTCGAGAAAAGGGTTATGATGATCAATAGATGATCTTACTTTACTTTAGCGAGTAGTATAGATCAAGTGGTTACAGTGGAAGGATCCGATATGTATTTTGTACATTTAGTGGTCAGACATTATTATCGATAGTTAAGCTTTTTATGAGGATTCTGGAATTTGACTTAAAAGAAATTGGCCACTAATAAAAATACCACAAACAAGCCATTTCCAATGGAAAGTAACTTAAATTTTCATTAAAATGATCATTATAACTGAAATATCAGAAGAGGTAAAGCGAAATTACAAAGGAGATCTTAATCTATTCATTCATTCATAACAGGTTTGTTGTCGCTGGCTTTGGGCTTCTGTTCTCTTGGCTTGTCCTCTCCTTTCCTGATTAAGGACATACAAAGATGATGAGAATAACAAGAAGAATGATAATACATCACTAGATCTCGGAACTACATCTATCATTTCCATATTTCGGATTCAGACGAGAATATATTATTTACCTTTTGTCGGAGGAGCTACCCTTTTGGCTCAGAAAGGATCTGAAGAGACCAGAGTTCACATCATAGATCATCTTGACTCAACTATCTCGTATGCTCCGATCACAGATTTTTGCTTTCTCAATCAATATCAGAATTTAGCTGCTTCAATGGCTGCAACAGAAACGAGGATAAACCCTAAGTACACATTTCAACTCTTTTATATTGTCTGGATAACATACTTGAGCCAGTTAGTGCCCATTCTCTGTCTGGGCCTTATCTCTTTTATGGGCCGTCCACCATATACTGTACAATGATTTCTGAAATGCAAAACGTTTTTTTTTTCTTCTATTTTTTTGACAACCTTTCATTTCAGACGTTTTCATCAAAGATGTTGACGTTTTTAGTTCAGAAAAACGTCAGAGCGTGTTACTCATCAATGTCTAAACATTTTACATACTTAACGTACCAAAGAAAGAAGGGAAAGCTTAATCCAAGTCACTAAGGTGAAGTTATCATAACTCATGAGAGTAGAGAAACGAGAGAAACAAATTCAAGGGTGACTCTTCCCTTAGATCTAGTGTTGATAACGAAATGCTCCGGATATTTTCTCAGTAGCATCAGCAAACCATACCATGGTTTACCCTTTGCTTCAGGGATAGCCCAGTCTTCTTGTGTCAGGTATCTTCTTACTCGACTGTGATGCCATACGTTTCCATACTCCTTTAATATCTGTCACAGATCAACCCCACTACCATGCATTAGCCATTTTCTTGGATCACAAATAGTTTGACTAATAGAAACATGCCTTAATCACCAAATACTTTCTCGGGATTTAACACAAGCAAGACGTGCGCTATTCCATTCTAATATTGATTAAGAACCTAGCGCTAGCGTCACACTAATTCTCACCAGGCCACTATACAAATCTGATTTCAACGGATAAGTTAATACTAAAAGAAGGCAGCTAAAGGATCAAGGAAGAACTAACCATAGAATGAAGTTTTTCCATAGGCATCCACTCTCCCGGACCACACAAGTCAGAAAGCACAGTGGCAACAGATGATACAACATCTTTTTCCTCCAGCTGCAGAACTTGCTGATCATCAGCTTCACGGTCTACCTTTGCTCTTCCCTCTCTCTTCTTCTCTGAAAACATGAAGCAGATACAGTATCATGGAATCCAAGTCTAAGAAGGTTCAATCAGTAATCACTACAACTTTTACTCAAAAGTCTCAAAGGCATGATCATATCAATTAAGCATCATAATTTGGAACCTATTTAGAGGCAGCACAATGAAATTAAGCAACAATGAGCAATCTGGTTTTACCTCCGGAAGCATATACTTCATGTCCATCTCTCCTTGTTTTCTTTCCACTGCCTCTGATATCCTCCTCATCATCTTCGTCATCTTCACCTTCATCATCGTCAGACTCGTACAACTCTCTACTCCGGACGCCTTTTCTACCCGAACCCGAATGATAATTATGGTACGGAACAACACTAGTCTGCCCTGAGACGTGGTGCCTAGGTCCCAACGGGCCGCCTAAAATGCTCCGAACCGGAAGGAGAAAGTAGAACTCTTTGTCACCAATCTGCAAAAGGTCCTGTGAGTCGAGCTTGACGTTAGGGTTCCCAGGGAGATGGAGGACACCTTCAACGAAGCAACCATTTTTACCAAGGACCTCGAGAGAGAAGCGTCGTCTAGTGAAGTCATAGAAGATCCGAGCGTGGTTGCGCGAAATGTTCATCCCGCCGCCGAGGGATGAGAGATCAACGTCGACGGTGGATTTCTTAGAATTCCGGCCGAGCATAATGGAGTATGACTGCATAAAGTACTCGAAATCCTCGCCTTGCAGCTTCGCAAATCCGACCTCCACATCGCTTCCGCCTCCAATAGCCGTAGCCATGCCGTGAAATTCTCCGATTTGATCAAAGAGGAACGGGAATTGGCAAAATAGGGATTGCAATCGTAATAATTTCCGAAACGAGGCAAGATCTGTTTGGAAACCCGGTTTAACTTATCCAAAGTTCAGGTAGGATAGAAATATTATAAAACCTGATTTCTTGCAATGACAACTATACCCATCTGAAACGAAGCCCTAATGACGCGATCGTGTTTAAAATAGCTGGAAAGATAGAAAATTTGAGAGTGGCGGCGAGATCTGTGAGTTTAAAGGTTCGATCTTTCCCGCAAATAATGGAGCATCTTTTTGATTGATTTGATGTAGAACATAGGCTCGTTTTTATGTAAGTTTTTGGTACGGAAATTTTCGTTTACAGATTCAGTATATTTTAAGTTTCCTTATGGCTTTGATCGTTAAGTTGCCAAGTGATGATTGAAAAATTTGCGCAAGGGTTTTGAGTTTCGGATGATCGGAGTTTACTCTGATCTGAATGAACTGTGACAAAATCATTTTCTTATAATTCATTCTGATGGCAGCTGATCAATGTTAACATCTATCAAATTTATATTCGATTTTATTTTTGGCCACATGTTTTGATTCTAATAGGCATAATAAATGTATTGGAAAAATTTTGTTGGTCAGAGGCTCGGTTTTGGGGCAGCTAGAGAATTACCCTATTATGCTTTGAAATTTTGTGCAATGGCTTTGAGTTCCGGAGGTCTGAATATTTTAATTCTTAGCAACTGTGAGAAATGATAAATATTCAAGCTCTGCAAATTTTGCTCTAGAGCTCTTGACCCTTGTATTATGTGATCAAATAAACTGTGAAAAGTTTTCTTTTCTTTTCTCATTTTGATGGTTTGGGTTGCATAATATGGATCTATAATCTACCAGGACCATGCTTGATTCTGTTCTGGACATAAATTGCTTTAGATGTGTGGAAGATCTGTGTTGTATTTTGGAATTAGTGAAGACCATTCTGTTATCTGAAGAACTAATTGAAGTCGTTTACTTTTAAGATCTCATTTAGGGGCACCTTTTTACTTTCATTTTAAGTTTTTATACCTTGAGCTGGGTGATTGGAGTCTGTGACCAATTGCAGGGAAACCTGAAATTTTTTATATCAGTCATATTTTCTGGTATTCAAATCTTAAGTAAGTTTTGTTTCGAGGACAATGAAGCATGTGGTAAAGATTTTGAGCCTGCTGGTAGCAGTCTCTGGCTTTTGGATTGCTCTTTTGCAGGCTGCAATTATTCCCCCAAGCCATACATGGTTGGTGAGTAATGAGTCTGTTGTTTTCATTTCTGCTTATTGCTATACTCAGTTAGCCCACACTACTAGTGTATTTCCTTGCACCAGCTACCAATATACTTTGTAGTGTCCTTGCACCAGCTACCAATATACTTTGTAGTGTCCCTTGGGTGCTATGGTCTTTTAATGGTTGGAATGATCTAATGCAGTTTCCTACCTGTCCTAGAGAAGCAGTCCTCTTGCAGCATGTACTATGTAGTTTCTTTACTCTGTCCATTATTTGTTTTCACGAGAACTTAAAGCATGTTTAGGTTAAATTAAGTTCTTGGTTAGTTCTTTTGCTCCTTGTCCGTTCTTACTGTTGGTTGTTTTCTAATTTTTGGTGCTATTACTTAAGGCAAAAAACTTCTTAAGCGCTAATGGAGTAGATATGAGATTGGATTGACACACTATGGTTTACCTCACTCTCTGAGCATTAACCACTCGCCTAACCAGTGTGCCTTAGAAGGTTCTTGGAAGAATTCCCATTTTCATTATATACTGTCTTTTCTATTTTCTTGAGAGATGTACTTTCAGAAACCGTGTGTTGCAATTGGATTTAAAAAAAAAAATATGATGAGTTGAACCTATTTAGACATATGTATGATTGGCTGCGTACATAGTGATATCATATTGTCTTGCTTTTGCTCTGTCTTGATCCTTGTTTCGTCTGTTTGTACAGGTGTGGAAGACCATTGCAGTTTTGGTGACTGAGAAGACGAAGACTGGGCTATAGAGATTTGGTTGGGCCTTTCTGTGTTGTTGGACCTTTGCATGTTTGGCTTTGTTTAGTCTAGGCCCATTATTGCTTTTCTTTTCCTCAAACGCATCGCATCAATATCGTTCTGTTCTGCGATGTCGTGTGGATCTCTTCAGCTTCTTGCATCTTTGTCTTCTTCACTTCTTGGATCTACTTCTTGATTCTGAGTTGAAGCTTGAGAATCATTTACAATTCTGTTTATAGATGATTTTCATAATGGAAACATATTTTTTAAGTTGTGAATCCAACTAGTTTCGAAGTAAAAAGTTGGTCTTGATTATTTGACTTGCAACAATATCTGAATCCATCTAACAACAATTTACTAATTTAAGTTTTTGTGAACAAGATTCCTGAATTGGAAATTTCGTTTACACTTTGCGTGTCAGTTACAATGGTTAACTGATAATCCTATATTACCAATTTGGATAAATTTCCAAATATATTTGATATCACAAGAGCTTGAGGTGAATGAATGACTAATCATAATAAGCAAAGGTCCATCCATGTTCATCACATGGAACAAGATCCTCCCTGACCTATCTGTCACTCAAGACTTTTCCTCTGTTTGCTTCTTCTTACAAAATGGCACACTTGAACCAAAAAAAGAAACATTTTTCCCAATATGTTTTTGAATTAAAAAAGAAATGAAAAGTAAAAATATAAAAATAAAAGAAGAAGTCCTCCAGCAGCTTAAAAGAGCACATCTCTTTACTCAATTCACGATTCCCCTGTCTCGTAATCTCTCTCTCACTTGCCTCTTCTCGAGTTTTCTCCATTTCTTCGGTCTTCTTTGAGACCAAATCCGGAGAAAGTTGATGTTCTTACAGCACAAACAGACACAAACACATACATGTGTTGTGTCTCCATAATCCCATTATTACTCACTCACCACCAATTCACACTTCTCTCCTAAATTCCCATCCTTTTCAGATCCAACACTCTCCAATACCCAGATTACCCAAAAGAAGCGAAATTGAAACAAAACCCATCTGAGAGCAGAATCAAGGGGAGAGAATGGGAGTGATATTTGACTCATGGTGCTTTTGCAAAGGAGTAGGCAAAAGTGAGAAGATGAAAGCTTCCATTTTCTCCGGCAAAGCTCCGGCGATGGCTCGTATCTCTGTCTCCGGGCCAAATGGGGTTACTTCCGGCACTGGATTCCTCATTCACAGGAATCTTCTTCTGACCACTCACCTCAATCTCCCTTCCATCGCCGCCACCGAAACCGCGGAGGTCCGCCTTCAGAACGGTGTTGCCGCTGCTCTCTTCCCTCACAGGTCCTCCTACCTCTCTCTCTTGACGCGTTTGAGTGTGCTTCCATTTGATATCGTGGTTTTCCTGTATTGTCGGTTGCACGATCCTGGTAAAAAATTTGATTCAGTGCCGTATATAATAGAATTGGGCTCTTCAAATTTTCAAAAAAAATAAAAATTCAATAATAGCTTTTTCGTCAGACCAAAAGATCATAAAAGAAAAGAGCTTTATACTGTACTAAAATGTTATATGGTAATGATTCTCGATCTGTGGCTGAGTTTGGTAAGTTTTAAATTTGTAAACTTTAAACCAGAAGATTGATATTTCACCTGGAATCCCACCCTTATCTTAGGAGATATATTTACCAATCTGCTCGGATTCCCTTCTTTTTATTTCCTCAGCATTTCCATGAGACATAATAAGAACAAGCTCTTGATCAATTTGAATCGTGGATTGTTTGGTCAATGATGTTCTCTTTTCTTTAGCTATGAGAAAATGAGTGTCATCTCTGTTTGGTACCATTTGTGCAGGTTTTTCATTACAAGCTCGGTTATTGATCTCACCATTGTTGGCTTAGACCTTGTTGATGGAGATTCAAATTCTCAGAGCCAAACCCAACAGCCACATTACCTGAAAACATGTTCCAAACCAAACCTGGATCTAGGAAGTGTGGTGTACCTCTTAGGCTATGCTGCTCAGAATGAACTAAAGATTGGCGAGGGGAAGTTAGTGGTAGCCACTGATAATCTCATCAAACTCTCAACTGATGAAATGATCTGGAGTCCTGGATCTGCTGGATTTGATGTTCAAGGGAATCTCGCATTCATGATCTGTGATCCAAGGAAGCTTTCGACATCACCAGCCTCAAACTCGTCATCTTCCTCTTCGTCATTGAGAAAAGATAACAACAAGACACTAATGATGCAGTTTGGTATACCCATACCAGTTATCTGTGACTGGCTTAATCAGCATTGGGAAGGTAGTTTGGATGAACATACGACAAAACCCAAGTTGCCTCTCATTCGGTTAATGTCTTCTGGTCAGAAGAGCGAGCGTTCTTGTACTTCCTTCACCATGCGCAGTGTTTTCAAGCCAAACGACTCTGCTGATGTTGGAACCCCATCTTCATCTAACAATAGAGATCAAATTCATCCCAGCTCTTCCATCGCTGCTGATGAAGAAAAAGAAGAAGAAACCTCAAAAGCCAATCCTCAAGGCGGCAGAACTTCTACTCATGGGCAGGGTATCCCAACCCCTGAGATATATGAATCCCCAAAGTTGACTTCTGGTCCTTTAAGAAATGAGACAGGTCAAGTACACCTTTTGGATATCAACTTTCCTCCACGGATACCTAAAGCTATAACCTTTCTTCCTGAGCTCAACTCTCTTCAGGGTAACAACATGGTGGAAGAGGCTGACACTGCCTCTGAAGGATCAGATGCGCAAATTGCTTCGACAGGTTCAGTTAACGGTGCTCTCAGTGAGGTCATCTCATGTTCACCGCCAGCAGCAGCTCACTATGTATATAACAATCATGGATACAGCAGCGAGGAAGAGACGATGTATTCTGCAGAAACAGCAGAAAGCCGAAACTACCCTACTCCTCCAAGGAAGAGTGAGTTTCATCATGAGAGAGTTGGAAGGAGCCAAAGTTGTGTTAGCTCCAGCAGATGGGGAACTCCTCAAAAGAGTTCGGATGGTAGAAGAGCAATGCTGGAGAAACAGAGAAGCTTCGTCCATGGAAAGAAGATGCAATCACAAGGAGCAATGTCACAGAGGAGCAATGACTATTACAGCCCAACGGTATCATCCATCATGAAGAAGAGGAATAATAGTTCAGAGCAACATATTTTCAAACCGGTACCTAGACCTAGAGCTGTTAGTTCTTCCCCAAGATGGGCATTCTGAGACCAATACAGACCAGAGAAAGAGCCACACCTTCATAGAAAGAGAGACATCTTTATTTAGATTTAAATGTCTTTCGTTCTTGTATAACAAATTTTATTTCAACTCTTGTGCAGACATATTGAAGAGAACACAACAAATAGGAAACATATAGTCTTGAATGGTTCGGGTTAAGCCCAAAGAGCAATCTGTGATTTTGAGTTCCAAATACTTTCTATCAGACCACTTGACAAGGGCTTGTTGTTTATTCAAGGCCATAGAGGAACACTTTAATGAGAATTTGCGGAAATAATCATGAACAGTGAAGCTAATGATCAACAAACATGGCTATGACTTACGTGTGTGCTGTGAACCAAGTAGTCAAATCACTTTTCATGGAATTATATCATAAGAGCAAACTTATCATTGAAATTAGAGGAAATTCTGAACCAACAGAGCAATGCGCAGATGCCCTTCACTGCCTTTTACTGAACGTAAGTTACTACCAGAGGCTCAAGATGTAGAATGCTTTCTTAATATTCAACATTATCTTCACTAAAATAACTTAACAATCACTAAGCAATAAGTTCCTACTCAAATAATGAAGATCACCGAAGAATGATATTCATTAGAAAAATAGGTCTTCCATGATTCCTAAATATCTCTCTCACAAAACAGAACGATATAGACATAACAAACTACAACTGATGAACATTTCTTCATTGTTGGGGGATAAAATCCATAGACCATTAACCCTGCAAAAGAGGAAAAATAATTAGATCTGAACGGCGAAGAATCTTGTTTCTAAGTTAACGAGCAATTTTTAGAACTAAACACGCGGAAAACAAAAAAAAACCCAAATCTCTTTAAGTAGGCTTACTTGGCTATTAGTGATGTTTCTGTATCACTCATCTGGTGGTTGGAAGGAATACCCGGATAAGGTCCTTAGCACTGACTTTTTTACGACATGTCGGGCATTTAGCTTGGACAGATATCGCATTCTTTATGCACTCTTTGCAGAAAATATGACCACACTTCGTTGACACCTCCTCCGTAAATGGACACAAACAGATTGGACAGTTAAATTTTGGTTCCTCTACAGGAGCCACGGCCTTGGACTTTCTCTGAACAAGATAATGAAACTTAGTAAGCCAAACTCCAAACAGCAAAAACTATAAAAAGTACCACCACATCTCTTACCGGCTTGTTAAGCTCAACCGAGTCAGCACTTTGATCAGAGCGACGCCTTGTGGATCTAGTAGTCCCACCTGTACTCATACCATCACACTAACCAAGGTGAACAAAGAAATACACTTACTGTATTCTTCCAACTATATAAGACACGATATTGCAACATAAATGAACCATTCAAATTCTGGTAGCTATGCAAGAAGAAAAAGTAAAAGGTGTTAGTTCACCTGAGTCTACATCAACTACTACGAGTCCTCTGCGCGCACCTCTTGATTTGTTTTTAGCCTGGAATAATAATGAAACAGTATCCATTAAACTTCTACAAAAACACCATGACTTAAGAAAGGGGAAAATAAAGGAAGAGAAGAGAGCAGACCTGAGCAAAAGCAGATGCAGTTGATTCAACAACATCATCATCATCTTCAATGGCATCTATATCGATCATAGGAGGCCAAGACACAATCTGCGGCATCACAGTTGGAGCTTGTTCAGTCCCTTGTTGATCTCCCTGGTGTTCACTTTGAGTCCCATTCCCACCATCCCTTCTTCGAAGTCTCATATTTGTCCTCACCACCCGAGAAGTCATTTCAACTGAGAGTAAAGCAAACCTTTTTAAGTTAAAGTCACAACTGAACTAGAAGATACTCTCAAGTTTAAGTTCTCTTCGTAATAAACAAAGGACAAAGATCAATTTCTCAGCATACTGTCTGCAAAAAAAATCTTCAATAATTCAGTCACATTTCATAAGAATTACCCATGAATTAGAAGAACCCCAGCAAAAAGGCAAGATTTTTATTCAAAATTGGCCTAACGGAAATTAAAAAAAAAAATCAAACTTGAAAATATCCAGTAAGGCGGTAAAGTTTCCATAGGTGTGGAAGATCTATCAGTGACAGTGAAAGTGGAAACCCCACCGAGGAAATAACCAAACAGAAAGAAAAAACATACAGAGAACTCAATCGACAGATCCGGAGATAGGTGAACCATCAGAGATTGTACAGTTAGGGCAGAGAAATTCAAAGTTTGTACCTTTGAAATGAGGAAGCTGTCGAGGATGAAGCAGAATTGGAGAGTGGAATGAGAAAAACGAAAGGGTTCAAAGGATTGTTATACAAAGGGGTTTTTAACAGTAGCTGGATCACTCACTGCTTTTGGATATGAGATTTTGACTCCGTTACACTTCTTTGGTGTTGGTTGAGTCCACTAGTATCTGAATCCCATGATTAGTCCTTACTTGTCCTTTCCATACTAATTTACATGCCTCAACCGTACAGTCGTCGTTGTCTTAAAAGACTCTTCTATTTTTTTAGTCTTTTTATTCGTCGGTACTTGTTGCTGCCAAGACTTTTAATTCAGACGACGACAGAAAACTGAAACTCTTCATATGACCAAGGCCCGTGGGCTCTGCTAACTAGACCTGGGCAAAATATTCGTTAGATTCGCTTCGCTTCGATATTCGTTTCGATTCGATTCGAAAAATTCAAATATCTATAAGATATTAAACCGAAGCAAATATGAAAATGTAGTATTCGTAAAATCCGAAGCAAATAACAAATATTGATTTTCTTAGGGCCGAATATCCGATTCGCTTCGTATATTTATATATATGTATAAATATAAATCATTATATAATATATATATCTTATAGGCCTATTATTCAAATTATTATATTTTGGCCCGTTGGTTTTTTTTGCAAAATGTTGTTCTTAATCAAATAAAACTTTATTAGAAATTAATATTAAAAATAAAATGTGAGAATTCTATGCACGGTGGTTACATTTTCTTTTTATTTTGAAAACATGTCAAACAATAACCTCTAATATCTCATATTTTGCACTTTATATTTATGTAATATATGTTTTTAGTTTTAAAAAAATTAGATGGGTCGAAGTGAAGCGAAGCAAGTAATTCGCAAATATTACGAAAAATATTCGAATATTCGAAATTCCGAATACTCGAAAATTTACGAATCGAAGCAAATAGCAAAATCAACTATTCGGTCGAAGCGAAGCAAATCACAAATATCATAAATTTTCCGAATATTCGCTTCGTGCCCAGGGCTACTGCTAACAGATATAAACCACATTTATTTCATACGCAAATGTTTTGTCTAATAAACCAATTTCAATTTTTTTCATAACAAATATTCAATTACACAACACAACCATCCATACTTGAGAAACAAATTTAAAGTTTTTTGTTTTGTTTTTGTTTCTTTCAATAAAAAGAGTAGTGGAAGCTCCAACGTTGTTTGTTGTCTCCAAAAACTTCAATCCCTTCGTTGTTACATAAGAAAAAAAAAAAAAGATATATCCAAGAAAATGAGGTAAGTTCAACTCATAAATATGTACATTGCCTTCAATATTTAGTTCCCTTTCGGCTCCATGGAAAGCAGCAGACCTATACACATATACCATTTCACGTTAAAACAAACACACACAAATTATAACAAATGGATCGATCGGTATAAAAAAATATATAGAAAAATGTACTTGAGATAATATACCTTGGAGGAGGATGGCGCCGGAGATTGATGTTGATCGTTGATGGGGCGAGAAGGAGTGTTGCCGGCTGTTCCACCGTAGGATCTGCCAGCTTCTTTTCTCTCTTCTTTGACTTGGTCGAAAATGTGAGTGTAACTCATGTTCTCCCCTGCACCCACTGATCCTGGGAACGGCGGAATCGTTGTCGCTCCCTATCATCAATGTTCACAATATCAAATAATGGTAAAGAAGCAATTTAATTCTTTGATATCACATGTATCTTCAAATGTGACCTCTTCAAAACCGATGCATGCATACGTCTACTATTACTACCACTACACACAAAAAAAAAAACAAAAAAAAACGAGCGAGGTAATTTCATGGTTTGCATACCCTTCCGTTGTTGCCACCTCTAAGATTTTGTTTAGGCTGCGGTGGACGAGGAGCTGGTGGCTGACGCTGGTTTCCGACTGATCCTCCTCCGTAACCTCCATATAGTCCACCTCCGCCTCCAATTCCGGCCTTGTGCCCGCTTCCGCCCCCTCCTCCGCTTCCGTAGAGCCCTCCCCCTCCGTAGAGTTGATCGGCTGGGGGAGCTCTGACTCTGTTGTTTTTATCGGTTGGTGGAGGTGCTCTTGGTGTTTCTTCCTTAACCGGTTTTGGTGGTTCTGGTCTTTGATTTCTACGAGCAGGCTGAGAAGGAGGAGGAGCTGGTTCTTGAGGTTTGGTCTCTGGTTTCTCTAGAGATTCGTACAAGTCTTGTCGTTTGTTCGTCCTTGCGTTGTCGAAGACGACCGTGAATGGTTGGTCTTGGTTGTTCCAGTCCCCAAACTTTGGAACGTGTGGACGGTTCTGCAATCAAGCATTCAACAATGAAAACGTTTTAGAGAAAATGGTCTAAAGGAGTTTGCTCTAATATGACTTCAAGTATCAAACTTGAATTGCAAGAAATCGACATGTATAAGGGAGCTAAAGCTAAAGTTTTCCATCACATAGATTGAATTCAGGAGAAGAGTATATATGAAAAGTCAACTTATTTGAAACCAAAAAAAACCCCACCAGATCTCTGTTTCTGATGTGATTAAGCAAATTATGTAAACTGGTGAAAAGAACAGACAAATTATAATTGATAAGCTAAAATTCAGACAAACGTCTCTGAAGGTTTCGATATAAACATCTTTTTTTGATATAAAAGGATTCGAAAGAGTATAAACAAAAAAGAGGGTTTTCCAACTTACCGCCATAATTTCTTGATCGATCTAAAACGAGAAATGAAGAAAGGCGTCAACAATGGCTAGGTCCGAGCTCTGAACAAAGGGAGAAGATAGAGAGATATATAGACATTAAAAAAAAGTGATGTATAAATATATAAAAAGGACGTTGAAGATTCGTGTTACTCTGTAAAGTTTTGAATGTCTCTGTTTCTTCTCTCATAGTCGTCTACATTGACTCCTTCAAAACCTTCCTTACGCCGTGACGTGGCTTCCCCGCGTCTCAAAGCCACGCACGCGCTTCCACTTGTGCCAGAGCCAGAGAGGCAGAGACGCCTCCTACGGTTTGCTTATACAATAACATAAAATTTCAACTCTTTCTTATGCGATACGTAAAACAACGACCTTTCGTTTTGTTATTTTCACTAAAAACATCCATTGATTTACTTATTAATTTTTAGAATGTTTTTAAAAAAATTAAAAAAATTCCTGATGTATTTATGACAAATTGTTGCCCAAGGCGTTGTAAAATAAACTATATTTTCTAATCGTAAAAAATATATAAAGTTTTGCTGGTGAATGCCAACATGCTTACAAGTTACAACTGCAACTGTATTTTATTTCGTTATATTAGCATCTATCTAATTAATTACCACATGACATCTTATATAAATTGAATGGTAGATGTATGAGAGAGACAAACTGACTTTTTGGGGAAGACGACTTCAATGACTGTCTATATATTATGCCCACAGGTTAAATCCAACTTGTAAACCACCAACTCTTGAATAATGTTTTTGAGTTTTTGACTTTAGCAATTGGTCCATCACATTAAAACCACTTGTTTCAGATTTTGAAATAATTATTTGGTATTATATACATAAGGGAATAAAAATATAGTTGCCCCCCTTGTATACCATGTTGGGTTGGGATGATGATGTCTTGTTACAACTCACACACACATAGTTACACACTCCAGAGTCATTACTAGTACTTAAACTTGGTGGTATATGCAAAATCATTGATCGTTTAGTACCATACAAATCATTATACCCACTCCGCCTCCTTTGCTAGTATCTAGAATTTACCATAAATAGAGTGAACTTATGAATAGAGTTATAACAAGAATGCTAATTAGACTTTTCCAAGATTCAGTCCACACAAGTAGTACTTTCTTTACTACCCAATATTGTACGATACTACACTTTTTGAGTGGTCATGGACTCATGGTTATCTTCAAGTTAATGTCACAAACATTGGCCTCTAAAGATTAAGCATACACTTCGTACCATATGATCTCGCTGTCAAAACACTCTCTGCCGTGTTTATTGCTGTTTAAAGTTTAATGAACCATCAAAGGAGCAAAAAAGAATTTTGAACGCCGTCTGTGGGGATCGAACCCACGGCCACGTGGTTAAAAGCCACGCGCTCTACCACTGAGCTAAGACGGCTATTGAGCAATTGCTTCTACTTATTTTATAAGACCTAAATATTGCACGAACTAACAAAACCGACGCAAGAGTAGAGCAAGTGCTGTGGCATCTTCCAACTCTGGGGAGCCGATGGAAGGAACCTCTGGTAGTCTGAATCCGACGACAGACACTTCGGGAATCATGCCGGAGTTTGATCCGAAGACTATGCGTTCCTCAAAACCTGGCTTGAAGCGTCTCTTCATCACCACCTCTGTGCTTTTTTCATTCCTTTTAGGTATTAGTTTTGGTCTTCTTCTTCTTCCCTTGAGCTCCGACTATTAGATCTTGCTTCCTTTGCTTTACCTCTTTCCAATTTCGGAGGTTTCAGGTGTGCCATTTCTTTGGAAGTCAGTGGAAATATATCGTTCTCCGTTACCGTTTCACGATATAGACTCGCTCTCCGATCAAATTGAGTCGACGCCATTGCGATTCCCCTGCAATTTCCACGCCGTATTCGTCGGTTTCCGATCGACGGATGCGGATAACTTACGATCTCAGATACAAGATGGTATTAATCAGTTGACCCATCTTAGTCCACAATGTGGTTCTTGCAGTTTTTCCCTCTCTGTCACCATTCAAAACCCAGCTGAGCAGTGTTCAGAAACACTTGGGCACAATCCTTCCTCCTGCTCTTATAGATGCGGAATGATCAAAAGTAATGATTTTGGTGTTGGATTGGACGATACTGTGGATGAATCACTGAATGATGTGTTCAGTGGTTGCTCTGCGAACAGTAGGAAAATGTACAGTGTGGTCGTGGTGAACAAAGAAAATGCCAATGGTGAAGATGAGGTCAAAGCTGTGGTGGGCAAGCGAAGGCATGCGTGGATTGTGGGAAGTGGATTAGAAGAGAGAAATGATGACATGGTGTCCAGAGTTTCTGAGATTTTCGTTAAAATGTTTATGAATGGTGGAAGAGACGAAGACTCAATTCATGGGGAATTTATGCCTGTAGGATCAGATGGGAGGATTGTTCTTTCCTTCAGTCTGTTAAATTCTAATCCACGTGATTGGGTCTACGATTGGTAATGATTACAGTGTTATCCCATCTCACCATTTTTTTGGATTTGTATACACCTGAAGCATATTTCGAAAATTTGCATTGCCACTATACCATTTGTTTAAGCCTTAGCGTTTAGTGTTTACTGTTTCTTTTGTGTTGTTTTTGCTTTACTTTGTACGTTGACAGGGACTTTCAGAGGATAGACGATGCTTTGTTGGCTCCGGTGACTAAGGCCTTGGCACCTATAGCTAATATAAGTGTCGAAAGTCAGGTAGCGCTTAACCCCCAGACCCAAATCTTTGGCATCTTTGTTATTCTCCCGAGCTATTGTTTTATGTATTTTTCTGTCTATAGGTTTTGTATCATACACCGAAGTCTTCATTTTCATCTTGGGATGAACAACTTCAGAGCTACATCTTTAGGACCAGTGATCTTCCTTTTTTTGTACGTACCCTTTCTCACAATCTCCATGACTAGTTAACTGATTGTTGATAAGATCATCTTAAATGGTTTCATGCCAGGTGAATTCGAACGAATGGCACTTGGATACTTCTGCTGGAGCCAGTGGACGGTCCAAAATACTGCAATTTGTGGTGTATATTATTCTACTCTGCCCATCCTTGCTTATTATGCTGCTTGATACTGTGACTATACTACACTTTTAATTGATAAGTTAGCAGAAATGTTTGCACATAAATATTTCAACTCTATTATCTTTCCTCCTATTGTCAGATATATTCCATCCGGATCAGAGTGTCCTCTTCTTTTGCAGTTGCCAAATGGGGAGATATCTAAAACAAATGGCTTCATATCTCCTGTAAGTTCCCACACATCGAAATTTTGTTTCCTTCTCCTAATCTGTTGGTATACCTTCTTTGTGAAAACAATGGCATCTTGTCTTGTCATTTTGTTCTATAGATGTGGGGCGGTGTGATTGTGTGGAACCCGGGAAATTGTGATAAGGACTCTGAAAGCCCAATTAGGAACACGATATCGCCTCAGGTCCGGTTCACTTTTAATAGTCATATTATGCTTTATACCAATTATATGTTGGTTGCTATTTTCATTCTCACTTGTCAGTTTTCGTAGTAACTTTTCACTTTTCATTGAATATTTGCGGAGCCTTGGAAGATCACTGAAGTATCATAATTGATTTCTGCACTTTCTGTAACAGGATATTGAGCAAATAGTTGAAATTTTCTTGGGACAATTTCGACAACTATTTGGCTTTAAGTCCGAAGCCATTTATACCAGTGTATTGGGCACTTACAAGATTTTACCTAGTGAAAGAGGCTTTACAGAGTGGTAAGAAATAATAAAACCTAAAATTTATGTGAGCTTATGGATCGACAAGGTTTCAAAGTAAAGCACTGGATGCTAATGCGAAATGGACATTGATAGGTGTTGTGTTTACTGGTGTACCATTTGCAGGGAATTGGATGTCTTGTCACGGAAGCACACATGCTTCAATCTCCATTCTTGTTCCACAACCCTCAGTTCTCTCTCTAAATTGGTGTGTTAATCTCTACATGCCTAGTTATAGCACGCTCTGCTGCATCGTGGTGTTTCCATTTCAATTTTTTATTTTCTTAATCAATTGGCACTTGCAGGTTCGGTCACTCCCCAGGATGATTATCAAGGATGAAATTGGAGAACAAGTATGTATCTCAACAGAACCCCTTTCTATTTTTCTAGGAACCTGTTTCTGTTATGTTCATTTCATTATGTTCCTCCAAACCAGGTAAAATATTCTCTAAAAGCAGCAAAGTTGGCTCAGTCTAATGCTTCTTTGGGAGGATACAGTTCTTCAGCCAGTATGTTACGCTTGACCTATTCTCAAAATACTCTTTGTTCTAACTTGGTGTTTGTGAATCTAACAATAAATTGCGGTTTTGTGTGCCATAAAGGTTCTTCAAGAGAAGCTAGGTCCCTAGCCGAGAATGCGTTCTTCCATCCATCCATCATGTCCGTCAGCTACTTCTCTTATGAACATTGCTTTGCAGTGTACTCGGTGAGATACTTTGTCTCATTACTGTTAGCATCTTCTTGTTTCTCCGAGTCTCTCATGTGATTATGCTTTCTTGGACAGCCATTTTTCCTGCCTGTGGTAGCACACGTTGTCCTTGCAGCACTACGAGAATGGAAGAGATATAGACAAGAGAAGGCAAAGTACTTGACATGGCTAACCAGAAAGAAGACGGCCTAGGATTCTTTAGCATACTACAGATCTCTGTAACTTTTAACTTTTGGGTGCTTGACTACAAAATTGTGATAACATATTGCATTGTGTCACTGTGTTTATCTTAAGGCTTCTCTCACATCAAAAGTGGTGCAATCAAATAGTGTATGTTTCACCATGTTTAAGATTACAGATGTCTAACCCGAAATTCTAAGCTCTTAAAATGGACAAAATACAATTAAGAAAAAGAGAGCCAAATCCGGAATCACTTCTCCTTAACTCCAGGAGACCATTCAGCTAAGCTTCAAACCGTCATGTAGAAGTCACTAAGCTCTTAGCGTTTAGATCCCAAAGCAAGAAGTATCTTCTTCCTCGGACCCTGCGAAGAAAACACAGCTTGTGAAAAGAGAGCATAAAAGGTTCCTCAGAATTTTTTTCGTGTTCCAGATCAAACAAAACTGAGATATAACGGTGAATGATAGTATGTGTTGTGTGGCAGCTGAACATGAAGCTTACCATCGGTATGAGCATAGCCTTGAGGTCATCATCTGTCATATGCATGAGAGCATCCATATCAACCTGTGAAAGACCGAAAAAGATAAGAACGCTATATATGTGTCATCAAAAACATAACAAAAATATCAACCTAACAGAAAAGATTACATACTTCTTCCACTTGAAAAGCTGTTGAATATTTCTCGAGACCCAATGATTCCAGAAAGCTATCAACCGATGAATCAGCCTGAAGCAAAAGAAGACAAGCTAAGAAACAATAGTGGATGTCATGTATACAAGGGAAGAGGCATCATAAGCTATGTGTCTAACTATATGTTCGCACAGGGCAGAAGAATGAATTTTCCCAAGGAATAAAGTAGTAATGGAAAAATATAGTTGAAGAAAAGTGAATCATATTGCCTGCTGTGATTTCTTCCTGGTAGCTTGATTGGGAGTTTTTCTAGTCTCTGTTTCAGTTGCTACGCTCTTCATGCTTGGTCTAGCAGCCTCCGCTTTAGATTTTGGCGGGTCAGTGTTTTTTGGTTGCAGATTCATTGTCCCAGAGAGCATTTCCCGTAAATCCCGCACGCCTGAACCAGCTTCTCGCCCACTTTGAGACCCACGCTGTCTCTTTTGGAGCTTCAAACGAAGATCTCTAGGATCAACTCTGCGATCTTAATAAGCCATCAGACAGATAATCAACAACCAAAAAGAAATACTTTGGTCATACTTAAATTTCAACAGAAAAGAAGAGACTAGAGAAAAAAACATACTTGAAAGTTGAGGCTTGTCATCACTGAAAAGATCATGCTCCCATTTGTCGTCCTGCCTTTGCCTGAAAGGATGAGGAAGGAGAAACATGTGATAAACTGATATGTAATGATTAACAATGAAAACTACAGAACGAGATCAAATATAAACCATCCTCCAACGCAAAAACAAACAAAGTTCATTTCACAGTAGGATAACATCTCAAGAATTAACTATGCCAAGCCTGAGCTATTTGAAAAATCAGTGACGTTATTCTAAATTACCAATTAAAAATGAAAAATCGTAGAATGAGAAAGTCCTACAAACCTAACCAAATGAGCGGAATCCATACCGTAATTCATAGAGCTAAAGCAGGAATCAAGCTTGGGTAGCTGAAAGGAAGATTATAATGTAGCTATATCTCTACACAAGAGGATAAAACCATACACAAAGTACCAGCAAAAGCACACTGAAGAGTCCTCGAGGAAAGCAAGCTAAATCTCGACACAATTTATAAAAAGAAGGGAGGTAAATAAGAACCTTTTCCCAGTCACTGGTCGCACGCGAGTAGAGATGTCGCCAGAGCCACCATTGATACGATCCTTAATCACCTTTTTGGTTCGAGACTCAGCCTCCAATCTATCAGCATACATCTTTGTTATCTTCCTTGGATGAAAATTTGTCCTAACCCTAAATCAGGAAAACCCACAAACGATGTAGACTTATAAGCAGCTCCGAGGTTAGAGATGCAAATAGAAACCCTAGAATCTACCCAGGAAATCACAGAGAAAATTGAGGAGCTCTTGAACAGAAACAATCCATTAATGTATTAAAAAACTGTGGATTTTGCACACGACGCCTTTGGTGGCTTCACGACGATCTCTACGGTTTGAGAAGAATTCGGGAAATTTACATCCAATCAAGTAAAACAGGTCGGATCTCGGTCGGGTCGGGTCGAAAATCAGGATTAACCGGTTTGACAATGGATCTGCGATTGAACCGGTTTAATCCGGCAATTTCAGTAGACTTTGCGGTTCGAATTTTCTTTGACAACGCGGTTAAGTTAATTTCCTATTTTTTCAACACGCGGTTCGCTGCTTTTTTCCTTTTTTCTTTTTTCTTGTTTTGTCAGGTTCACTTTTTTGTTTTTAAAACATCATCGATTCCTTTCCTTGTAATGGTTTTTAGATTTTAAAAAATAAAAATAAAATCCCTAAAAGTGAAAAAGTTTTGAAACTCAGAAAAGCGCTAGCTAAGCTTTCTTCTATAGCTAATTCTCTCCGTTTCTTCTATGACTGATCCAATCCTGCTTCGACTCCGTATCTAGGGTTTCTGACGTCTGATTCGGTAAACTCCTGCGTTTCAATTTTTATGTTTTATTTTTTAGGGGGTTTTATCCCTTTTCTATGTCTTTGTTGTTTCAATCGTAAGAAGTTGAGACGCGACAAGCTCAGATTCAGGATCCTTAATATTTTCTCTGTTCTTTCTTTTTGTTTGGTTAATTAAAACAAGCCCCAGGCTAAAGAACAACGATTCATCTCTTCTCTAGAACCTTATGGTTGGTTAATTTGAAATTTCAGTTGCGCCTAGGTCACTTGTCCGAGTCTGATTACACTTCATTTATGTTTGTGTTTGCGCTTCTTGGGTTTTCTAGTTAGTTTTAAGCTACTGACTTCTTTGATGTTTTTGTATGTAGGAAATGTCTCGAGCTGAGTCATTGTGGGAGAGGCTTGTAAATGCTGCCTTACAGAGAGATCGAATAGGAAGAGTTGATGGTGCTCAACAGGGTAGTATTGTTGGCTATGTACCTTCATCACTAGCCAACAATAGGGACATTGATGCTATCTTGAGAGCTGCAGATGAGATCCAGGATGAGGATCCCAACATTGCAAGAATCTGTAAGCTCACTTTTGTCTTTTTTTTTTTTTTTTTTTTCCCTTAGTGGGTTTAGCATTTTCTTTTCTCTGTGCAGTGACACTTGTTGACAATTTTTTTACTGCAGTGTGTGAGCATGGTTACTCACTTGCACAAAACCTTGATCCTAATAGCGAGGGAAGAGGTGTTCTACAATTCAAAACTGGATTGATGTCAGTTATTAAGGTATTCTTCTCTTCTGTACGTTCTAAGTTTAATATGGTCATCCATAAGAAATTTGACTGAATATGTTTGTAGTGTCATTGGCAGCTGTATTAATACTGTAATGCCATTGATAATTAATTGTTGAGCTTGTATTGGATGATCAATGTGTTACAGATAATTTGGAATTTCTGTCGTTTGGAAACTTGAATGCATTGCTAGTATATTATGTCATCGACTTCGTTGGATTTTCGTAATGTGATTTACCGATGGTTTTTTCATCCAAATGCTTTGTTCTCCCTTGGTCAATTGTAGCAAAAATTAGCAAAAAGAGAGGTTGGTACCATAGACAGAAGTCAGGATATTCTCCGACTACAAGAATTCTACAGGTTGTACAGAGAAAATAACAATGTTGACAAGCTGAAGGAGGAGGAAAAGCAGCTCCGTGAGTCGGGGGTTTTCACTGACGAGTATGTACATAAATGATAATCGTCGATTTTTATCTTCTTACTATTGTTGTTGAACGCCAAACTTAACTCAGACATCTAAATCGCTCTCCGTACTGTTTGATATTGGCTTCCAGGCTGGAGCGGAAAACAGTAAAAAGAAAAAGAGTTTTTGCCACTCTTAAAGTTCTGGGAACTGTGTTGGAGCAACTGGCAAAAGATATTCCTGAAGAGGTTGTGTAGAAATCTCTTAACACCTCTCATTTCTTTCATACATTTGTTGGACTGGAAAGTGAATTTGTGAGGATGAGAATGTAACTAGTTGATGCTAATAAACTCCTGTTCTGCTAATAATTACTTGTTTTGTACCTCTACAGCTTAAGCATGTTATTGACTCAGACGCTGCTATGAGTGAAGACACAATTGCTTATAACGTTATTCCTCTTGATGCTCCTGTCACTACGAATGCCACTACGGCTTTCCCTGAGGTGTGCTATTTTCTATGTTATACATTTATGCATGCTATGTAGCTTGTCTTTTTATGACAGAAAAATGTGAGCAGGTTCAAGCGGCGGTTGCAGCATTGAAGTATTTTCCAGGCTTGCCAAAATTGCCTGCTGATTTCCCCATTCCCGCTACAAGGAATGCTGATCTGCTTGATTTTCTTCATTATATATTTGGGTTTCAGGTTTGTATATCTGAAAAGTGCTTATCGAGCATAGCGCTCATGAAAACTTTCTTCTGAGGTTTTTTTTCTTCATTTTCTAATATATCAATTTTAATGGCCTCAGAAAGACAGTGTCTCGAATCAGCGTGAACATATAGTTCTTCTTCTGGCTAATGAGCAATCCCGTCTTAATATTCCTGAAGAAACAGAACCCGTAAGTACCAAAGTTATTTCAATTTTATATGATTATTTTCTACAAAAGCTTGTGGATACAAAGTAATCATTTGTTATCTTGGGTTCATTACTAAAGCTAAAACTTCTAGTTAATGAAACTTAATATCATATTTGTGTTCATTCTAAAGACTTTATGCGTGGTAATTGTGCACTGCACATGTTCCTAGCTTGTCTGCCTCTTTTTTGAATTTAAGATCTGATGAATAATCTTGTTTTCTTCTGCTCAGAAGCTGGATGACGCTGCAGTGCATAAGGTGTTCTTGAAGTCCCTGGAAAACTACATAAAGTGGTGTGATTACCTCTGTATTCAACCTGCTTGGAGCAAGTAAACTATCCTCTCTGCCTTCTCTATTTCCCCTGCTACCAGACTACCACTCTTGCATATTCATTGCAAACATTTTGTGAGATGCAGTTTAGAAGCCATCAGTGGAGAAAAGAAATTGCTATTCCTCTCTTTGTACTTCCTGATTTGGGGTGAAGCTGCCAACATACGATTTCTTCCAGAATGTTTGTGCTACATATTTCACCATGTAAGTTTATGCTGACTGTTAACGGGGTTCTATTGTCCCTTCATTGCTGGTTTAAGATGAATGAAATCTCCTACCTACTTACCGCTCTGACTTACTACTGGTTCATTTTTGTCATTAAATGATGTTTGTTTGTCCTTTGTGCTGATGCTGATTATTTTTGTACAGATGGTTAGAGAAATGGATGAGATCTTGCGCCAGCAGGTTGCTCGCCCAGCTGAGAGTTGTATGCCAGTCGATAGTCGTGGCTCTGATGATGGTGTATCATTCCTTGATCATGTCATTGCTCCGCTATATGGAGTGGTTTCGGCGGTATGTTCTCTGAAAGATTCTTTCACCTTAGACTTCTCTGGATTTTCCCTCTCTCTGCTCTCTTCATGTTATGTAGGAAGTATCTTCTTTGATGATACGTTGCTGCTTCGTAATAGACAAACATACACCGTGGACTGTAGCACGAGAATGTTTTGCTTTTCTTAGGAAAGAATTTGCCTAATCATTTAGACTAATGATTAAATTAGTGATTCTACTACTTTTTTTTAATGGAATAGGCATGGACATCTTTGATCAATAAATTTGTTGATACCAATGGGAAATTTTGTTTTCAATTGGAATTTCTTGATGGGTTTTACTGCATTCACAATTCAAAATGTTGAGATACGTTTCATAGCCTGTATATTTCTTGATATAATCTATGTTGGCTGGTGTTATTTGATTCCAATATTCTGTATCAAAACAGAATGCTGTTTTCATCGTGCTTTCTTATGTATAAGTATTCATTTTGTAAATTGTGTTTTTGATTTTAATGTAATAATCATGGATAGACTTGTACTGTTGTTTAATGGGGTATGTGCAGGAAGCTTTTAACAATGACAATGGTCGAGCACCTCATTCAGCTTGGAGAAACTATGATGATTTTAATGAATATTTTTGGTAAGTATTTAATATCTTTGTCTTTTGGGTGAATTTTCGCTGCCTCTGCTGGCTGGCTTATAATTTTTATTTTCAAGGTCGCTTCACTCCTTTGAGCTTGGTTGGCCATGGCGTACCAGTTCATCTTTTTTTCAGAAACCTATCCCGAGAAAAAAGGTCTGCAATGCCCCTTATATGTTTTAGTAGGAATTTTGTATTTATATTGGTTTTGTTGCTTCTTTAATGCATGTAGCCATCCATTTACCATTGAGATGACAGTTTTAAAATGTCTATATGTCAGCTCCTAGACTATGTTTTAAAAGTTGTATTGAAGTTAGATGACGTATGGTCTCGCTGTTGTACTCATTTACTTTCCTTAACGCTAAGTAGGTTCCCGACTTTCTATTTGATTTTATAGGTCCTTATCTGTATAGTTTAATTTAAAATCTAGATACAGTCATCCACTTTTTCCCCATGGGTGTGTATCAGATGTTAAATATACTGGTTTTATCCTTGCAGTATGAGCTCAAAACCGGCAGGGCTAAACATCGAGGAAAAACTTCCTTTGTTGAGCACAGGACATTTTTGCATCTCTATCACAGTTTCCATCGGTTATGGATATTCCTTGCTATGATGTTTCAGGTTTGTAATCCCGTCTCAGGGTCCCGTTTACTTATAGTCAACGCCTATCCTTGGTGGCCTATTTTTTTCTGGGACTGTTGTTTTATAGTTGCGTTATCTGCTCAAGATATTTCATTTAACCTGTTCTTTAACACTTTTTGGTAGTATTAATTATATCTTATCAAAAAAAGGTTCGCCTACTAATATTCTGACATGATTCTTTACAGGCATTAGCCATTATTGCGTTCAATAAAGATGACCTTACTTCCAGTAAGACTTTACGTGAAATCCTCAGCCTGGGTCCGACTTTCGTAGTTATGAAGTTTTCTGAGAGTCAGTCTTAAACCTCATACGCTTTACTTTATCTTCTTTTTATTGTTATGAATTAGTAAAGAACAATCATACGTTTAATGTTCATAGGTGTTCTGGATGTTATCATGATGTATGGTGCCTATTCCACAACAAGACGTCTGGCTGTTTCTCGCATTTTTCTTCGCTTCATTTGGTTTGGCCTTGCTTCCGTCTTCATATCTTTCCTCTATGTGTATGTTAATATTCTTTTCTTGTACCTTCTTCAGCTTTCATTTTCCATGTGCTATGTTCCTTTATTTTTGGTGTAGCTTTTGCATTCCTTTGTTTGATATTTATTTGTGTGTCCAGGAAAGTACTTAAAGAACCAAGTTCTGACTCGACCATACTTAAGCTTTATGTGATCGTCATAGCCATCTATGGTGGTGTTCAGTTCTTTTTTAGTATCCTGATGCGTTTCCCAACTTGTCACAACATTGCTAATAAATGTGACCGGTGGCCTGTGATTCGATTCTTTAAGTGGATGCGCCAGGTTTGAACCTCATGTTTCTCTTTCGTTCGTAATACTTGAAATCTCTTAATTTCTTTAATTCTCTGATGCTTATTTGTTTCTTTCAGGAGAGACACTATGTTGGCCGTGGCATGTATGAAAGGACATCTGATTTTATAAAGTAGTTTCTTCACCTATCTTCAATTACTTAATTTTAGTTATCTTGTTTTCTGGAGATTTCTGATATGATCTATTTCAATAATCTTTAATGATTGTTAAACTGTATTTTTTGTACTAGTGTGGGAGAAGCTGCAGATATACTTGTTTAATTGATACCAACTTACTTCACCCCATATGGTCTTTATGTTTTTTTTTTTCAATTTGTAAAGAATTTACTGAACCAATCATACAACACAGGTACTTGCTATTTTGGCTTGTCGTTCTGTCTGCAAAGTTCTCATTTGCGTACTTTCTTCAGGTTGGTATATCTAGCTGGAAGCAAAATTGTGATTTTTTACTGAAGATTGTGATTTTGTGTATGTATATATATACATATGTTACATGGATAAAAATCCTACATATGTACCAAAGTGTTTGCAACTCGGATTACTTATTTTTCTCACGCTGATGAATTTGCAGATTGAGCCGCTCGTTGGCCCCACAAGGATAATAGTGAAGCAGAACAACATTCCGTATTCCTGGCATGATTTCGTTTCGAGAAGTAAGTATGGAATTTGAAACATTTTCTGGTGTTCTAAGATTTTCATACTTTGATATTTTTTTTACCTGGATGCAGAAAACTACAATGCTTTGACTGTTGCCAGTTTATGGGCTCCCGTGGTAGCTGTAAGTTCAATGGACTTTACATGAGGGTTGGCACTTGTATTATTCCTTTTTTTTTTTCTGCAATCACTGAATCAAGTTGTTGTCTATGGAGAATCACTTCACTTTTAGGAGGATATTGTTTACAACTATTACACAAATTGTGAAATTTATTGCGATTAGGATGAATGTTGCTGCTGGGGTTCACAGTTACGTTTCCCATCATGGTTTTGAAACTTTGTCTTTTATCTAACGCAGATTTACCTTTTGGACATCCATATATTCTACACCATTGTCTCTGCTTTTCTCGGATTCTTGCTTGGTGCAAGAGATCGTTTGGGAGAGGTAAGTGTGGTTTCACTCCTCTTTGTCTTACAAATGTCAAAGTTCAGACATTTGAAACTGTTGGAAAACTGTTTGTAAGTGGTTAGGTTCTTACGTTTCTTATACTTTCCTTGCAATTTTCACAGATAAGATCTTTAGAAGCAATTCACAAACTCTTTGAGGAGTTTCCTGGGGCCTTTATGAAGGCTCTTCATGTTCCTCTTACCAATCGGTGAGTTCCTTTTCATCTGCTACCTAAGAACTTCATTTTTCCTGTATGTCTCCCTTTGTTAAATATTAACATTTTCTTGTCTTCATATTTTGTCGCTTATAATTTAAAATCATGTGCAGGACGTCTAATCCTTCTCATCAGGTAGTGATGTTTTTCACTCTTCTCTTTTCTGTAGCTGTTGGCTTGTTTTACATTATATAAATCTCTACTTTCCTATATAGTGTACATGAATTTTTTGTCCCAACCGAGTCATGTTAGTTTTCTTCTTACTATTGTTGTTCATATTTGCATGTGATTATCAATTTAAAGGCTGTGGATAAGAACAAAGTTGATGCAGCACACTTTGCTCCATTTTGGAACCAAATAATAAAAAGTCTACGAGAGGAAGATTACGTCACTGATTTGTAAGTGCTTTATGCTTTACTGTAACGATGCTGTGTGTGTAATTCTCTAAGCTTCTACTATTAGATATTTTTCGTTTCTACTCTTTTTTCACATCTGGAATCACTTTCAGTGAGATGGAGTTGCTCCTGATGCCCAAGAATTCTGGTAGGCTCCAATTGGTTCAGTGGCCACTTTTTCTTCTTTCCAGCAAGGTGAGTTTGTTACTTTACCTGCTTCTGTATGAAATCCAATGTTTTATTGTGTCATTTGGCTTGCCTCATTGCTTTTCATAAAAATTGTATATGAGGTTACGTACTAGTGACAACTATTATCTGATAATCTGTAGATATTATTGGCCAAAGAGATTGCTGCTGAGAGTAATTCGCAAGAGGAGATTCTGGAGAGAATTGAAAGGGATGACTATATGAAGTATGCTGTTGAGGAAGTCTATTACACTCTCAAACTTGTCCTAACAGAAACTTTGGAAGCCGAAGGGAGGATGTGGTATTGGATTTTTGTCCCTAAATATGACTTGCAATGATTGTTGCTGGATAGAGAGATGATATTTTTTTGTGAATTTTTTAGGGTGGAGAGAATCTATGAAGATATCCAGGCCAGCTTAAAGGAGAGAAATATACATCATGACTTTCAGTTGAACAAACTCTCCCTTGTTATCACGAGAGTGACTGCACTCTTGGGAATCCTGGTACTCGCATTGCCACTGCTACTTATGTCTCTTTCAGAAATGCCTTTATTTTACGGTTCTTAATTATTAAATTAGTATTTTCTATGATGCCGAGTCATAATATTGTGAATTATAGGTGTCCTTACCTATTAGTGGGTGAAGGATGCCATATTATTTATTATATATATATATATATATATTTATAACCCATATTATTTATTATATATATTTTAAATTGTACTCAATTGCATGGACAGAAAGAAAATGAAACACCGGAGCATGCAAAAGGGGCCATCAAAGCACTTCAGGATCTCTATGATGTTATGCGGCTTGACATATTAACTTTTAATATGAGGTGCGTGTAAAGTTAATGATTTGGCTTGCTTTCTTTATGCAACGATTCAGTTGTTCTTTTCTTTTTCATGTTTGATATTCTTTTCAAAATTATTTTGCTCTGTGTAGGGGTCACTATGAGACGTGGAACATATTAACTCAAGCCTGGAATGAAGGTCGGCTTTTTACAAAGTTGAAATGGCCTACAGACCCTGAGCTGGTATAATGATGATTCTTGTTGTCAATGCTATTAGTAAACTGAGTTATTTATACGCCAGTCTGATAATTATCTTTGATTTGCAGAAAGCTCTCGTCAAAAGACTGTACTCTCTATTTACTATCAAAGATTCTGCAGCGCATGTTCCTAGAAATCTTGAGGCCAGACGCAGACTGCAATTCTTCACCAATTCTCTATTCATGGATGTGCCACAACCCAAGTCTGTCCGCAAGATGTTATCCTTCAGGTATTTCTTTATCCATACTTTTTTCATATAGTCCCAGCAAGCTCTACACAATCTTACTATCTTCTTTGGGACTTTTTTCAGTGTCTTCACTCCATACTATTCCGAGGTTGTGCTATACAGCATGGCTGAACTCACCAAGAGAAATGAGGATGGAATATCAATCTTGTTTTATCTTCAGAAGATATATCCAGGTATACCAGCCTTGTGAGTTCTTTTAAAAGCTAGTGACTTTTCTAGCTTTTTATGTTTCTTACTTGAACAGTCTTTTCTCTTTGTTAGTTGACTTGCTTGTATGCTTCTGTGCTTAATTGTGTTACCATTATAGATAGGTGTCTAAAATGTTTCTCCACGAAATTTGATTTTGCAGATGAGTGGAAAAATTTTCTTGCACGCATAGGACGAGATGAAAATGCATTAGAAGGTGATCTAGATAATGAAAGAGATATTCTTGAACTTCGATTTTGGGCCTCCTATCGTGGGCAAACGTTAGCTAGAACAGGTAAAGTAAACGAATAACTAAACCTCTTTTTCTATTATCTCACATTGCAAGTAGTATTGGTATCTCTATCAAGAAAGGGACCTTATTTTTTAGCTATTCCCTTGCAAATGTTATCAATATATTTCTTTACTTGTTATCTGGAATTATACGTGCAGTTCGCGGGATGATGTATTACAGGAAAGCCCTCATGCTTCAGTCTTATCTGGAAAGAAAGGCTGGTAGAGGTAAGAGGCTAAGATCTTTCTATAAATATCATTTGTTGGCAAGTTTTTTCTTTAAGGCTATCTCACTATTACAGACGAGGAGTCCACACTTTCTGGCAATGACGCAACAGATGCTGAAGGATTTGAGTTATCTCCTGAAGCAAGGGCCCAAGCAGATCTAAAGTTTACATATGTTGTCACATGCCAAATATATGGAAGACAGAAAGAAGATCAAAAGCCTGAAGCTGTTGACATTGCATTGCTAATGCAAAGGTAAGAAGGCACTTCTCTGGATTCCTCTCTTGGTTAAGGAGATGGACTTTTCTATCTCAGGTCTGGTGCTTCTGCTATCTTTCTGCTATATATATAGATTGTATTATTAAGGTAATCTCTTTCATTCTGTTGGTAGAAATGAAGCTCTCCGCATTGCTTATATCGATGTTGTTGATACTCCAAAAGAGGGTAAATCTCATACAGAGTATTATTCAAAACTTGTGAAGGCTGACATCAGTGGAAAGGATAAGGTAAACTTGCTATTATCTATGTACCCAGTCACAAGACTAGTATTCTTGTTTCCTTAATGTTTGAAACACTTGAACTTACTTCAATCGATGGGTATATTACGCTGTAAATGAACTTGCATTTCTTCCCCCTTTTCCTCTTTGGTTTTTCATTTTTTCATATGGGATGGCCACTTTTTTTATGCAGGAAATTTACTCCATAAAGTTACCTGGGGACCCAAAACTTGGCGAAGGCAAACCTGAGAATCAAAATCACGCCATTGTATTTACTCGTGGAAATGCAATCCAAACTATTGATATGAATCAGGTTAGGATGCAAGTCTTCTCTTGGCATATTTTTGATTTAAATGCATTCTTTTGAGATTGTGTGGGTTCATATAGTTAAGTTTCTGTGGAAGTTCAATCAAGTAGATTAGAAATACATAGGCTTTGTAAAGAATAGTAAGATTAATAGTTTGAAAATTAGATAGTAAGTAATACAAATAGGCTGTGAGAACAACAGTGCTTCATAGCTCATGCACATGTCTAATTGAGATATCTGACTGTAGGAGATGTTGAGAATTGGAAAACCAGCTTAAACATATCATATGTAGCTGTAGTTTGATTGGGTTAACCGAGCATTACCAATACCTTGTCTAATCCATGTAATTTTAATTTATTGAGTTGATTTCCTCTTATAACTATAAAAAACCTAAGGCATCACTAGGTAGAATTTTACTTCGGCATCATTTGACCATATGTGACATTCGAATAAGATTTATTCTCTTTCTTGGACCAAAGTGAAAATTTGCACAATTCTAAGTAAGCACATATTTTAGCAAGTACAAATAATATGAAATTCACTAACAAAGAGTGGTTCCTAGCCTTGTTTTGAAGTTTGACGCTCAAACTTAAAACACATAATTCTTGAGTAGGAAGACTTCAGTTTCTTTTGCTAACATAGAAAAATGGTTCCTTACTGAAAAGCACATACTGTTACATTTGAGTTTTCAGTTGGACATCTTATCACAGGTGAATGTACCTGAATCTTCTATCATATGTACATGCGTGCTTGACATTTTTTATGTTTATATACGAGGGCTAATTACATCCCCAACCTCTAGCATCATGTTCTCTGTGTTTTTTTTCCTTATTTGTTAGGATAATTATTTCGAAGAAGCCTTGAAAATGAGAAATCTTTTGGAAGAATTTGAACGGGACCATGGAATTCGACCACCTACCATTCTTGGAGTTAGGGAACATGTCTTTACTGGAAGGTGTGACCCAGATATTCATATATCGATCTACTTATTTTATACCATTACCTTACATTGTGTGCGAAAATATGCAGTGTCTCCTCCTTGGCCTCTTTCATGTCCAATCAAGAAACCAGCTTTGTGACCTTAGGTCAACGAGTATTGGCGAAACCCTTAAAGTAAGCTACTACCAATAAGTTTTATCTTCCTTGAACTGCTAAATCAGACTGAATCCTTAATTGATTATTTCTGAATTCTAGGATCCGCATGCATTATGGTCATCCAGATGTCTTTGATAGAGTTTTTCATATCACACGTGGTGGTATCAGCAAGGCCTCTCGGGTCATCAATATTAGTGAAGATATTTTTGCTGGTAAAGTCGATTCGTTAATTGACAGTTGCTTTCATAGCTGATGGGTGTTTTAAGACAGTAAAAAAAATGCATGAATGATTTAGTGAATTTCTGAATGTTGAGCCATTTTTTATCTAAATTTCTTTCACATGAAAAATGTTAATCCTATAATGCTATTGTTTTCAGGTTTCAACTCAACTCTACGTCAAGGGAATGTTACTCATCATGAGTATATTCAGGTCCGTACTTTTTAACTCTTTACAGTTAAATTAATAAATATATATGCATTAATTTCTATTTACAGGTGGGCAAAGGGCGAGATGTTGGGCTCAATCAAATTGCGCTGTTTGAAGGAAAGGTTGCTGGTGGGAATGGTGAACAGGTTCTTAGTCGGGATGTATACCGACTGGGACAGCTCCTTGATTTCTTCCGGATGCTTTCATTCTACTTTACAACGGTTGGCTTCTACTTCTGTACAATGGTATGTAGACCCTCTTGTGTCATAGTGATTTTTTGCCTTTAGGTTTCAAGTTGACACCTGCATCTAGAAGTAACTGTATAGAAAAAGTTTATAGAAAAATAAGAACACTTAGCAATCAACTCTATAGAAAAAGTTTATGACAAGTCGATTATGAAACTCTGTGTTCCACTCCAATTTTGCCCCTTGTATTGGGAGCTGTTACTGATAAGTTCCAGGAAAATCAAGCTGATGAATTGATTTATGGCCTTTTGCAGCTGACGGTGCTTACTGTGTATATTTTCTTATATGGGAGGGCATATCTGGTAAGCATAACTACCTGATGTTGGCTATGATGCATGTGCTATCTTCATAAATGATTATTGTTCGGCTTATTCGTGCATATTGATCCTGGGTGAAGGTATTATAACCCTAATTGTGTTTGATTCTTTATAGGCACTTTCTGGAGTTGGAGCTACTATCCGAGAAAGAGCTATTCTTCTGGATGATACTGCACTTAGCGCCGCATTGAATGCTCAGTTTCTGTTTCAGATTGGTGTCTTCACTGCTGTGCCAATGATTTTGGGATTTATTTTGGAACAGGGTTTTCTCCAGGTACTGGTTCTCCACCATTTTAGTCAGATCATATTGTTATGCCATATTTTCGCATATGATTGACAGGGACTCGTGTGTTAAAATTTCCATGGAGACTAACACGTGTTCTGAATTAGCTTGTTAATTTTCTTGATTATTGTATTGTATACTTTATCCACAGTCACATGTTTTCTTTATAATGTTTTGATGTTAGTTTGGAATTTATCTCTCTTAAGCTTCTTTCGTCTGACTCTTTGTAATTCACTGTATTCTGGAGACAGACTCTATTGTCCTGAATAAACGTATTCTTTTGTTTTATTTCTATAAAGAGATCCTTACTTGATATGGGCATATAGTTAACTAGTCATTTACTTGATACTGACACGTGTTCTGAGTTAGCTTGTTAATTTTTTGTGTTAATAGAACTTATTTTCTCCATCTTTCTTTGTGTAGGCCATTGTGAGTTTCATAACAATGCAATTTCAGCTATGTACTGTCTTCTTCACATTTTCCCTTGGCACAAGAACCCATTATTTTGGACGGACAATTCTCCATGGTGGTGCAAGGGTATATTCTCATTCTCAGTTGTTAAATCTCTTATCTCTCTATATCGTATGGAATGTGATGAACTGTGTTTGTCAACAGTACCAAGCCACTGGAAGAGGCTTTGTCGTCAAGCATATCAAATTTTCTGAAAACTACCGTCTTTATTCCCGAAGTCATTTTGTCAAAGGGTGAACTCCTCGTATACTCTTTAGCTTTTATGTATATACATGATTAATGTTTACCTGTTTTAGCCATAGTAAGAGATTGAAAATTCATTGATCTGCTACTTTTCTTTTTCTCTAGGATGGAGGTTATCCTCTTATTGGTTGTCTACCTTGCATATGGCAATGATGAATCTGGTGCCGTTTCCTACATCCTTCTGACTGTTAGCAGCTGGTTTTTGGCTGTTTCTTGGCTGTTTGCTCCGTACCTGTTCAACCCTGCAGGATTCGAGTGGCAGAAGTAAGTGGTGCTATCTCATTTATATCCGGTTGAGTAACATGTTCTCTTATTGAACAAGATCTATGTTCTCCTTTCAGAGTCGTGGAGGACTTCAAAGAATGGACAAACTGGCTCTTTTACAGAGGTGGAATTGGAGTGAAAGGAGCTGAAAGCTGGGAAGCTTGGTGGGAAGAAGAACTGGTAAGAACTAATGCTCTACAGGCTGTAACAGTTCACTTTCAGAGTCCGGGATTTCTTACTTGTTTTTCTGCCTGATTCGGACATACTAATTATATTTGTACGTCAACAGTCTCACATTCGGACTTTGAGCGGGAGGATAATGGAGACTATTTTAAGTCTACGATTCTTTATCTTCCAGTATGGTATTGTCTACAAACTAGAGCTGCAAGGATCAGATACATCGTTTGCGGTATAATGTTTCCCTTCATTGACTACTTGTATCTTTTCCACGTCTTGGTTCCTCGTTGTTAACTAGTTGAAGTATAGCAGAAATCATTTATGATTTTGCAACAGGTTGCTATATGGTCTTTTCTGTGAAAGCAGCTAATAATATTACTTATCTATCTGCAGGTGTATGGTTGGTCTTGGGTTGCCTTTGCGATGAGTATAGTACTTTTCAAGGTCGGTTTATTCCATCAACATGCTTCGTTTTCCAATAACCTTAGTCATCTGACTAAATTGTATTGCATGATCTGAGATATCTCCCTTGTTTTCTTTGGACAATGAAAATAGGTCTTTACCTTCAGCCAGAAGATTTCTGTCAATTTCCAGCTTTTACTGAGGTTTATACAAGGCCTTTCCTTATTGCTGGCTCTGGCTGGCATAATCGTAGCGGTTGTGCTAACAAAATTGTCAGTAATAGACATATTTGCTTGCGTACTGGCCTTCATACCGACAGGATGGGGAATCCTTTGTGTAAGTTTTTCTTCTTGTCACTTGAGATACCTTCATTTCTTTCTCATCTTTGCAGAGTCATAATTTCACAAACATATCCTCTCTATTTGTAGATTGCGTGTGCTTGGAAGCCAGTCATAAAACGAATTGGAATGTGGAAATCGATCCGTTCCCTAGCAAGACTATACGATGCATTGATGGGAATGCTCATATTTCTTCCCGTTGCTCTATGTGCGTGGTTCCCTTTTGTGTCGACCTTCCAAACACGTATGATGTTTAACCAAGCGTTTAGTCGAGGGCTCGAGATCTCTCTTATCCTCGCAGGAGACAATCCCAATTCCGGCCTTTAAAAAAATTGATTAGAATTTGCCTTTTTGGAAGTTCTATTTATATGTTTATGTTTGTCAAACATCTATCTGTGTTTAGATTTCCGAGTGTAGTAGTAGAGATTGATGGGAGCCTGTCTGTAGTTTTAGGAATTTTAAGACTTGTGTAACATATACCTTAAATTTATAGAAATCTTTGGAAAAAAATTCAGAACAAAAATTAAAACAACAAAGTTAATTTATTCATTGGGGGTAAAAGGGTAAATATCAGATTGGGATCCAGTCACCGAGGCGCGTATTATATTTCAACCCGGTTTCATAAAAGTTAATATGACACGGAGACGACCAAATTACCAAACCCACACCGTTAAGATCAGATCTAAGCGTTAATTATTTTGACACAAGAATCCACAATGCTAGATATAAAAAGCCCATAATTCTACAGGCCCATCTAAACAAAGTCTGGACCTAATTTTCTCTAACGCTGGAAGGTTCTTGTTCGAAGGTCTTCATCAGAAGTCTACAAGGGTACCGTTGTGGCAGAGCATATTACCAGAAAACTCCACAGAATTCGTTATTGGAAGAGAGAGAGAGAGAGATGGCGGGTGACACAGGTTGGAGGAAGATCAAACTTTTATGTCCCTCCGTATCGAAGATTGTTGAGTGGGTTGCTTGGAACGACCAGAAACTAGACTTTAGAGCCATAGCCGCAGCGTTTGGGCTCGAACCGTCGACGGTGAAGCTCAATGGTCACTTCATAAGCAGAGGTATTGATCTAATGGCCACTTGCGTCACATGGCAGTCTTTGCTCGCTTTCTTCTCCGCTAAAGGCCTGTCTACTGGAAAACACGAAGCCGATGCCCTCCTCGTCCACGGCAAGCTCTCTAAACTCGGTACCAAAAGTGAGTTTCTTCCTTTGCTTTGACAAGAAAATTTCAATTCAAACTCTGTCTAAAAGTATATCTTATCTCCTGTTCCCAGGAGCACACTCTGATCCTCAGGAGGACTTGACCTGCGATGGTGATCTTGATCTAATCAAAACGAAGAAGTTGAAACTTAAGTATTCAGGTATGAACTGTTTTGTCACACCATGTAGTTTTAAGATTTATGTGTCTGAGTTTAATCTGTCTTTTCGGTTTCATCAGTAGGAGAATCTCTGATCTCTGAATGTAACAAGAGAAAGCTATTGTCTGATGATCCACACTCACACAAGAAACTAAAATTCATCATGGATGATAGTTTTTGTGGGAGCGGGAGCGCTTCTAAAACGCCCGTGACGTGCAGTTTCAAGAGTAATGAGGGTCTGAAGAGGAGAAGAGAAGATGATATGATTGCTTCTGCATTTTGTAAGAAGATAAGATGAGAAGGACAATGTAGAAATCGAGCATGTAATAGTTTTTTGTCTCTGAAGTTTTTGACTAAACGAGAATGTATAATTCTAACTCTAAGAGCAAATCTTACACGGTCCAAAATTACCTTGTCGATACACATATGGTACAACTGGCATTCTTTTTCAAAGTTTTAAGCCTACTTGTCCGTGGAAAAATATTGCCAAGCTGCAGCAGCTCCTGCAACTAATATGATTTTGAAAATAAGTTTACTAGACAAGAACGGAGATTTAGCTGCAGGCGACTCTGATGATGGTGCTTCAATTGGTCTCCCTCTAATCTTGGCCGTGAATCTTGATAATAACTGCTTTAGCCCACCTGTTTTCTTTCCTGCTGGAGAAAACAGAACAATCATAAATGTGTCATTAGAATCAAGGGTTACTCACACAACAATGGTGACTAACCTTGGCTTTTGAGAAACCTTTCTTCTTCACCGATTCGTCTACGTAAAACATTGAGCAATGATCCAAAATACAATGCGAAGATGGTGCATGTGATTGTGATTACATTGTAGGGCATGCTAAAATCAGGAGTTGTCAAAGGGACGAGCAATACTTCTGTGTAAGAACGAACTAAGGATTTTTCCTGCAATAGACCAGAAGAAACAATGAAAGTATTGTATTTAAATTAGGGGACAAAAGCAGAGGGGTATTAACTAAGAGTGTTGTGTTATATCAGTTCTCTACCTTAAAACTTGATATTAAGGGCGATTTGCTGAGTTCTTCTTGAAAATCTAAACTAGCATGATGATTGGGAAAGCTTATCAAAGCCGATGGAATGTCAAATCCTTGATTAGCATCAGGGGGATATTCATCTATATGTAGAAAACCCTGTTGAGCAATGTTCAGACCCAAATTAGTTCAACAAACAGTATTTAGGAACACGAGATCAATGTAGTTGACAATCAAATTATGCTAAGTGAATTGGAATGTAATGGAGAACGAAAGACCACCTTATCATATTCGATTGATATGGCTGCAGATTTCACTTCACATGGTAGTTCCAGCATTATCTCCAACATGCCAGATGACACCTTATCAGTAGATGGTGAGACATTGATCTTCTTTAAGACTTCACTGTCTGTCTTCAGTTGTTGATCCACAAAAATTTGTAAGGTATGATAGTAAACCTTAATATACCATGGGAAAATCTGGAAAACATTTGCTTTTATTGTACAGCGTCCATCAGTGAGTTCTCTGACAGGTGAACTCTCCTGCGATTCTGTCGCTTTTAACAAGATGGCTATTGCGCCCCTTTCGTTGCCACTCCCCATCAAAAAACGACTTGCGTGCAATGGAGCTTGTTGACATGACCACTTTGAGGGAACTTTCCAAGTAAGGCCAAGATCAAATGGCTCACTGTCACTAGCATTGTCAATATCAAAGATAAAGAGAAAACTGCTGCTTTCTCGAAGAACCCTGTCTGGCTTAAAGGACAATTCAAAATCTGCGTTCTTCCAGAGTTTGTGTGCTTCTATCTCTGTATCCACGTTCTTTGATTCCTGACCAAGACGACCCTCCAACTGAAGATACACATGACTTGAATTTGCAAGAACACATCTCCCAACTACTTTTCGCCCAAAGAGGGAGCTAAGGGACCAACTGGGTTGTATATTTGTTTCAATAGAAGTAGTATCAGGCTGAAGAACAACAGTAAGAGATTGCTCCAGCACTATGCCAGAACCCAATCCCTCTTGACCAGATTCAACCGTGGATAAATGCAATCTCTGAGAATGATAAAAGCCTCTGTAAACAGATGGCCTATTCATTAGTGCAGAAATGCCATCCTTGTCTCTACATGGAAGCAGTTTTAGCCATGGGGTCAAGTTCTCAGTACAAACAGCTTCACGTGGCAGTGAACCATACCTCAGCTTGTCTGAATTTGTCCCAAATCCCCATGTAGGAGCAGCATAAGAAGTGGAAGATTCAAGAAAGTTGATGGAAGCACAGAAAAGCCCTGAAAGTGCATGAGTTAAGTTCTTCCAAGAAGTGTCAACCTGAGACTGAGGAACATCAAACACAGCCCATAGCTCGACCCCAACGGGCTTTGCATTCATACTTGATAGAGGGTCAAATCCTCCCCAATGTTCATGGTTCCAACGACCCTGAGTAAAAGATAGTTCCATCTCCTTGACCCGGAATTTCTGAACCTGTTTCAGAATTCACATTTCAGAGATTACAGAAAACGAAAACACTTGCACGAGAACAGGTCACTAAACTCCACCTGATGGAAAATGAATATTGATACAAATGGCGTAACAAACTCGGGTTACTCTCATAAATTCAACATCACTGCTACTCAAAATCTCAAAATGAAGCTAATTTGAAACAGTTGGTACAAAATTTTAAATTAGAATTTTCCAACATAGATCAGAAAGAGCAAATTCGTGAAGACCTAATCACATCCAAGCTAAAATCTCCGGTTCCAGGGAAAACCGAATGAGCAAAAATTCCTCCTAATTTCTAAGAAACATTCCTCCCTGATATCTAATCTCAGTTCATATAATAGGAAAAACGAAGAGGTTATTTACCAACTGAGAAATAGCTTTTGGGAAGAGATGGTGATGGCGGCCATGGGAATTCGAGGGAGGAGCTCGGTTCTCGAAATGGAAGTGAGCTAAAACTTTTCGATCAGGCAAAGGCTTCAACAGCAATGCTTCGCTGAATTCTTCGACTTGTGTCGATCCAAAAGCGATCGCAAACAAAAACGATTGCAAAACTAACAAAGGGATCCAGGATCGAACAAGGCTAGCCATAATCAGATTCAGAGATAAACGCCGGAGTAGGTCACTGACTTGTAATTACCACGGATCGGGCATTACATGAGTATAACGCTGAGCTCCGGCGAAGAGCGATTAACGAATGAAGAAGTGATGACGAAAATCGAAATCGGGATAAAGTACTAGACGTGAGAGTTGTGCGAAACCAGTTTACTTTCCTCCGACTACATTATTCAAAGTTTTTGTTTGTGATTTTCGGTTTAGTCTGGTTTGCGCTCGGTTTAACTCGATTTTAGTTTTTTTTTTCTTTTCCTAATGGAGATTGTATGCGAGTGGGCTTCGTCTAGTTAATCCAGCAAAGACACTTAACACAAACTATACTTAATGAACTCAATTGCTATACTGACAAGGGATACTAGAACCTCTTTAAAAAACATCCACAAAAATACAAAGCAGAAAGACACAAACACATTGTGGTAAGATTTCTCCACTGTCCAAGATTGGAAAAACGTCACCGGTGTAACTCCTCTATCGACTCCACGTATACATAATACACACAAAACTATAGTATAAAATAGTGTATCACATAGAATTCCTTTAATAGTTATTTAGTTTCGATATTATATGTTACGTTTCTCCAGACTTTGCATCATATAACGATAATGACTATTTAACCGGGGACCTTCTTTTCCCAGAATACCCCTTAACGCCAACAATTAAAAAACAAAAAGCCGGAACCCGCCCACCACAATGAAAAGCTCCGCCACCACCACCACCACCCTGTGAAAAAACGATGACGTTTCTACTACTTCTGCTCTTCTCCTTTCTCTCCCCGGCCATCTTCTCCGCCGATTATATCCCCTCAACGTTGGACGGGCCCTTCGTTCCGGTGACGGTGCCGTTGGACACCTCTCTCCGGGGAAAAGCCATCGATTTGCCCGACACTGATCCCCGCGTCCGCCGTCGTGTCACCGGTTTCGAGCCCGAGCAGATTTCTATCTCCCTATCTTCCGATCACGATTCCATCTGGGTCTCTTGGATCACAGGTTCATTTTACTACCTTTAATCACTTTTTCTTTTTACTGAAATATTACGTGATCTTCCCTTATTAATTACGTGATTTCTAATCATTCTCTTCAATTTTATTCCATCTACTTATAAAAGAAAAAAAAAACAAAAACACTTCCTCTTAAAGAAGAGTGTTCTTTTATGTAATAATAAATGCTAGCTATATCTGACTGACATAAGAGGAAGAACCTTATCACTCTGTTTAGTTACTTCAACCAAAAGTTAGAATCTTATTATAACTCTGATGCAAGCTGATAAATAAATGACTTAGGTTTTTGCATTTAACGAACTAGTGTTTGTCTTTCAAAGGTGAGTACCAAATCGGAAAGAACGTGAAGCCATTAGATCCGACAAGTATCAACAGTATTGTCCAATTCGGGACATTGAGGCACTCACTGAGTCACGAAGCCAAAGGACATTCACTTGTTTATAGTCAACTTTATCCTTTCGATGGTCTCCTTAACTATACGTCTGGAATCATACACCATGTTCGCATTACAGGTTCTTCTGTTTTTTGTTTCTTCATCTTCATTTTAGCTTTTATAGATTGGAGTCTGAAACCAAGTACACTGTCTACTTACTATCGCAGGGCTGAAACCAAGTACTGTCTATTACTATCGATGTGGAGACCCATCAAGACACGCTATGAGTAAGATACACCATTTCAGGACAATGCCGGTTTCTACTCCCTTGAGTTATCCTGGTCGAATAGCGGTTGTGGGTGATCTTGGTCTCACTTATAACACAACGGATACAATTAGTCACTTGATTCATAATTCTCCGGATCTCGTTTTATTGATCGGCGATGTGAGTTATGCAAACTTGTATCTAACAAACGGGACTAGCTCTGATTGCTATTCTTGCTCTTTCCCCGAGACACCTATACATGAGACGTACCAGCCACGTTGGGACTATTGGGGTAGGTTTATGGAGGATCTGACTTCTAAAGTTCCTTTGATGGTGATTGAAGGGAACCATGAGATCGAAAAGCAAGCCGAGAACAGGACGTTTGAAGCTTATAGTTCAAGATTCGCTTTCCCTTTTAAAGAGAGCGGCTCGTCTTCCACGCTCTATTATTCTTTTAACGCTGGTGGGATTCACTTTATAATGCTCGGTGCCTACATTGCTTATGACAAATCAGGTTCAATATTCTCTAGCTCTGACCTCAGACAGTTTACATGTTTTCACTCGCATTTACAGATTTGATTTCTCTCTTTGTTTCATGCAGCGGAACAATATGAGTGGCTAAAGAAGGATTTGGCTAAAGTGGATAGATCGGTAACTCCATGGTTGGTAGCTTCTTGGCATCCACCTTGGTATAGTTCTTATACAGCGCATTACAGAGAAGCGGAATGCATGAAAGAAGCTTTAGAGGAACTACTTTATTCTCATGGTACCGACATTGTCTTCAACGGACATGTAAGACTCAACCCAAAAAGCTGTCTCTTATATTTCCCATTCAATTTCATATGATTGACCGTTCTGTTTTCTTGTGAATACTTATTTGTCCAGGTACATGCTTATGAACGGTCGAACAGAGTTTACAATTACGAACTAGACCCGTGTGGTCCAGTTTACATTGTGGTTGGTGATGGAGGTAACCGTGAAAAGATGGCGATTGAGCATGCTGATGAACCTGGTAAATGTCCTGACCCTTTAACCACGCCAGATCCAGTCATGGGTGGGTTTTGCGCTTGGAACTTCACCCCGTCTGGTAAATTCTGTTGGGATCGGCAACCTGATTATAGTGCCATGAGGGAAAGCAGCTTTGGCCATGGAATCCTAGAGGTACTGATTCAATTAACTCTTCAAACGCACCGAAACAGAGGTTAAGCTGAAGTAGTCTAATTAAAAAAAAGTATTAATCACAATGCAGATGAAGAACGAGACATGGGCACTATGGACATGGTATAGGAATCAAGACTCGTCTAGTCAAGTTGGAGATCAGATCTACATTGTTAGACAACCTGATGAATGTCCGCGTCTCAACCGCCTTGTAAACCATTGCTAAGCTCAAAGTTTAAACAGAGATGGTCTGATAAAAGATTTGGGACTTGTTTGACGATGTAACAGTTTCTCCCAAGGAAAATAAAAAGTTTCAAAATTTCACCAGAAATAAACAAAAAGTTTCAAAATTTGTTTCTAAAAGATCTCAAGGAACTCAACGACGAAGCTGCTGCAAACAGGACAATGGCCTTTCTGAGCCATAAGCTCTTTAGAACAGAGCTTACAAAACGTGTGACCACAAGGAGTGAAAGATGCGCCTTTGATTTTCACCATGCAAGCGCAGCAGCTAAGCTCTCCTTCTCCACCATCGTGACCATCTCCTTCTTCCTCGTAATTCTCATCTTCTTCGTCTTCTTCGTACTCTTCATCGTCATCCATGGCGTATCTTGATCCTGTTAACCCCATCTGTCGATCTGTCTCTTCCAACAGATCCATCAACGACATCGTTTGCTTCGGTGCAGAAGCTGACGATGATTTCTTCTCCTCTGTTTCTCCTGAATCGTCCTCTTCATTGTCGTCATCGTCATCTTCATCTTCGCTTCCTCCAGCCGCCGCAGCTTCCGCTTCCGCAGCTTCTTGAGCCGCAACCGCCTCTCTCGCCGACATCTGCCTCTCTTCCACGAACGTGACGATCGGATGACGGCGTCTCGTATCTTCTTCTCCGTCACTGTGATCTCTAACGGAATCGTGCCGTGATAACTGCGGTTTAAAGCTCCTAGACGGTGGTCCATCGCCTAAAATGTTGATGTCAGGTGAGTCGTCCGGGTTTTTACTCGACCCGACCCGCATTGAAGATCCGCGCGTGAACATAGCGCGTCCTGAAGAACCAGGTGGATCTGACATCGGAATGACGTTCACTAGTTCACGGATGTTAACGTTGGCTAAACCGGCGGATTGTGACCGGAACGCTGTTCCAAGGTGTTTGGGATTAGGGATAAGGATATCCGAAGCAGGGATAAGAAGAGACGAGGTCCAAGCAGAACCGGTTCGTTTGAGTCGGAGTTTCTCACGGAATATTTGCCACGTGGTACGATCTTTGTGCCCTTCTTTGGCGTATTCCTCACGTATGATATCGAAAAGCGTTTGGCTTGTTGGGTGGTGGGGCACAAGAGATTTTGATGGCAAAGGTGGTGGCGACGGTGGAGATGACGGTTGTATAATGATCTCGCCGCCAAGCACAGCGTCTAGACTTAGTCCGGCTAACGAGTTACTACGGCTCTTTAACGCCGACATTTAACTCCACGCATCGATATGTTGTTACCTCTTGCATCGAATTTTACAGACTAGGATTCATCGGATTTGCTTATTACCTTAATTTTTCCTTTTTCAAAACAGGACTTCTTCGGTATTCCGCAAAATGCAAATGGTAAAAAAAAAAAGAGGGAAGAAAATATTTGGGATTGCGTTTTAACTTTTTGATATTTAAACTTTGCTTCTATTTTTTTTTTGTTTACCACCTTAAATTGAAAGAAAATTTGTGGGCACAAGTGTAACAAAGAACGAGTCTTCAGGTAAATAAGTTTGATCTAAATTAAGGATAAATCTATAATTTTTTCGTGTAAAATAGAAAGTTTTTTTTTTCCAAATTTTATTTTATTTTTATGACTGATGTGATTTATCAAGTTTTAAAACAGGATTGGCCAGTTTTAATGAGATATGTTATTTGACACATGACTAAACAAAAAGTGTTGTATCCTCGAATATAGCGTGGTCGTATCATGTGATAGAATGGTGTAAAATGTAGAGTTTGGTTTTCCTGACAACTAGGTTATATCTAAAGACATAGAGAAACCTAACAAAAAGTCAATATGTCCGAGTGGTTAAGGAGACAGACTTGAAATCTGTTGGGCTTCGCCCGCGCAGGTTCGAACCCTGCTGTTGACGATATTTTTTCATTTTTTTTAACATGGTAACACAAATCCAACTCGATGTTTTCGTTACGCTCGGTTTCGCGCACATAACCTAGTACCTGAGATTCTCATACTTCAGCATGGAAATGCTGATAGAGGAGAAATAAATCAACGAACATTTTGGAGGCGACACGCACGTGATAGAAGTCGGAACTCAATAAATCAACTAAGTCAAAATTGCAGACAACAAAACCTCTTAATATAATAGTACCAGGACGGACCAAAACTTGAGGAAGCATTCAACAACGATAAACTGATAGATATCAATACTTGACGGGTGCAAGAACATCCAACTGTGATCCAAGCTTCTCCTCAGCAACCTTCTCGGCCTTAGCTCTGAGCTTGTTAAGTTGCTTCTTTCTCTCATAAACCACTTGAGCTCTTTCCTTTCTCTTGTTCTCCAGCTCCTGCTCATAATTATGAAACAAACATCAATTAACTCATGATCTCACCTCAACTTAACCATGTAAAGCATTTATGATATCTTAAAACAACACATTTATGTTCTTTGTCGCTTTTCTTGCCAACATTCAATCAGATTACGGACAGAAAGCTCCACATGAGTAGCACACAAGAGAAACTGACTGTGAAGTAAAACATACCTTGATGGTGTCGTAGTGGTTCCACCCGACTTCAGAAGAAAGGCGGCCCAACAGACAGTATTTGTGGCCCGCCTGCAGCCTCAAGACCCTGATCGAGGAGGAAGATTCACGTTTAAGAGATAGATACAAATTAAAGAAAGAGAATAACAGAACAAATGAAAATGAAAGAAGGGTAAAAGGACAAACTTGAGAGCATCAGGAATGACCATCTTCTTGATCTTGTCGTAAGGAGTAGGAACACCTTCAAAGACCTTCAAACGGGCAAGTGCATTAGCTCCACGCTTAGTCTTGTGAGGAATCATACTGCCATAAAAAACACAAGCTCAAGTAAGTTCGCTTCAAAATACTTTCAACAACAAATCCAATTGACATATTTCAGTTTCAATTTTGTCAAAAAGGTTTAACATTGTATAACCTACAAAGTCACAAAGTGGGATTCTAAATTGTCAGCTTGCGAGCATGTCAACTCTTATTCAAGATTCATATACTTTGCTCAAATACAAGTTACTTCACTGTATCATGTTTACATTAGCTACGTTACTCACAGTACCAATTTCATAAAATCGGAGCTAAAATCACTGTAGAAAATTTTGAAAAGAGAGATAGAGAGAGAGAGATGAAGGTACTAACCCGCGAACGGTACGCCAGAAGATCTTGGAGGGAGCACGAAAGTGAATAGGTCCGTGAGAAGGTTTAGTGTTCATACGCTTGCGAAGAAACCTCATATACTTCATCTTCTGGCGAACAAGTCCGCCTGAGAGACAAATCTCCTCGCACCGGACGACCACAACTTTCTGGCCATTGAGCAGCTCCTTTGCTGTAATTGAGGCCAAACGACCAAGCATGTGATGACGAGCATCAACCACGACGCGCTTTGCGCATATTCCTGATCCAGACACCATTTTCACTCAGCTCTGATCAGCCGCAAGTTCACTACTACTCCGGAGGGGTGATTAAGAGTGAGCAGCTTATTTCAAATTAGGGTTTTTGCTCCATTTTATTGGGCCGAAATAACTGGCCATTGGGTAATGTAGTCCAATATAATTAGGCCCATCAAAATATTGCAATAGTTTAAGTGCCAAGAGGTATATTTGGAAAATAATATAAACTATAGGGGTTCATTTGTGAAAGTAGTATACTGTATAAGGTGAAAATATGATACACTTATCACGTACGTGAGTGTTGTTTGGCAGATTGCAGACATGCGTGGATTCTTAGAAGTTGGAACTCATACGATAGGAACGATTAATGTCAATATGTCATGTCTGAGCAAGTCTCAAGTTTAAATAATCATACTCTCATATAAAAAAATATATTCTTACTCTTCTGAAAATGTATACTACGTCCGAGATAGCCGCCGGCAATCGAAAAGTTTTCAACTTATCGGAGCTTTCTCAGCATAGAAGCCGCCATGATTGTTGGCTCCTCATTGACGGGAAGGTCCCCAAGAAAATTATATCTTTAACTCCCTTTTTTGTTATGTGTCAAGTTTTGTAACAACTTTGTTTTATCGAGTTTCAGTTTGTGTTAATTGTACGTACTGTTAAAAAAAAGGTCTATAATGTAACAACTTTCTATACAAAACAACTACAAGTTGAAGCGGTAAAATTTTACGAAATAGTGTAAAAATGTAAGAAAAAACTGTACAAAAAAGGAGAGAGAAAATTTCTTAATACCGTTTTTGGTAAAGTTTTTGTGATTGGTAAAAATAAAAATTGTAATATTTGTAAAGTGTTTTGTCACCAATTAGAACCAATATTTCGGATAGTTTGATCATGTAAGCACAGTAAAGCTAGCGATAAAGTCGTGCATAGTTATGGTCTATGACTTGGGCAGTTGACAATATATTGATTTTTTTAATTGTATTTGTTTTTTAAAACAACTTCAAATATTGAAAGAGAGTTAATAATATGCATGCAAAAAAAAAAAATTCATCAAGGAAAAGTATAGTAATAGAAACAAAAAAAGGAAAAAAAAATATAATAATCAGAAATAACATGACTATATTATAAATTAGAAAATATTGGAAAAACATAGTAATAATTTGATAAGCACACTATTAAGTTAAAAATATTTAAGTTTAATTTTTGTAAAGTGGAGATGGAAAAAATATATTGATCATAGTGTTAGTGGAGGAGTTTAAACGTTATACATACTAATAGATACTCCATCTTTCATGTTTTGTTACTTAAAATAAATATATAATTTTTGTTTTTTTCTCCTAAAAAATTTGTTATACTTGCTCAATGGCCACATTATCTATCTATTTATGAAAAGAAGAATTGAAGAGAACTGTTAAATAGGCTCGAAAGATACAAAACGGTAAGCCCAGTAATTGGCCCATAATAGAAGACATCGTCACTTTCGCAGCGCTTGGTGGTTCTCCAATTCCGTGTCGAAATCTTGTTAGGGTCAGACGATCTAAAGCCGATCGCTGTAGAATCAGTCTCGTGCTGCGCAGTTTCTTCAGCGTTCTCTCACTTGAGGTAGTCTTCTTGCTCTAATTATCATTGATCGATGTTAATGTAGAATTTTAGCTCATATATATGTTCAATGGTGACTTGATCCAGATCTTTCAGATTTTCAGAATAAGGGTTGGAATTCACTTACCTGGAGAGGGACTCTTTCTTCCTTCACTGAATATCTTCACCTGGTAAGACCGTCTTTGCTCGAGAAGAATTGGAAAAGCTTTTAAGTTATCGAAAATAAGAAACTTTGAATCGGAGAGGCTTGATATTGACGAGATCTGTGTTGGTGATCCCAAAGAAGATACAGTATTGCAGAAGTTATCAATTTCGAAAGATCACTGCAGAAAGCTACCGATTTTCAAGAGGCGGATCTGTCCAGGTCGGCACTGTGAAAGTGACTACACTAGTTTATTTCAGAGGATATGAAGCTTCCGTGAACGAATCTGATTCTAGGTACTCATTGAAGAGAATCTGGGGTTGTATTGATCTGATCCTGTTTGGCAACTGGTGCTTAAGTTATAATCAATAATGGGTACGGAGTATCCAAATTTCCCAGCTAGACCTGCATCCTCTCCATTCGCATCTGCTCCCCCACCAGGGATTCCCCCTCAATCCGGTGGACCACCCACCGGATCAGAGGCTGTTGGCTTTAGACCTTTTCCTCCATCTGCATCCCAACCTACAAGACCTTTCACACCATCTGCTCCTCCTCCAGCTCCACCTGTGGGTGGGATGAGGCCTGGCCAACCTTCTCCTTTTGTTTCTCAGATTCCAGGGAGTAGACCTCCACCGCCGTCAGCTAATTCCTTTTCTTCAACAGCATATGGTCCTCCAGGTGGTACCCCTTTTCAGCGTTTTCCATCTCCGCCATTCCCGACTACACAGAACCCTCCTCAGGGTCCACCACCACCTCAAACTCTTGCTGGTCACTTCTCCCCTCCGATGTCTCTTCGCCCACAGCAACCGATGGCTCCTGCCATGGGACCTCCTCCACAAAGTATGACATCTGGGCTACCTGGAGCAAATGTTTCCCCCCCTGCTGCAGATTTTCATATGGCTGCCAGGCCTGGTTTTCAACAGCCGATGCCTCCATCTTATCCTGGTGTGGGAGGTTCACAGCCATCTTTTCCTGGTTATCCAAGCAAGCAGGTCTTACAGGCTCCTCCGATGCCATTCCAGACATCTCAGGGTCCTCCAGGACCCCCGCCAGTCTCATCGTATCCTCCTCAGACAGGAGGTTTTGCTCAGCGCCCAAATATGCCAGCACAGCAGAATCTGCATCCAAGCTATGCACCTCCTTCCAGTAACGTTCAAGGCTTGGTTGAAGATTTCAACTCGCTATCTCTTTCATCTATTCCTGGATCGATAGAGCCAGGACTTGATCATAAATCATTCCCAAGGCCATTGGATGGTGACGTGGAGCCAAATTCATTTGCTGAAATGTACCCTATGAATTGCCATTCTAGATATCTTCGACTGACGACTAGTGCTATACCGAATTCCCAGTCTCTGGCTTCGAGGTGGCATTTACCTCTAGGAGCAGTGGTTTGTCCACTTGCAGAGACTCCTGAAGGGGTTAGTTTCTTTATTGTTAATAAGAATGTCATCTAGATTTTTTCTTGTTTTTATTATGTGGAACTCTTTTACTGTGCAACATATAACTTCGCCTGTTTTTTTTTTTGTTGCAAATTTTCATTTATCTGCTCAGGAGGAAGTACCACTTATTGATTTTGGCTCAACTGGCATCATCCGCTGCAGAAGGTGCCGTACCTATGTGAATCCTTATGTGACTTTTACAGATTCTGGAAGAAAGTGGCGGTGTAATATCTGTGCTATGCTTAATGATGGTAATTTTCCCAATTTCAAGGATTGATTTGGTGGACAAAGGTGCTATAGAACATAGTTTCTGGTTGAAAATTCCTTGTAAATGGTGTTGCACTTTCTTTCTCTTTGATGTTTCTGAAAAAGTTTTTTTGTTCTGTCTAATCTGTTTGTGCTGAAGTTATCTGTTGTGTTTTTTCTCTGGTTTTTCTTGATAGCGAACGGCTATTTGATCACTATTCTTAGTAGAATTATAGTAAATGAATCTGGTGAAAGCTACAAGGAACTGTTCTTGGTGTTATGAATAAACATAATGGAATGTCCTCTTTTCTCTTTCTTTTAATCATTTGTTCGTTGGTGCTATTTCTTCTATACTCTCAGCCATATGCTTATAAGATGATTATTCATAGTTATGAGTTAAATTTCTTGTTCAGTGCCTGGTGAATACTTCTCACATTTGGATGCTAGTGGCCGAAGAATGGATATGGATCAACGACCTGAGCTGACAAAGGGAAGTGTTGAAATCATAGCTCCAACTGAATACATGGTTCGGCCTCCGATGCCACCTATCTACTTCTTCCTCATTGATGTTTCAATTTCAGCTACTAAAAGTGGGATGCTTGAGGTAAGCATGATCGATTTGGAAACAGTTTTTCCACTTTATAATTTTGCTGAACATCAACGTTATTGTTCCATAGTTAGTAAAAAGATAATTTGTGTGTGATTTTATACGTCTAGACCTCTCCTGTTTCTTTGTCTAGCCTAGATGCTCTCTCTTTTAGATGGAAGCTTTCCTGAATGTAGATTATACTCTGACAATTCTGTTCCTTTCGCAGGTTGTTGCTGAGACAATTAAGTCTTGTTTGGATAACCTGCCTGGTTATCCTAGAACTCAAATTGGATTTATTACTTATGACAGCACTTTACATTTTTACAACATGAAGGTAAGAGAATTATGAATACAAGGAAACTTTTGTTTTGAAATTCTTAGCTTCCATCATTTATTTTGTGGACCTTGGCAATGCAGTCATCTTTGAGCCAGCCGCAGATGATGGTTGTATCAGATCTGGATGATATATTTGTCCCATTGCCAGATGATCTCCTTGTCAATCTATCTGAATCTAGAACTGTCGTGGAAGCCTTTTTGGACAGTCTACCTTTGATGTTTCAAGATAATGTCAATGTGGAATCAGCTTTTGGTCCGGCTCTCAGAGCGGCATTTATGGTTATGGTTAGTTACTATACTGCCATGTGAACATAATTATCACTTAAGTCATTTGATTCTTAAGCGTCCTATCTGGATCATTATCTGAAATTTGGATCAGTCTGTTGAGTGTTGACTCTGTTTCTCTATCTATTCCAGAACCAACTTGGGGGCAAGTTGCTAATTTTCCAGAACTCATTACCTTCTCTTGGTGCTGGGCGGCTAAAGTTGCGGGGAGATGATCCTCGTGTCTATGGAACTGACAAAGAATATGCATTAAGGCTAGCTGAAGACCCCTTCTATAAGCAAATGGCTGCTGATTGTACCAAGTTCCAGATAGGGATTAATGTTTATGCATTCAGTGATAAGTACACTGATATTGCCTCCTTAGGTATGTGAACGTTATGGTTATCACTTATCAGTTGATGTTTAATTCAGGTGTTTGGAGTGATGGGTGATAGTTAGCGGTGCTTTCTCCCTCCTTGAATATTGCTGTTCTAAAAGATAAGCATGTTACTATAATTATTTGGTTTCTGTAGGGACTCTAGCAAAATACACTGGAGGGCAGGTGTACTATTATCCAGGTTTCCAATCATCTGTTCATGGAGATAAGTTAAGACACGAGCTGGCTAGAGACCTTACAAGGGAAACTGCTTGGGAGGCAGTTATGCGTATAAGATGTGGAAAAGGTTTAATAGTTTATTATGGAATATTTATTTTGCTACCTACTATGTCAATCGTTGCTAAATACAGTGGTCTGCTACATGTGATCTTATATATTTTTCCATGCAGGAATCCGTTTCTCGTCCTACCATGGGAACTTCATGCTAAGGTCTACTGACCTGCTGGCTCTTCCTGCCGTTGACTGTGACAAGGCGTATGCAATGCAGCTATCTCTGGAAGAGACACTGCTAACAACCCAAACTGTGTACTTCCAAGTCGCTTTGCTGTATCCTTGAATAGTTGATATTTTAATCATACTTGAGTAAAAAATTAATTTTTCAGCTGGTACAACGCATCATGTGCCTTTTAGTAATCCTTAACAGAACTAAGATATACTGCTTCTTGCGGAGAGAGACGTATAAGGGTACACACATCTGTTGCACCAGTGGTTACAGATCTTGGGGAGATGTATAGACAAGCAGACACTGGTGCCATTGTCTCTTTATATGCTAGATTAGGTAGGCTACATTCAAGTTTTTTTTTTTTTTTCTGATATATCATATGTTATTTTTGATACTATTTAATGACTAATTAAATTCTGCAGCAATTGAGAAATCTTTGTCTGCAAAATTGGATGATGCGCGGAATGCAATACAGCAAAAGATTGTTAAAGCCCTCAAAGAATATCGTAATCTTCACGCGGTGCAGCATCGGTTGGGATCCAGATTAATATATCCGGAGTCTCTGAAGTTCTTGCCATTGTACGGATTGGCAATTATTAAGTCCACTCCTCTTCAAGGTGGCCCTGCTGATGCTTCTCTTGATGAGCGCTGTGCGGCAGGCTTCACCATGATGGCTCTGCCTGTCAAAAAGCTATTGAAGCTTTTGTATCCCAATTTATTTCGTGTTGACGAATGGCTCTTAAAGGTTCTTATCTCTATCTCAGTGTCCATTATCAAACATTAGTTTTCAAGACGTAAACGATTTATGAATTCACATGTTTGCAGCCATCAGCAGACCACGATGACTTGAAGGACGTATTAAAGAGGTTGCCTCTGGCTGCAGAGTGTTTGGATTCTAGAGGCCTTTACATTTATGATGATGGTTTTCGGTTAGTTTTGTGGTTTGGCCGGATGCTTTCACCTGACATTGCGAAAAATCTTCTTGGGGATGACTTTGCAGCAGAGCTCTCAAGGGTATGTATTATTATCCACATGCAACCTTTACATATTAATAGATGAAGAGGGATTACATACAGTGATTATATGTGCATCACTAGTATTTGTCACGATGCTTGTTCCTTGCTTTTTATATTTCTAAAACATCACATTCTATGTGAAACCCGTGTCTTACTTTTGTGTGGGGTCTCTTAGGTTACCTTTCAAGAGCAAGGGAATGGGATGTCAAAGAAGCTAATGAGTTTGGTAAAGAAACTGAGGGAGAATGATCCTTCATATCACCCCATGTGTTTTCTAGTGAGACAAGGAGAACAACCCCGAGAAGGCTTTTTTCTCCTTAGAAATCTCATTGAGGACCAGATGGGCGGTTCGAGTGGTTATGTTGATTGGATATTGCAACTTCACCGCCAAATTCAACAAAACTAAGGTAGCTCAGAGTGGTAAGGAAACAAACTTTCATTCCATACTGTAACACGTCTAATACATGCCGAATCATGTTCGAAGGATCTTATGAAGCGGTTTTAATTTCAGACAAGTCGTGTGCCAGGACGCACCTTTTTGTAACCATTAAAGAAGTCTTGAGCTCAAAATCTTCAACTGAAGCAGGAACATGACAGCCAGCTTCCTTGAGCCATAATGTGTTTTGGAAAAAGAAGCGCAACTTTGGATTTATCTTCATTTGTTTTCTATATAGAGACCTTTTTCTCAAGTCTAGGCTTTTATTTGCCTAACCAGAATGGTTTTTTTTTGTCCGTAAGATTAGTCGTTTTTCAATCTTTTTTTTTTCTTTTTTTTCTTGTTGTTGTGCGTCTGTGGTAGATTTTATTTTGTGGGAGGTATCAGTTCATGAATCTGGCTTAAATAGGGTTATTACCAAGAAGATGGCTTCTGTTAAAAATTAAAATATTGTTATGATTGGTGTGAAAACCTTTCATTGAAACGTGTATGTGATTAATAAGGGTAATAGATAGCATTTTGTTATATGTATGAACTTTGACCGAATACTTATCTTTGGCTTTGCGGGAAAGCAACTAGACTTATAATAAATGCGGGAAAAAAGCGATTTTGGTCGGTCGGTTGAACCGGGACGGTTAAAGTAGGACAAAAAGACGTGTCAATATGTCATTGGGTGGGTCATTCTAGAAGGTTACAGAATAAAGACTGTCGTCGTTGGCTAATACGACGTCGTGGAAGAATCTTCGAATTTCCCAAATCGCTTTGCCTTTATAAACCTTCCTCTGAACCATTGCTATCCAAGAAAGCTTTCAGATTTGCGCATATCGGCAATTTGTTCCGACCTTGCATACATACAGCGATTTTGTTTCGTACGTGATCATCTCCCTCGTTTATCGCAATCAGTTTTTTTGACCAATTTTATGTGTTCCCGATTTAGGCATCGTGGTTTCTAGATTTGATTATTCCTAGATTTGGATATTCTATTTGCGGATGCTAGATGCTTTTATTGTTTTCTACGGAATCGTTTCTTGATTTGTTCTTCAAGTTTTGGAATTCTTATTTGCGGAAACTTATTTTGTTCGGAATCATTCTGGTAGCTCAGGTCGTAGATCTATTCGATTGTGAAGCTTATTTTTGTTTTGAATTTACAGGTAGTTATCTTGTTCCAAGGATTTTAAGAGTTTTGTACTCGAAAAATGGCTGAGGTATGATATGACTTATTTTTTATATATATGGTTTGTGGAGTTAATTATGTTGTTTAGTTTGATTAAAATCTGTGATATGGCAGGAAGCGCACAAGGTTACGTTGAATGTCTATGATCTAAGCCAAGGCTTAGCACGCCAGCTCTCGCAGTCACTTTTGGGAAAGGTTATCGAAGGTGTATGGTGAGTAATCTCTGGCACATGTTTGCTCATTGTTTTCAATTGGTTTTGAGTGTGAATTCATTATCTTATCTAGGCCAGATTTCATCAAAGCTTTGAATTTTTTCTTGGGTTGTACTGCTTCTACTCCATAGGTTTAGTATCTAACTGTTGAAAGTGGTTGCAATTAACCCAGTTTAGATATCTTGGCATGTTGTATTGTATGAGTTAAGAATCCAAGAGTAGTTTGAATGTATCCAAGCTTCTGCAATGGAGTATGGTTTCTTTTATCCTCCTCAATGTTGCTGTTTCTCTTATCCCAGGCATACAGGAATAGTTGTTTATGGAAATGAGTACTTTTTTGGAGGAGGAATACAGCATCTCCCTGTTGGAAGAACTCCATATGGAGCACCAATTCGAACTATAGAGTTGGGTCTATCACATGTTCCTAAAGACGTTTTTGAGATGTATTTGGAAGAAATCAGTCCTCGTTACACCGCTGAATCTTACAATTTACTTACTCACAACTGCAACAACTTCAGCAACGAGCTCTCTCAGTTTTTGGTGGGTAAAGGGATTCCAGACTACATTCTTCAGCTTCCCAATGACGTTCTTAACAGCCCCATGGGTGGTCTTATAAGTAAGTCTCTGTAAACTCGTGCCACCTTACTTGGTCCCGGTTTCCCAGCTCTCTAACTGATCTAACTTCCATCTCCCCTTTTTGCAGTGCCTATGTTACAAGGCCTCGAAACAACTCTGAAAGCAGGTGCTGTTCCTCAAGTTCCACAGTTTAGGCCACAGCCACAGCCACAGCCTTTTGGAGCTTTTACTAAAGATGAAGGTCCAAAATTTGAGAAAGCTTCTAAGCCTGAGGAAGCAAATACCTCGGCTGCAACTGAAAAAGTGCCACCTGTTGTTCCACCGTCAGCTAGTGAAGAGAAGGTGAAAGGGGACCCGTTGGGTGATGCTAGGACCAAGATTCAAGAAGAGATTACTCGTGAATTTGCAGCTTTGATGGCACAAGGCACACTACGTGCAAGTGAAGCAGCTGCTATGGCGACAAAAAGAGTTATGCAAAAATACGGACATCTTAATGTAACTGCTTAGTCAAATAACAGAGATGAAACAGTTTATTTTTATTGTATTGAAATTGAGTCAGAATCTTGAACGATTTATTACTATTTTCCCACCTATATTTCTCGTATATCATGCTCGATGATTTACATAGTAAACAGTAATCACCACCAAAAAAGGTGTAAAAGTGGAAAACAAGAGAGAAAAAAAGATAAAAATAATAGTGGCTATTGAATTTGGAAAAACTAAGACACTACAATCTCTGAAGAATCTACTCTAACGCTATCCGTAACAATCTGAGGAGGATCTGTGAACGACGTCCCGGGTTCCAACTCAATAGCAGTCTCTTTGGACCTGCAAAACATCTCTGAAGGAATATTGATTCCTGCAAAGCCAACCATTACAGCTGCAGCACCAATGTAGTCTGTGAAGCTTGGCTTGTTCCCTGATAAGCTGTCTACAATAGCTGCCAATGGAACCTGAATGGTTAGCCCAGCTGTTGCCACTGTGGTCGTTGTCAGTAGTACTGCTTTTGCCCATAGGTAGTCACTAAGCACATTATCTAACAAACCTGAAATTCCAAAACACGCATCAAGTCGTTCAAATCAGCATCCCAACATCAAATCCTAATTTACTACTTGCGCATCAGATCCAGTTGTTGTATGAATTACAGAGATTTATTGACCATAGCTTCAAGGGAAAATAGATAGCTAAAATATGGTATGGGGTTTGCATACCTTTGCCAACAACTAGACCAAATTGTTTCAAGGTTAGTGTATTGAAGCGTTCTCGCTTTGTGAAGTTGAGGATTAGAGCAGGAGGAAGGAAAATGAAGAAATTGAAGAGACCCAGAAACCCAAGGAACTGAGCCATACTGACCCGACCGTTTCTTTCATCATCATCAGGAAGCTTTTTGCGTATAAGAGTGATGTAGACAGCATATAGCGCCGCTGAGATCAGTGAAAGAATATCTCCCAAAAGAGGGTTTTTAGCTGTTGCACTAGAGTTGGATTCTGAGTCACCCATACTTACAATTATGGTCCCAGACATACAAAGAAGAACACTGAAGAGTTTCAACCATGTGAACTTCTCGCCTAAGAACATTAGTGACACAAGAAAGGTGAAAAGGCTTGACGCACTGCTTAAGATGGTATTTGACTGCAATTCACAAAAATGAATTAAAAAAAAAAACTTGAGCGAAGGCATAAAAGTAGATTCAGAATGAGCAACAAATGGCCCATCTTAAATGGGGTTTGCAATATGTTCTTACCGTAACTGTTGTGTACTTGAGAGAGACATTAAAAGTAAGCTGTGCCAAAAACCAAAACGGACAAATCATAAGGCTAACTTTAGCAACTCGCATCCGTGTCCAACGTCCCTTCTCATCTAACCCCTTGCTACAGATGACACCGGCTTCACCACTAACACTGACACTAGCATCAATCTCAAGCTGTATATTTTCCAATGCAGATTCAATTCCATCACCACCAACCTCACTAACCCCTTCCTCTCTCACGACAAGCCCTGGACTCTCAGATGCATCTGATTTCACACCTGGAACATCTTGTCCAAGCAAAACAGCCGTCTCTGATTCGACCAGTTCCATTAAATGCGACCTTTTGTTTCTCCAAAACAATAAACTCCCATATGCATCTTCAAGATATCGACCGATCTCAAAAAGGGGGAGATAAACAACGAACAATGAATTACAAATGAAAGTGATCAAGAAGGGAGAAACACCAGCATCCACCACAGACTGGACTACAAAACTGGCTGCAATCCAAATTGTGGCAACGGCAAGTAGGTATATCAACCCCAATACCCATCTCCAAGCTTTACTTGACATCTCTTCAAATTCCAATTTTGGAAAGAATATCTAAAAAAAACAGAACTTGAGCTCACCGATTGAGATCAATGTTGCATTAAAACCGCCAATGCTTCAATACCCATGATTCTAAGATCTCTTGCACCGTCTAATTTCCCAGAGATAACAAAAAGCTCAAAACGAGAACGACCTAGCCTACGCAAATGATCGAGAAACAGGACGCTTGGTGAGAAGATTATTAGTACCTTCACACCGACAGATAATGAGATCGGAGTCAAACGGTTCAATCAATGGCGATTCAAAAGCAAAATCAGATACTTATTTACCAAACGAAACAACAACAAAAAATTCTGGTGAAATCAGAGAAACAGCGCCAAGGAGAGAGCGAGAGAGAAGAGAAGAGAAGAGAGAGAGATTTGGTTGATGTTTGAGCTTCAATATGGGCTTTTTATAGGCCCATTACTGACCGAATTATGTTGAAAAGCCTCTTATTAGGTCTGACTTTTTGTTATAAAAAGGTGCTTCCTTGTTGCGTTTGTTTTCTACTATTTGGATTTCAGGTTTTATCAGGACTTGTGGTAGTTTCGCTTAGTCTTCGTTACGTCAAAGTCTCAATACAATCTCAATCTCGACCATGCTTCCTCGTCAAAACATGGCTCTGGTTAATGATTGGACCAGTCTTCAACAGGCTCTAGACATGATACAACGAATCCTAGCTCCACGAAACTTGGTTTATATACCAACAGAGCTAAAGATGAAGGTACTAGAGTCACTTCCTGGCGTGGATATCGCTAGGGTTTCTTGCGTTTGCTCAGAGTTCCAGAACCTGGCTTCAGACAATGACGTGTGGAAGCAAAAGTGCTTGGAAGAGTTTGCTGATTTTGTGACCGAAGAAGCGGAACTAATAGATGATATTGTTGATTGGAAGGCTAAGTTTGTTGAGTACTGGAGGCGAAATAGCCAAAAAGAAGGAACAAGCCGGAGGAGATCAGTACCAAGTTGCAACCCATTTACACCTAGAGGTTGGGGTAGCAGACCTAGCGGTTCTGGCTCCACCGCTATGGTTCGTAGCCTATGGTGATGATGATGTAGCTAGCGTTGCTTTACTCTCTTGCGTTACACGTCTTTGTTTTTTCTTTTTCGTTTACAGGGTTTTTCTTTATATGTTCTTTGGATTTTTGTTTTATATGGATTGGTTTTTTTTTTTTTTTTTTACTTTGTGTTGCTATTTAAGCTCATTCGTGGACACCAAAGCTATAATTATGAATCGTTTTGACTAAACACGAGAGAACCCGAAAATTTTGTGAAACTTGAAACAAAGAATAAGAATTCTCGAGCTCTGTATGCAAACTCAGCTGGAATGGAATATACAGATTCAAATAAAACAGAATATAACGAAGAAAGAAAGGGTAACAATTTCTATCACTATCTTTTCTGAAACTGGAATTGAAAAGCCAACAAAATAAGAAGAAAAACAACCAAACCCAAAATTAAAATCAAGAAGAAGACAAAAAAAAAGGTGTAAAACATTGAAAATCAAGAAGCACTTGGGTTCCGGGAATGTGCTCTTGAAGCAACTCCCCACTCCATAGCCTCAGCCACGGCTCTTTCCCGTTCTTCCGCCGCTGCTGGATCCTCAGCGGACGTCTCATCTGACGGCTGAGGAGGAATATCATCGTAGTGTGGAACAGAGAGAGAGCCGTCAGGAGCGGTTCCTAAGAAACCGAGAGCGGTTACCACGTCGCTCATGAGTGGCCGTACCGTTGCCTCTTCTTGTAAACACATTGCTGCCACTGCCACTGCCTGGTTCAGAGCTTTCTCCGGGAACACTCCCTCCAGACTCGGATCCGCTAACTCTGGGAATCTACTCGGTTCTTTGAACACCGGTTGTGCCTAACCACACCATCATTTTTAGTGTGAAGCAATTGATGAAGACAAAGAGGTATTCATCTAAATCTTTAAAAGAGAAAAAGACTCACCCAAGTCACTAGATTCTGTTCTGCTTTGGGTCTGGTAGTATCAATAACTCTTCTTCCAGTTATCAACTCCAACAACACAACTCCGAAGCTATAAACATCGGATTTAGTAGTTAACTGACCGGTTCTCTGATACTCTGGAGCACAATATCCGTAAGTTCCCATAACTCTAGAAGACACATGTTGTTTGTCCCCGACAGGACCTAGCTTTGCCAGACCGAAATCAGATAACTTGGCGTTGAATTCACTGTCTAGAAGGATATTAGCTGCCTTGAGATCTCTGTAGATCACCGGAGGATTTGCCTTGTCATGCAGGTATTCAAGACCCTTGGCAGCTCCTAGAGCGATTCTAATCCTCGTGTCCCAGTCCAACGGTACTTGGTCTGGTGTTAGTTCTGTAAGCATTCATTTTGAAGAAACAATTAAAAGAGTGAGGATAATATAGCAAAGTCAAGTCAATGCATATCCTTTAGTTTCGTAATTTTACCAAGGAGATGATCTTCTAGAGAGCCACGAGGCATGTACTCGTAGACGAGAAGTCTCTGATCTCCATCAGCACAATAGCCAATGAGATTCACAAGATGCTTGTGATGCAACAAACTTAACATCAAGACCTCTACGATGAACTCTTTGTTCCCTTGAAGTCCATTTCTATCTAATTGCTTCACTGCCACAACCTGAATCCAAAAAACCATTTTAAGAAATCCTTAATCAAGAGACTTGTTATATAGAAACGTAGAAGCAGAGACCATGAATGCTTATATCATGTACCATATGAGAGAGATAGACTAGTGTTAAAACTAAACTCGAAAGAAGATGTTAAAATTAGTACAAACCATGCCGGTTTTCTCGATTTTTCCCTTGTAAACCCTTCCAAAACCGCCTTCGCCGATGAGACATTCTTGTCTGAAATTCTTGGTCGCAGTAGCAAGCTCCCTGAAGGTGAATGTTTGAGCAGCGATGTTGTTTGTCACTTCTTTGTTTTCATCATTGTTCTTGTTCTGCTCATTTCCAGTCTTTGGATTCTCTGTACGCAAAAATACAAAGATTACTGAATATAGTCTTACCTATATAAGACTATGTAAAAGTTATTATGGATATTCTGAACTTACCAGGGTGTGTTTTATTGATGTCTCTACCGGTCATCAACTCACCATTTCTCCGGCAGTTGTTGTCTGAATCTTTCGGAGTTTTTTTCTTTTCATGGAAATAGAAACATGAAAAGCAATTCATTTCTTCTCTATTCCCTTGCAAAGAACAAAATCTCAAGGAAACTTCAATCTCTCTCTCTCTTTTTTTTTTTCTTTCTTTCTTGTTATCAGAGATTTATATGAACAAGACTTTTTTTTCTTCCAGAAACAGCAGCGATTCTGCAGAATTGAATTCAAACTCCCAAAGAAACTTGTACAAAAACAGAGTCCTTGTTAATAAATGGATCTTGTTCGAATCGTTTAATTCAACAAAGGCCTGCGTTGACAAGGAGAGAAAAAAAAAAGCAACAACTTCAGATGAAAAATATCAACAAGAAAAAGGTGGGTTGGTTGAGAAAAAGCAGAACAAACCTTTGAATGAAACCTTCGTAGAACAATGGTTGTCCACTTTCCCAAGAAACCCTTAGGGTTTTTTCAGGTGGAGATGTTATTCCTTTACGTCAAAGATGTAACAAAACCCAGATCAAGAAAAATGAACACACCAAAAACCGTCGGGATACGAAGCGCGGAAGAGTCTCCTAAAATCCTGGATGGAGAAAACTGGATTTTTATTTTTTTTCAGGTTTAGGTTTCTGAATTTTTTTCTTAATATAGACAAATTAAACTAGTACTGTTTATCATAATAATTAAAATATGCAAGATGGGTTCCAATATCTTATCAGTTATCATTGTTCTCATGTTTGTGTGCCTCACATTTCCCTAAAGTTTTTTGGTGTGAAATTTATATTTAAAGAATAAAACCTTCCCCCGAATATGTATTAGAGAGCATTTAAACAGATTACAAAATTGATTAATATTATTATAAGGTTTGAAGAAATGGGAAATAATGAGAAGAAATAGAGAGAATTAATAACATGGAGACCATGAAGTGGATAAAATAATTGCAACAAAAGGGTTAGATGTAATGTTGATGGTTGCACGAACTATATATTTTAAAACATCAAAATCGTAAACATTATTATTATTATTCTCAAAATCTACTTAAAAATTATGAAGAAATCAGAAGAAAGTACAGGCCTTACTTACATGGAGCGAGACCTGATTATGACTAGGTAATGACGATTTCTCTTTCTCTTAATCTTGTTTACAAAAATAAGTCAACAAACAATAATCTTCTACATGAGGCTCTTGCTAATACCATTGAGATAATCATTTCGATGATATAATATTCTTTATTATCCAGTTAGCATATGTATCAATGCACACTTATATATGTAATAAGTTGGAAATATTAACAAATTGCACAAATAAATACGTTCCTTCTAGCTAACCAGTAATTGTTAGGAATATAATATGTTATGATAAATAGCTAAAACATTTGGTTGTTTTGATCCACATACAGTATTTCAAAAATCAGTTTGGATATTGGTTTGAAATTGATGTTCCGTCTAAAAAGAAACAGAAAAGAGTTTACCAGCTGTTTTATTTTTTTAGTTCTTGTGCCTTACTAATTGCAGTCAAAATTTGCTAATTTCATTGATGTTTTCAAAATTTTAACTAAAAAGAACAAGAAACACTAGCATAGAGATTTTGACCATCTTAAACAAACTGTGAACCGTTTTATATAATGAACCGAGCAAATCGTTTCTCTTTATAATGTCATAAACGTATATAGCTAGAAAGCTCATTTCTACCACCTGAAAAAGAATTAGAGTAGCCCTTTGGTATGTATGAAAAAGAATGTAGCAACGCCTAGTTTACTGGCCCGCGTTCAAAGAGAGACATCAACCTCAACAGAGGAGTCAGTCAAGATTACGTCTCTTGAGTTCTCGGCTTTTGGATGATCCATCGAGTCTAATCTTATCCGCACATGCATTGGCTTCAAGAAGACAATGTCTCTCAGTTCTCTCTTTGACTTGGCCAACAGTTTCACAAATATTTCTTCCTTCATTGTCGTTATGTTCCGTACTGGCTTTAAATTCTCTGCTATTCTTCTCGCCAGTTCTTCCTGGCTTGCACTTTCTGTCTCTTCGTTTCTTGCCAGTCTTAAATACAAAGCTGCGTAAACAATAAGCTGCACAACCCCAAGTCGACAAAGTTATCCACTCTTTTTTCTTAATATAGTAAACTTTGGCCTTTTGTTGATAACGGAGACTTGAGGGAAGGTTTTAGGCGTACCTCACTTGTGCCAGGACTTGTTTTGACAGTACAATTAATGTGAATACGTCCGTCTTCTTCCCTTTCAATCTCAGAAGGGTTAACATCTACTTCTTCCTCTTCCTCATCTGCTTCGGGGTTGGCTATTTCTTTGGCGAGGCTATCTAATTCATCATACCATTGTTGTGAAACTCCAATCTATAAGTTATGAAAACAAATTTTTTGAGCTAACTCGGATTTAATTCAGAGCAGATATCAGGAATGCAATGCTCTTAATTAACCTTTTCTGGAGGTTCAACTGCACTTCCAGTAGCCGAGACTTCACTGATTGCACCTCTTGTCTGTCGCCATATACAGCTTTCTTGTATCGGCTCAACAATCTCCGTGCATGGAGGAATCTCTATGTTCAACCGTATGCTAATATTACCTGTTAAAAGAAAAAGTAGTAGTTGAATCAAACCAGATATCTAGATTGTCAGCTCGAACCAATGTTAAAACCATCTTCATGCTGCAGCTAATTCGGATTGGGGTGATGAACTTCTAACATCAAGACTATTATTATAAGAGAATGAGAAAATATTAGGGTCTGTCTAGCAAATAACACCTGGCAATAACCGGAGTTCCTGAGTATGACTGAGATGTGCTTCCTGAACTCCATTAGCTCTGGTTATAATTTAGCAAAAACAACACGACATCAGTTAGTAAGTTTCAGAACAAGAGAAGTGTTGTTAAAGGATAAGATAATGAATAAGAAATCACTAACAGATTGAAAACTCTCTCCAGCGGAATGAACAACCAATAGGGTAACCCAAGGATCCCAATGTTTGAGAACTGAATGCTAGAGCATGATCCAGATTCTCTATTTACCTTCAACACCCGCTGACAAGCTTAACGTACAAGGCAAAATGTGTTAGTTGATGCATAGAGATGAAAAATATGTAAATAAAGTTGCGTATATGTCGTTTACCTATATCTGTCATGAAAATGTTGTCTCCAAGGTTAGTAAAAGAGGAAAAAACGGAAGCACTTGGCTGTTCCTTGCATGAGGTGATAGTTTCAGTTTGCTGTTGCACCCAGTTAGAAGGAATATGTTTCAACACTGATAGCTTCTCTGTGATTGATTGCCCGCAGATCTCCATTATTTTCGAAAACCCTTATATTTGATAGAAATATCTTTTAGATACAATGAGTCAGGAAGCCAAACTAAAACGGATAAAAAGAAATGCTGATTCTTGTATGCAACCTTCCACGACTTCTTCGATCTCTCCTGAAGCTAAATTAATCATCCATAACTTTGAAAAACTGAAAGATATGAGAAACCTATTTGGTCACAAGCGTAAAAGGGTAGCAAAAGAAAGAAAGAGAGACTGAGCGATCACTACTAGTACTATAAAGAAGCAATCCCTTTAACTAGTCTTTTTACCTTTTGTTACTGACTAAAAGACTCTCATCATCACGCTTCTTCAGTATATGCCATGGAAACAAGAGTGAGCGAGCATCAAATTCTTCTAATTTGGCATCAGCATCAACTGTTGTATCATCATCTTTTCCAAGACCCAATTTCTCCATTATCCAAGACCACATGCCACCACTTTTCTTAACAACCTTTGGATATACTGTTTCCAGGACCCGGCTAGTTATATTTGCTCTTCTAATGGCGTGATTCTTAACTCAAAGAATGGGGAAAAGAAAAGGAAAGGAAACAAAGAGGAAAAAAAAATCTTAAACATGAAAACATTCAATGGCACAATCAGTAATCATAAATGTGTATCTTCTTCTGGAGCCATACCTCAGAATCTACAATGTAAAGGCAATCCTCCTCTTCGTCATAAAGGGTCCCTGTAGGACGTAACATCTTTGCAGATTCAAATTCTCCATCCTCAAAACCGGGGAAGCAACCAATCTGAAATAAAAACATTGTCTTAAAGTTTAGTTTAAACAAGGAGCTTCAAATGCACGTTCTCTCTAAGAATGCCCTTTTAAGAGAATCGAGCAAAGAAACTCTATAAAGATTATAATTCCCCAAATGCACGTTCTTTCACTTACACTGTCTGAAATCTTCCCATTGTTTTCAAACATAATTATACGATGATGGTTGGTATCAGAAAGAAACAGACGGTCTCCAACTTCGTCTGCAGAGATACAACCTGTCACAGAGAATGTCAGACAGAGACAATATGATTGTTGAAGATAGCATAGCATCAAAATTTTGTTCCAAATTTTTCGTGAACAATATATTTGAGAGTAGCGTATGAAAGATAAAACTAAAAACGACCCAAAAAGGAAAGAAATTCAAGATATACCTGGATAGTAAAGTAACAAATCTTGAAAGAAAGAAGAGAAATGTGATTCCTTGATAGCTTCAGCTTGTTTTGACCAAGTGTTCGTGAAAATCCTCACAGACTTGGATTTCTCAATATCTTGAGCGAGGCTGTCAAGAGCTGCAGCAAAGCGCAAGAAGAAGAAACCAGAATATGTATCACATTAATCACAAGAATAATTATATGCTTTCGACTTCCAAGATCCTCAGGAAGACTCACAAGCTAAATCAGCATAATGAAATTCCTTTTTCTCTCTAAAGGTGAACATGAAACAATAAGTATGACATCGTAGAAAATATGTGTAGTCAATAAGATGATAAAGTAGGTATACCTTTAGCTACAGAAGCAATATCGAGATCTTTTTCTTCGTAGATTAAAGGGTTCTTAAAATCTTTAAACACGATGTAACGTACTTCCCCACTTGTCTGATACAAGTAAAAAACATCACACCTTCAATTAAAATCGAGGTATTTGCACACAACTTGAAAAAATGATATAGAAAGATGTAATCTACAGCGACATTTTCTTGGAGATACAATATATACCTTGGAAAATTCTTTTTCAGAAAGTAATACAGGAAAAGTGAGGTATTCATTCACAATCAACTCAGCTAAAGCAGTTCGATCATCAGTGACTCGAGCTTGATCACTGAAGTGGATACCCATGAAACAGACACCTGGGGACCTTAAAAACCACAAAAAAAGATTATTTGCCATAGTTCCCGTTAAGTTGCCATGAGTTTTGAGTTAAAAGCTTTCATAAACCTCTGCTGAAGCAACTTTAGTTTCTCAAAGAATTCAGTTGGATCAGTTCTTCCGTTTAGCAAATTTCCAGCGAGAACAACATAAGTTCCTTTATCCTTGAAAAGCTGTTTGTTCTCAATGTCTCGGTTCAACCAATGATGGGAAGGACCTAAGAGTTCATTCACAAACTTTGTTTACAACACGAATAAATGTATCAAGACAATTAAACTAAAAAGATATGAGAATCGGTATAACACTCAGCTACCTTCTAGTTTATCAAGTGAAGCTCTAATATAAGAGAGCAAATCAACATATGGAGAAGAAGGGGAAGAAGAAGAAGCTCGAGATACTCGTCTCACTGATGCAAATCTGAAAGAGACTGCCCAGTACAAATTAGAAAGAGAGCTCAGAACCTACAGTCAACATTAAAAAATCGAATTACCCGCGAGAAAGACATTGTTCGACCAATGTCTTGGACCCAATGTTCAAATCTCTATCCAATGAAGGAGCTAAACAGATGGCCGGAGGAGTACTGGGTCGGTGAAATCGCCCATGAGCATTGTCTGGTAAGTAAAAATACAACCAAAACATCGTTAGAAACACTAAAATAGTGAAAACCCAGAAAGCTAGAATGGGAGAAGACGATCAATTTTCCGAAACCTGAGAGAATCCGAGAAGAAAGCCATGAAAATTTCTTCAGATGGAGGCTTCTCTTAGACATTTCTGTATCGTGGGGTTCACTTGCTATCCTAAGCTCAACGAATATCAGTAAAAGTCAGGTTTTTGAAGGGTTTAACCGGCAGCACCGGAGCCCGGCAGGATCTTAAGCAAAAAAAAACTCAAGACTTTCAGGCGACCGGTCGAGAAAGTGAAGGTTATGACTTTGGACAAGGAACTCAAATGATCGTTTATAAACCATTTTGTTGAAGAGTAGAACAAGTTGGGGTGGTGGCGCAGTTGGTTAGCGCGTCGGTCTCATAGCTATCAGAGTAATCCGGAGGTCGAGAGTTCGAGCCTCTCTCACCCCATATCTTTTATTTTTATGTTTATTAGTTATGTAAGATAGAGTCGGGTTAACTCGACCGGGTCGGGTCATGATCCAAATCCATCTAATAGCAAAACCCTAATTTGGCGCCGATATCTCCATCTTCCGTCCCCATAAACCCTTTTCTTCTAACCTACTTAGTTTTTCTTTTTGCTTCGCTCTCATCCGAAGGCGACAAAGATGGTGAAACGGAGTAAAAGTAAGATTAATCTTTCATTCAGATTTATGTTTGGGATTTGTCGTAGTCGATGAATTGAATCAATTATTCCTTTCAGGACTTTTACTTCATCTTTATTGATTATTTGATGGTTTTTTTTTGGCAGAGAGTAAGAGTAAGAGGGTGACCTTGAAGCAGAAGCATAAGGTTCTGAGGAAGGTGAAGGAGCACCATAAGAAGAAGGCAAAGGATGCTAAAAAGCTTGGGCTTAACCGGAAGCCAAGAGTAGAGAAGGACCCAGGTATCCCCAATGACTGGCCTTTTAAGGAACAAGAGCTCAAAGCCCTTGAAGCTCGACGTGCCCGTGCTCTCGAAGAGATCGAGCAGAAAAAAGTCGCCCGCAAAGAAAGGGTATAGCTTACAATTTTTAGCTTATAGCTGTGACAAATAGTTTGAAAATAGTAAAAGCTACATTATCTTCTTGTTTAATTGATTGATCAAAGTAACATTTTCCATGTCCTGCTTTTTGATATTCTTTCGTATTATCAGTTGTGGTTTGTGTTCTGATCTCTCTTAATAATATCTATTTAGGCCAAAAAAAGGAAGCTTGGTGATGATGAGGATGAGGATACCAAGACAGAAGAAGAGACCAGAGAGGACCCAACTAGAGTTGTCAATGTTCGAGGTGAGTGTGGTGCTTTGATTTCGATATATTCTCCACACGCTTATGTGGTATCTTTGATTCTTTGCCTTCACTAATGTCTATTATTTTACAGATAACTCGGAGAGGGCTTTCTACAAGGAGCTTGTTAAAGTCATTGAACTGTCTGATGTCATTTTGGAGGTTCTTGATGCCCGTGATCCCCTTGGCACTAGGTGTACTGACATGGAGAGGATGGTTATGCAAGCTGGTCCCAATAAGCATCTTGTGTTGCTGTTGAACAAGATTGGTAAGTTCCTCGATAAGAGTTTGTTCTTGAACATAAAAAGTTGATTGTTTCCTCTGGGTGTTGCCAATACTTTTTGTAACTGAATCTTTTTGTCTAGATCTTGTTCCCCGTGAGGCGGCTGAGAAATGGCTTAAGTACCTTAGGGAAGAATTTCCTGCTGTTGCATTCAAATGTAGTACCCAGGAACAGAGATCAAACTTGGGTTGGAAATCATCTAAGGCATCAAAACCAAGCAATATGTTGCAGACTAGTGATTGTCTTGGAGCAGATACTCTTATCAAGTTGTTGAAAAACTACTCAAGAAGTCATGAGGTTGGTTTTTCATTATTCACATTTTAGTCACCCTGCCTTAGCATGAAGTTATATTATCCAGTTTTAATTAAATCTTCCTTTGATGTTCTTTGGCAGTTAAAAAAATCTATTACAGTTGGTATTATTGGATTGCCTAATGTCGGGAAGAGTAGTCTTATTAACAGTTTGAAGAGAGCTCACGTTGTCAATGTTGGTGCCACACCAGGACTGACTAGGTCTCTGCAAGAGGTTCACTTGGATAAAAACGTGAAGTTGTTGGATTGTCCTGGAGTTGTGATGCTCAAATCATCAGGAAATGATGCTTCTATAGCTCTCCGCAATTGTAAAAGAATCGAGAAGTTGGATGATCCAGTTAGTCCAGGTAATTTGAAATATTCTATAGATAGAATCAGGCATCTCTTTGTTTTTGCTTTTAAAGGTTAGAACCTCAGTACCTAACCTGGAAATCTTCTCCTTTGTGGAAAATTTAGTTAAGGAAATTCTCAAGCTTTGTCCAACACAAATGCTGGTAACTCTGTATAAAATCCCAAGCTTCGAGGCAGTTGATGATTTTCTTTATAAAGTCGCCACGGTAAGGGGTAAGCTTAAAAAGGGTGGTCTTGTGGATATTGAAGCTGCTGCAAGAATTGTTTTGCATGACTGGAATGAAGGTGTGGATACGTCTTTTAGTGTTTCATATACTAGTAACATGAAGAGTATTTAAAACCAGTTTCTAACTCATCAATGTTTCTAATACGAATGGTTGTTCAGGTAAAATCCCATACTATACAATGCCCCCAAAGAGGGACCAAGGTGGACACGCAGAGTCAAAGATTGTGACCGAGCTGGCCAAGGAATTCAATATAGATGAGGTTTACAGTGGTGAATCCTCTTTCATTGGGAGCTTGAAGACAGTTAACGAGTTCAACCCAGTTGAGGTTCCTTCAAATGGTCCTCTCAATTTTGATGAAACTATGATCGAGGTTGGTAAAATTGTCTCGTGATTCCATTTGCTTGTAAATGATTCGGTCTGGTTTAATCTTGGTTTTATGTATCACCAACAAAAAATACACAGGATGAGACTACTAAGACTCAGACAGAGGAAGAGGCTGACCATGACAGTGGTGATGAGTCTATGGGAGGGGAGGAGGAGGAAAAGGCAGGAAAGGCTAAGGAGAAATCAGAGAGGGGGAGGCAGAACGTTAAGCTATACTCGGAGGAAAGCATGTTGAATACAAAAAAGCAGAAAGCAGAGAAGAAGATGAGGAAGAAAGCAAAGAAAGCAGGAGGTGATGAGGACCTGATGGAGGGAGATTATGATTTCAAAGTGGATTATAAGAAAGATTTCCAGATCGATGCTAAAATTCCGATGGATGGACTTTTGCCTGAAGAATGAGTGATCGGCAACATCGTTTTTTTTTTACTGCTGTAGTATGCGTTTATGATTTGGTCGGTTAAAACTTTTGATATATATTGTGTGCTTCATGAACTATTAGTAGTACCACTGAAGCAATTTTGATTTCTACAATTAACTAGTAGTAGTAGGTAAGTGTTCTCTGTCTTTCACATAAAACACCCTCCGTAGTAAAAGAGAGAACTGTTTGCTCTTTTTGGCTGGAGATGATAGTCTCCCCTCCGTTCACTCACAGGCATATTCTCACTATTCCGATCTCTGGTCGGAGCTTCTGTTTGTACAACGTCATCTCTCTCGCTCTCTCTCCAGTTCAGGTAATGAAACTCAGGGTAATATTTTCACATTACAAGCATTCCTACATGCTTAAACACCATGAGCTTACCAAACAGATTAAATTTCATGTGTTGTCCCTGAATGTCAACAGTCACGTCTTCTCATGACTCTTCTTCACTTAAAGACACAACAGTCTTTTTGCTGGTCTCATGACCAAACAGCTCACTTCACATCAGTTACCACGGCATCACTACTTCTTTTTTAGATAGGTTAAGTTGGTTTGACACTGCGAATTCTGTAATTCTGTTTAAACATCACTTTTGTTAACATTTTTAGTATTGTTGACACTTGACATTGTTATTTGTGTTTCGGCTTCAAGCGCTAAATCGTATTATACACTTCTAAATGTTGTTCGCTCCCACCTTTTAAATATTGAGATTGAAGTGGTTTACTCACGATCCCAAAACTTTAAGACCTTTACTATATGAAGTAACCAGACATTTGCACCGTAATACTAGTCCTAATCCGGAACATGCCAAACGTTAAAATCCAAGTTTTGAAATTTTGTCATTCCATACCAAACAAATCCAAGTTTTGAAAATAAAATCTTGTTATTAGCGATCCGCGGCGTTTAAAATGGAGAATCTATGGATATCTGACCGTTCGTGCTAGCCACGGGGAACTTACGCGCGTAAAAGACACACTGATATCCCCGAAAATAGGATCCGGATCCGAAAAAAACTGACCCGTTTTGAAGCGGTTTGTTTGTTTTCATATTACAAAAAATACCGTTTTGGGCCAAGTCAAAAAAAGAAAAAAGAAAAGCTCAAGGCTCTTTGGTGTCCGTCCCTTCGCATTACAATCTCGGCCTTTCCCTATGCTCTTCGCTCTTCTTCCTCTTGAAACTCACAAGTTCTCTTCCTAGGGTTTATACTTTATACTAAGGGTTTCTCTCCCTCTCTATCTCTGTATCCAAATTACAAAACCCCTCTCTCATTTCTTCTTCTCCAGAGTGTCCTTCTCTCTAAAACCTAGTGGTTTCGTTCTTCTGCGTCTTCTGGTGTAATGGATAGATACAAGAGAGTCGACAAACCGAAGCCTGAGTCTCCGATTAACGAGAATGAGATCCGTATCACCAGTCAAGGCCTTATCCGAAACTACATCAGTTACGCCACCAGCCTTCTTCAGGTACCCTCTCTCCCACTCAAGTGCGTGATGTTTCATATTAATTTGTGTTTCGGCTGGTCTGTTGTAAGGTTTTTCTAGGGTTAGGTTTCAAATGTGCATATAAAGATTTTGTCTTTCAGTGTAATCTTAAAGGGTTTTTTTTTCTTCTTCAAATGTGGTTATAAAGATTTTGTTTTTTTCTGGGGCTTATGCACCATTACACTGATTCCGTTTTTACTACTCGAGGCTATGGATTGCACATTTTCCTTATGTGATGTGTGAAAGTTTTGAATTTTTGTGTGTGTTAATTACCCGTTTCTGTAACTTTCAGGAGAAAGGTGTGAAAGACATTGTGTTGAAGGCTATGGGGCAGGCAATCAGCAAGACTGTGGCCATCTCTGAGATACTAAAAGTCAGTGCTTTTATTTTGAAATACTTGGGAAGATAACATCTAAATGTGCTTCTCTGTTTTATCCAAGTGGCTAAGATTTTATCATCCATGCTGCAGAATAAAATTCCAGGTTTGCATCAAGATATTGCAATCAGTTCTATGAGCATCACTGATGTCTGGGAGCCTATGGAGGAGGGTCTTGTACCGTGAGTATCTTGCATTACTCTGTTCCTTGCTTTTCTTTTTGGGTGGCTTCAAGTTAATTCTATTTGATGCAGGGTTGAGTTGACGCGCCATGTCTCCATGATTTCAATTACATTGTCTTTGAGTGAGCTGAATAAAGACTCTCCTGGGTGAGTTTGTCTTTTGTTCATCCTTTTCTTTTTGGGAACTGCGGAAGTCTTGATTCATGCAAATACATTAATAAATTTTGCTTGAAAGACTCATCTCAGACTTATTTCATTATGGATTTTCTTACTTCACATGGTATCCTTGGTTCGTAATATGTATTTACAATAAAGGCTTTTAATTGTGTTCAGGTATCAAGCTCCAGCACAGACAGATCAGTCTAAGCCTCAATATCAGCCACAGCAAGGAAAACAAGCCCGCTTACCGTACAATGCTTATGGTGAAGGTGATGCATTAAACTTTCTTGAGAACTTGTAGCTGTTAATGTTGAAAGCTTATATCATAACACCAGCTTTTGAAAAATTGGAATGTAGATTCGTATGGTCGAGGGAGAGGTCGTGGCAGAGGGAGAGGCAGGGGAAGAGGTGGATATGAAAACAACCAAGGGATTTATCAAGGCAAATCCCAAGGGAACTATCAAGAAGATTATCAAGGTATTGCTATGTCATTAAAGAAGCTCATTTGTTCGTTATCTTGGAATTCATTTGGTTATCTATTGTTTCTGTGAATCTGATGTTGATTTTTCAGTGATATAATGTAAGATTTTAAGACTAATAATAAACCTTGTGTTACGGGTTTTTTAGTTTGTAACTGACTCATAGCTTTGTTATTGGTACGATTAGACATTGAAGGCGGGTATTCAAACTGGGGCAGAGGCCGTGGACGTGGTGGAAGGAGTTATGGCTCTCGTGGTAAGTAAGAACATTGTGAAATAGCAAAAACCAGCAACTTACTAGGTTTAAGGGTGCTATGAGACAATACTCTAGATCGACATTGATTAGTCAATTTGTTTGTCACATGACAGTAAACCCTTCATTTAGTTACAATCTTTACTCTATCTGAAATGCAAATTTTAATAAATTAGCACCACTTTCTATGTGTTAGGTGCTGGATATCAGGGTGGCAGAGGTGGGTATAGTGGTGGGAGAGATGATGGATATGGTGGGGAGAGAAACGACGGTTACAGTGGAGGTAGAAACGACGGTTACAGTGGAGGTAGAAACGACGGTTACAGTGGGGGCAGAAACAACAGTTACGGTGGAGGCAGAAACAACAGTTACGGTGGAGGCAGAAACGACGGTTACGGGGGAGGCAGAAACGACGGTTACGGTGGAGGCAGAAATGACAGTTACAGTGGAGGCAGAAACGATGGGTATGGGGGAAGAAGAGGCGGATTTCGAGGTGGCCGTGGGGGAGATAGAGGTGATGGGTATGGGGGAGGCAGAGAAGAAGGATATGGTGTACGCCAAGGTGGATATGAAGGGAGAGGCGGAGGCCGAGGTGATGGGTATGGAGGAGGCCGAGGTGATGGGTATGGAGGAGGCAGAGGTGATGGTTACGAGGGAGGCCGAGGTGGTTACCGTGGAGTTAGAGGTGGATATGGTCGTGGGCGTGGAAGGATGGGTAATGGTGGCCGTTCAAGGGGTGGTGCTAGTAACCAGAACCAAGCCTAAGCTGTTTCGTTTCCCATTTTGGAAGCTATATATGGGATAATTTTGCTGCTTAATTTTCCGTTACCTAAAAGACCCTTCAAAATCGTAGCATAACATAATCTACCGGGCACTCCCAAGGGATATGATATCTTGTTTGTTAAACTATGTGGATGACGGTTCTGTAAAAACTCCCTTTGGTGAATTCCATATAAAAAGCCCAGGGGAGTTTAAGGGAAGGGTTTCTTTTTGTTTTCTTCTCTTTAGTTTTTTCTTCTGCACAAATTTAGCCCAAGTGCAATATCAGCTTCTCTTGCTTCTTGTAATTAATTATGGTTTGCTTTTTTCTAGTATTTGTCCAAATCTTTCTATAACGTGTACTGCAGTCTGCATATATTTATTAACTATTTTGGGGGAGATCAAGCTATTAATGCCTTGTATAGGGAGAAAAGATTTAGTGCAAGATTGGATGTATATAGAGTAAAAGAACAAAAAAGACAGCCAAACTCGGCTGCACTCCTCTTGGTTGCGTCAAGCAGAGTCCACATAAACAAATCGTCATGAAAAATGTGAAGCAAAATATATATCAACAACATGGTGGCTTTTAAAAATGTAAAAACCAAATTAATAGTAGTAAAAAATATGGTGCTGCCCAGGATCGAACTGGAGACCTTTTGCGTGTAAGGCAAACGTGATAACCACTACACCACAGCACCTGATGTTTAGAGTGTGATATTTCATTATCAAATTATAAAGAGTTAGCAATTAGTACATATCGAATTATCGATTAATAGCCCATCATAAAGGTCCATACGAAGAAAATGGTAAAACATTAATTAAATTAATGTATCCTTTTAATATAAAAGTTGAGTTATTTTCTTAAATTTTCTGATATAAAGATATTCAGGAAAGGGAGAAAGCGAGAAGGACGTAAAAATACGAAATGACAGACAGAAGAGAAGATTCGGTGTCGAGGCATAATACGACAGCGTTTCTAAGAATATATTTTCGTAGTATTAATTTCTGGAGAAGGAGAGAAATAATATTTTTGGATAATAAATAAATAGAGTGAAAAATCCCCACATCACTCCGACGGTTAATTACGGAGTCCCCCGCCTGAACCGGGGAGAGAGAACCCATCACGTAGCCAGCCACTGTGTCGCGTCTTCGACCCACTTCCTTCGAACGTCCCCAATACATACATACACAAATCGTAACTTTTTTTTCTTTTCTTGATACATAAAAATAAACAAAAAATCGAAGAATTACAAGAAAAGCAAGAAAAGAATCGTATCCTTTTTTTAGTTTTGTTTTAATTTTGTTTTGGCTTCACTTTGTAGGATTCGAAACACGCATACGCAAATTCGAGAGTCGAGAGATAGAGAAAGAAGAAGTATTTTGTCCGTATTTAAAAGAGCGGACGATCCAGATCGTTTCTGCTGGCGGAGAGAGATAGAGAGTGAGATAGAGAGTGAATCACGATGCCGGAAATTTCGCCGGCTGACCTCTCCAGGCTTTCTTCCCCTTCTTCTTCTTCTTCTTCCTCAAGTTCCGGCCGAGCCTCTGTTCAAATCGAGGAGATTGAAGGCGGAGCTGTCGGTGCTATTGGTGGTGCCAGTGGCGTCGTCATTGGCTCCGAAGAACTTGAGACCAATCCGAAAACTCTTGCTGATAACACCGTTGCTGAATCTTCAGGTTTAGTCTCTCCCTCTTTTTATTCATTCCTTCGTCTGGGATTTGGATCCATTAGGTGATTTTCAAGTTTTGTAATTGGGTGCTCTTTCAGGTTCTGGGAATAAAAGCTTTTCACGAGTATGGACAATGCCAGTGGAGGGTTCATCGAGCAGTGAAAGGGGTGAACCGTCATCAACAGCAACAACAACAAAACAACCTAGGTTACAAAAATCAAAGACTGAGAGGCAGCAAAAAGTTACTCACATTCTTGCTGAGGATGCTGCTAAGATCTTCGATGACAAAATCTCTGCTGGCAAGAAGGTACGCCATCTATTTTTAGTTTGCTTTTTTAATCTTGTCCTTGTTCTATTTTTAGATATCTGTTACATATGAAATCAGTTTGACTTTGAACCCTGTTGAATCCTACTTTTATAATTGGCAATATTACTCTCTTGCAATTGGGAATATTTACTCTTTACTTTTAATATATCTTATTTTGCAGCTTAAATTGCTGAACCGTATAGCTACTGTGAAACATGATGGTACTGTTGAGTTTGATGTTCCAGCAGATGCTATCCCCCAACCTATTGTTGTTGACCGTGAAGGATCCAAAAACGGTTTTTGTGCTGATGAGTCTATTGATGGGATAGACCTTCAGTATATCCCTCCTATGCAAATCGTTATGCTCATTGTTGGAACACGCGGTGATGTTCAACCTTTTGTTGCAATAGCCAAACGCCTTCAGGTTGGCAGATTCCTTCATTTGAGAACTCTTCTACTTGTTTCGGAGAAAGTAATGGACTGTTTCGGTTATGTAGGACTATGGGCATCGAGTTAGACTTGCAACTCATGCAAATTTTAAAGAGTTTGTTTTGACTGCTGGACTGGAGTTCTATCCTCTAGGTGGAGATCCAAAAGTGCTTGCCGGTTGTAAGTATCTTCCAAACATTGCCTTTCTTTCTTCATCTTTTTAGGTTTACTGATTCTAGCTTTAAAAGTTTTCAGCAATTCACCGTTTCCTGCTGTGTTGTGTACAGATATGGTTAAGAACAAGGGCTTTTTACCATCAGGCCCTTCAGAGATCCCAATTCAACGAAACCAAATGAAAGACATCATATATTCTCTACTTCCAGCATGTAAAGAACCTGATCCAGATTCTGGGATTTCCTTTAAAGCTGATGCCATCATTGCCAACCCCCCAGCGTATGGTTAGTACAGCATCTTCGAATTACTGGCTACTATTCTATCATACCTGGGTGTGTGCACCATTGAGGACACAACCCTATGCAAACCTAAATCTTGGCAGCAACTGGTTTCCTCACTTATTAGATTCACTTCTAGTGGTGACTAACTTGGAAATCGTCATTTCAGGACATACACATGTGGCAGAAGCACTGAAGATACCGATTCACGTGTTTTTCACCATGCCATGGACGTAAGTCTTGTGTTGGCAACAGATTATGGCTATATGGGTGTTACTTTAAACACTGACTCTTTTTGTTCTGAATCATTGACTCTCTTTTTGCTATTAAACAATGATGCAGACCAACCAGTGAATTTCCACACCCATTGTCACGTGTCAAACAACCAGCAGGATACAGAGTGAGACTTGTTTATTGACATATCATCTGATTGTTTTTTGCTTTTAAGCCCGACTTCTTTGTTCAACTTCAACATCATGCAATTTCAGCTTTCGTATCAAATCGTCGACTCATTGATCTGGCTTGGTATAAGAGATATGGTGAATGACCTTAGGAAAAAGAAATTGAAACTACGGCCTGTTACATATCTAAGTGGAACACAAGGATCTGGATCTAATATCCCACATGGATATATGTGGAGTCCTCACCTCGTCCCAAAGCCAAAAGGTAGCATGACTCATTAGCTTACTGATGACATAATGATATTTTTACTTTTAGATCTTTACTCACCTCTCTTTTATTTCTTAGACTGGGGGCCTCAAATTGATGTAGTGGGATTTTGCTTTCTTGATCTTGCGTCCAACTATGAACCTCCTGCAGAGCTTGTGGAATGGCTAGAAGCTGGTGACAAGCCCATATATATCGGCTTCGGTAGTCTCGTGAGTCTCTTTTACTGAATTGTATTTCTGTAGGATTTTGTGAGCAATTGAAAATAATGCATCTCCCTTTCTGTTTGATTGTAAAGCCTGTTCAAGAACCAGAGAAAATGACAGAAATCATTGTGGAAGCACTCCAAAGAACTAAACAGAGAGGAATCATCAACAAAGGCTGGGGTGGCCTTGGAAACTGTAGGTTCTTCAATTCGTGTTACCTTTCCATTATTGAATGTTTTCATCTATCATGTGTGGTATATGTTACTATAGTATTTACTTTATGTGGTTTTTATATAGTGAAAGAACCAAAGGACTTCGTTTACTTGTTGGATAATGTCCCACATGACTGGCTATTCCCGAGATGCAAGGCTGTGGTATGTCTAAGAATCGGGAAATTCTCGTAGTTTTGCCTTAGTTATCTTGCTGCTTTATTTGGTTCTGGAAATTTTTTGTCACACAGTTTGCTTATCTGGATTAGTACTAGTTTGTCTTTAAGCCTGAAATTGTTGCTCCTCTGCTTTCAGGTTCATCATGGTGGTGCTGGAACAACTGCTGCAGGTCTTAAAGCCTCGGTAAGTTTAATATGAGTGGAAGCTATTGCGATAGGACTTATGTGGTTGATATGAAAGTGTTTTGCTTTTCCTTGAACACAGTGCCCAACTACAATCGTGCCTTTCTTTGGAGACCAACCTTTTTGGGGAGAACGAGTGCATGCTAGAGGTGTAGGTCCTGCACCAATCCCAGTGGATGAATTCTCACTTCATAAGCTTGAAGATGCCATAAATTATATGCTCGATGAAAAGGTAAGACAGTGTCTTCAAAGAAGAAGTTTTGGTTTATGAAAATCCCTTAGTTATGACCATGTGGTTTAATTACAATGAAACTGAATAGGTGAAGAGCAATGCAGAGACGCTAGCAAAGGCGATGAAGGACGAGGATGGTGTGGCTGGAGCCGTAAAGGCCTTCTTTAAACATCTTCCAAGTACGAAACAGAATCTTCCGGATCCAGTCCCTGAAGCTCCTGGATTTCTCTCTTTTAGAAGATGCTTTGGATGTTCGTAACTTTCTCCCCCTCCAGAATCTCCTCTTTTTATCTCTTTTGTATTGTTGTCTCTTGTATGTCCTGTTTTCTTCTTCGGTTTTGGCTTTACAACAGCTTGCTTAGGAAAAGTTTTAACATTTGTGAAAAGTGCCTGGGAATTTGATGTTTTAGATGAATGCATATAATATAAAATTGTTATCAGGAGACTAGTGGAGATTGTGAGATCAAGTATTAATACAATGACATATTCTGTTTCAGTGTCTTGAGCTGCAACTTCTATGGAATATGGTGTACAGAAACAACACATCTCTCTCTCTCTAGTCTTTGCTATTATATTGTGTTCGTTTGTTGCTTTGAACTGATCAATGTAGTGTAAGAGCATGCTCGCTTGATTGCGTGGTTGTTTGTTGTATAATTGTTACGGCAGATAAATGAAATCTCAAATGTGAAGAGCTATTTTAGTGTGTATCTCTACTTTTGTGATTCGTATAGTTTGTTTTAAGCTCCATCCATCCATGGCATGGCCTATGAAAGTGAATGTTTTTGGCCATTAAAAGTTGTTGCCGACAATCACCAAGTGGAAGCCTACATTAACTACCGAATGTGTGTTTGTTTTTTAACAAAATGATTGTCCGCTTAATAAAACGATGATTAGGTGATAATTGCATAACTATAACATTATTAGCGGTTAAAAAAAAAAGACTGGAATGATTTGTAATGAGAGCATAAGGTATATAATGGTCACATGGGGAAAGTCAATTGTGCCGAATATAGGAAATAAAAATGATCCGGAAACAATATAAATCAGAGAGGCCTACATAGTGTACAAGTTTTCTCAATTAGCTGTCTATAAACTTTAAAGAAATAAATGTTTTATTATTATTGTCTTTTAACAAATCATTATCCAATGACACTATTGAGCTGCCGAGGGAAAGAGGTAAGACGAATAACAATCACATGACATGATACCGTTGTTGGCCAAACTCATTATTGTTATATCACTCCTGTACGATTTTTATTATACAAGTACACACACACATGCACATGTGTTTTCAAAAGTAACCAACAAAAAAAGAAGAAGCTTATGAGTTAATAAATGCAAATATACACACTAATTATGGTCATTTGTTTCTTGTAATCAATCTCATCTTTCTTAGGAATTGAACTCGGATCATCTCAAGCTACTTGGATGGGAATCTTCTTGCAGTGCCTACTTTTTTTCGGATTCAGAATGGTTTGGATTTATATTCCAAAGGTTGGATTAACACGCTAGATTGAATCTGTAGGTCGGGTTTTTAAAAGGATGACTTTATGAATCATCATGACAATAGTCAACTGGTTTTGTAACCTAATTTACTACTGTTCAAATTGATTATGAAAATATATATTCAATAATAATTGCTAAAACCCTTTTTTGTGTATTTAACTGGAGACCCAATGATTACGTTTTCACTATTATATCACCATTTCACATAATTTTATTAATAGATAAAAAAAGGGTGAATTAATGATATGATCATCATCGTCCAGATTAGCAATCGCAACCCAGATTCATGACTCTCATGATTATATAAATTGTAAATCTTCTAATTAATATGGTATTTTTAGTATCACTTTTTGAAAATGTTCCTTTATGTATTTATCTATTTATATTTTATATGAAATTAGGCGAATAAGAGATAATGGGAATGGTCACGCATTCTTCTTCTTATATTAACTCGTCTCTCCCGTAGCCTTTCTTCTACCCTCCTTCTTCTTCTTCTTCTTCTTCTCCTAATCCTCTTCCTTTCTTTTTATTTCGAGAAAAAGGCCTCTGCCTCTGCCTCTGTCTGAGACAGAGACAAATAAACACAACCAGAGAAAGAACAACAATATATATATATATATAACAATGGCGGCTGTCAGAAAGCTTACTCTACTCTTCGCTTCTGCATTACTTCTAGCAACTCTGTTTATCGGCGTTAGTTCATCCAGGTAATCACTTTAGTATCATCATCATGATTCTCACTTCATTTTATACATTGGTTAGTTAGACGTATGACATCCATGATCCATCAAAGAGTTTCTAGCTCAATGTAGCTTTGATTCTACGTGTTCTTGTTCTGCTGTTCACCAAGAATTAGTGAGCGTTCATCAAGAATGCAGAAACCTGATTTATTTCCCCCCTTAATATATACTGTATGTATACACCTTGAAGAGGTCCGTATTGCTGGTTTTGATCGATGAGTTTTCAAATATAATTTGATCATCCCTGATATTAGCGACATGCATACTAATTCTATAGTTATCGATCAATTGAAAAGAAATAAGGAAACAAAAAGCAGTGTGTAAATAAATTTTGATATATTAATATATATAGCAAGTGATAAATGAGACAATAATTTGTTGGATTGTATAATAATAATAATAATAAATGTTTTGTTAAAAAAAAAACAGGTCCAATGAAACATGGCATGAACATGCAGTTGAGAAGCCAGAGGAGGTAGCTGCCATGGTGGACATGTGAGTTTTTTTTATATATATCTACAAAACGAATATATAGATTTAGATGTTTTTTTTTTAACTTTTACTATATAATAATGACTAACAATGATAAATAGTAAACTTAAATATATATAAACTAAACTCATACTCCCAAATTTCCAATCATCAAAAAAAGAAAGAAAATACTGTAAAAAAAACTCTTACATCCAGGTGTACTTAGCTATATAGCAATCTCGTGATGCTTTTCTGAAAATAATAATTAAACTTTTCCCCATATAGCAAGCATCTTTGATATTATGTTTTTTATTCGAGGGAAACAAAAAGAAGAGGTAAGTAAAAATGAATGAATGAGAAAACAAAGGAGAAGAAGCGCAGGTTCACATGAATGAGAGAAGAAGTGTAGTTTCACTTGAGAGAAGAAGTAAAAAAAAAGTTTATGAGACATCACTTTCATATACTCTTATTAGTCCAAAAATGGGTCCAACTCAAAGCCCACATTCCTCTGACTATTCCCTTTTATTTGTTTTTCCTTCTTATTTCAGTATTTGATTTCTTAGTAATTACAGAATTAAATTTCATTTATGACATAGTTAAAGGATTTGTCACAATTTACTAACTTTATTTTTTTTCAACTTTACTCAACACCTAGAAAAGGAAATATGTATTATATAAATAAAAAAAATCATGTTGGAACCTGCATATGGTTGTATATTTATGTCATAAGATAATTTTGATTTAACTGTGGTGAGTGAGAGAGGTTCTTCTTTATGCTTATTCTCTCGTCCTACGCTGTAAAAGTCGGTTCATGCGATGTAGAGCTTGCTTCTCTTCATTAAAGGGCAATAATGCATCACTTGCACTTTGATCATACAATTTATACCGATAATGCATTGTTTGCTTCTTTTTTTTTTTTTGTTGATATAAAATGCGATTCGGAAGTGAGAGTATTATGATTGGTGGAGAGCGAAGATGCATGTGTAATGTTTCACCACTTAAAAATCTTTCTTTCGAAACGAATGATTTGACAGCCGCTCGATGCACATGCTCTCTCTCATGCCCACATGCATCGACACGTACACTTCATCATAACATGTTTTTGTTTTTTACCTTTTCTTTTACCTAATTATCAAAAAAAAAAAAACAATTTGTTAGAATTTTGGATTTTTCTTTTTAGTCGAGTATATCTGAAAATGATTTACATTACCATCTCTTGACTTTGAAGTTTTAGTTCTACTAAAAAGTCTTTCCAAATTATCTTATTTAGTTTTACTCGTAACAATTTTCAGTATTTATTTTGGTATTTTTTCCCTCATAAGTAACAAAAATAAAAAAAAGCAATGTATTTTTTTGTGAAATTTTAATAAGAGTCTTAAAGTTAAATCAGTTCACAAAAATATGCAATTAGCTAAAAATAAATATCAAATTTCTAGTATTTGAGTAAAATTGTAGTGATTTAAGTAATTTTGTAGTGATATTAATAATAAGGTGAAATTATTACAAGTCTAATAATTTTTTTTGGATGAAACGTTTAACGATGAAAACAGGAGCATTCGAAACAGCACAGAGCGGAGGAGATTGGGTTACTTCTCCTGCGCCACCGGCAACCCTATCGACGATTGCTGGCGTTGCGACCGTAAATGGCAGCTCCGTCGCAAACGTTTAGCCGATTGCTCTATCGGATTTGGCCGCAACGCTATCGGAGGCCGCGACGGCCGTTACTACGTCGTAACCGACCCTGGAGACGACAACCCGGTGAATCCGGTACCGGGGACACTCCGCCACGCCGTGATCCAAGAGGAACCGCTCTGGATCATCTTCAAACGCGACATGGTCATAACCTTGAAACAAGAGCTGATCATGAACAGCTTCAAGACCATCGACGGCCGTGGTGTCAATGTTCACATCGCTAATGGCGCTTGCCTCACGATTCAGTACGTCACCAACATCATCGTCCATGGGATTCATATCCATGACTGTAAGCCTACGGGTAACGCTATGGTTAGAAGCTCTCCGACGCATTACGGGTGGAGATCCATGGCTGATGGTGACGCTATCTCCATTTTTGGGGCGAGCCATATCTGGATTGACCACAATTCGCTTTCTAATTGTGCTGATGGCCTTGTTGACGCTGTTATGAGCTCCACCGCCATTACTGTCTCTAACAATTTCTTCACCCACCACAATGAGGTAAAACCTAAATTATTGATTTCTCTCTGTTCATGTATTGGAATAATTGGGGATTGATTAGAGAATGTGTTCACTAGGTTATGCTTTTGGGGCACAGTGATTCATACACAAGAGACAAGGTGATGCAAGTCACAATTGCTTACAACCATTTTGGTGAGGGTTTAATCCAGAGAATGCCAAGGTACTAAAGATCTTGAGCTCTGCTGGTTGTATGATTTGAGAAAGTTGTGTAGGTTCTAAGACAAATAAATGAATTTTTTTTTTGTCTTTGTAGGTGTAGGCATGGATATTTCCATGTAGTTAACAACGACTACACACACTGGGAAATGTATGCAATTGGTGGTAGTGCTAGTCCCACCATCAACAGTCAGGGCAATCGATTTCTTGCTCCAACTAACCCATTTGCTAAGGAGGTATGTTTCTTTTGACTATCACTTGATTCAAAAAGGATCCATCTTTATATCGTGTTTTGACATTAATGCTGTCACTATGAAAACACAAACTGTGGCTGACACCTGATCTTTCTAAAACGGTGATTGCAACGAGATTGATGATTGGTGAAATTTTGGCAGGTGACCAAGAGAGAGTACACAGGGCAATCGACATGGAAGCACTGGAATTGGAGATCAGAAGGAGATCTTTTCTTAAACGGAGCATTTTTCACACGTTCTGGAGCTGGAGCAGGAGCCAACTATGCCAGAGCTTCGAGTTTATCAGCAAAATCATCCTCACTAGTAGGGACAATGACCTCTTACTCGGGTGCTCTTAACTGCAGAGCCGGTCGTCGATGTTAATTGATCAAGAATAATCAGAAGAAAAAGAAAAAACCTTTTTTTTTTTGGTTGTGCAGAAGTCAACAAAATGTTTACCCATATCAGGCAACTCTGCTTTTTTTTTTTTTCTTACTTTAATTTTCACTCTTGGGGTTGTTGCGATATACACTTCCTGTTGGATGTGGAGGCCTAACTTAAACGGCTTCAACTGTATGTAATATAATGTTGTATGATTATTATTATTTTTCACCTCCATTGATATAAAAAAGTTGTTTCGTAAAAGTCTTTTATCTAGCTTTAGTCGTTATCTTGTTGCTTTAGTGGCTTTAAATGTACTTGGCGGGTTGCTTCAAAAGGAATCAATAGCAATAGTAGTGTCGTGTGAATAGGTTGAGAAATGAGGGAAGTGAATGTGGTGGGGACATAACAACAAGGAAACAGAGGAGAGACAAGAAGCACATGAGATTGCAAAGATAGAAGTTGTGCTTTAAAGAAGAAAGGTCTCTTTTTCCGAGTCATGTGATAGTTTGGCCGACGATCATGTCATTGATTATCCTCTATATTACAACCCGATTTGAACTAATTTCATTTGTCTTTTCTTCATCTTGACTTGTCTTTACTACTACTTATTACTCAAGAGTTGTTAGGGCATTATTCACCAAGCGGCCACTTTTAATTTGGACATTACTTAATACTCTCACCTGCATACAGTCTCCAACCAGTTTACATGGTCCAACGCATTCTATTTAGGATTCTTCTACCTTATCTATATTTCACTCAAAACCAGAATATAACAGATAAAAGAAAACTGAATATGCATATGATAACACAATATTGATGTATATTATGAGAATTCATATATACACTTTGTTATATAGCATAATTTAATAATCAGAGATATATGAATTTACTTATTTTTGTTGATGATTTTAAGTATATTTACGAAAAGATTCAATGGTCGCAGCAACATATATCGGGGTCTTTCCAGCCAACACACTGGCCAGTTGTGTATCCCATCTTGATACAAGCCGTCGCACAGTCAATAAGCATTTTACATGATCCAATGCAATTTTGGGGAAGCGCTTCAGTTTTCCCTACTTTTTCATCCAATATCAATTTTATAGAAAATAAGATTTGATTTACGATAACACATTATTGATATTTTTCGTAGTTTGCTGTTAAAACATATATACATGAAGAGACTAACCTGAAACCAAAAGAAATATGATGATTATTGAAATCATCACCATAGAGCTCATGAATCTAGTTTTGCAATTCATTTTTCCTAGTTGCCAATATATGACATTTGCTAGCTTTTAGATATGTTCTTATGAGCTCTCTTTATATCGTTTTCTTTTTTATTTTGCCACTCAAACCAAATTTAATGTGAATTAGTTTTCACTTACTAAGAAATCTAAATATATTTATGCCAATCTAAGGATATTTAATTTTGTTTATTTATTATAGTGTAACTTTCAAAATCTGAATTTTATTAATTTTTATTAATTAAATTGCACATTTTCAAAAAAAATTACTGCAAATCTAAAGAGGTTTTGATTCTTTCAATCTCAATCCTTTGCATGCAAGAAATACTGAAGCATGTCAATTGTCATGACACAGTTCTATAAATATTAAAAACTACCAAATCATTTTTGGGATTAATTTGCCAACCAATGGAAAAACGATTATGAGGTATGTTTTATATATATATATATATAAAACGAAGTTAGCAATAAATATTAAAAGTACCAATTTCGTTGTGTATTTATCACTTTGCTTAGTCTCAAAATTCAGGTTTTTCGCCCTAGCTCCGTCAGCGATCATCTTGGATATAAAAAAACACTCTTCGTTCTAAGTTAGAGACCTTCTCTCAAGTATCTAGAGCTCCTCCTGCTGTTTCTTACATGGCTACGTACGTACTTAGCTTGGTTAGAGGTTTTCCAACCTTAATCTTGTTTATGCTTAGGTATATAAGTAGGTAAAAGGTCTCTACTCTTTTTGTTTCAAGCTTTCTACTTAGTTTGTAACCATTCGAAAATAATAATAATAATTAATTAACGTACTCAGAGTCTCTTGTTATATACTGTATAGTATTACTAATCAGAAATATCAATTTACTATTACGAAGTGATATTTAGGTTTTTATATATAATTAAATAATACTTTAAGTTTATTGCAAACCTAAAGATTTTGATTCTCTGAGTACTCTTAATCCTTTTTACATGCAATAAATACTAAATCAAAGTTTTTGGAGGAATGTGACAACTAATTGAAAACCGATTCTGAGTTATGCGTTTTCATATTAAAAAGTTACTTTAAAGTTTTATATATATATATCAGACCTCTTAATCTAACTTCCAAAACAACTTTCATTTTCATTCTCTCTTATCGTTTTTTCACGTTTATATATATCAGCCTGCAATTGCCGTCGCCGACTCCTCACAAACCAATTGTTTATAGAAGAACTCCGTTGAAGCTGTGATCAAAACCTTGACTGCCGTCATACACTCATACATATGATCTACTTAATTGGCTTCTCCTCGATTATAAAACAACGTATAAAACCTAAACAAAATAT